>NC_060072.1:147784745-148089548 GCF_922984935.1 Meles meles | reverse complement strand
TGCAAACTCTCTCTGTGAGACCCCACAGCGCCCCTCAGCAACGCCTCCCAGGAAAACTTAACACGAAATGTGCATTCCCAGTTAATCATGGCGAGAAAGATGAGACAGCATGTCATGCCCAAACTATAGTCGAGAACCCAAACTGAAGAACCTCCAGATATTAGAATGATCACACCCAAATATGAAATGGTACATATAAAATATTTAAATTAATAAACGTGAGTGTTTAAATATGAGTCAAGACCAAGAGTCTATTAGAAAAGTGAGCAGGTGGATTTGAAAAAAAAACGAATAAGGGACCAAACAGAATATCTCCACAGTGAAAATCAATAAGTAAAATTGAAAACTTACTGTATATATTTAATCACAGATTAGACGTATTTAAAGAGAGAATAGGAAAACCGGAAAAAGATTTGATGGCACTTGGTCTTAGCCACAAAGCCGAGAAGTGATGGCAGAAAGGTTTGAAGATTGTGCCCAAAATGTAGTCCAGGAAGAGAACATTTGAAAACGAGTCAGGAGAAGTTCAAGGCCAGGAATGAGCCATGCCGCCAGCCCTCCCAGTGTTTAGCCTGCAGACGGCAGACTAAGGTGGGATTTCCCAGCCTCAGCAGCCCCGAGAGCCCGTCCCTCATCGTAAGTCCTTTCCTGTGTCTCTATTCACAGCCCATAGTCTGTCTCTCTGGAGATCCTGATCGCACACAGGGAGACCCTGTCTGACCCACCGCACTGCCCTCACCTTTCCTGAGCTCCCAGTGTTGTGCATTTCAGGGAAAACTGCAGGAAAATGCAAGCTCCCCACACCTGAGGCTCCAGGGGTTGTACCCCGTCACCCTGGCCCCGATGGGCGTTCTGGGACTTGCCGTGAGTTCTACAGGTTTCTTCTTAGCCCTCATGTGATGGCACCTGTCTGTGCTGAGTGCTGTCATCTGAGGTCAGCTCACATCCTGAATCCACGACGTTTAGTCTCACGGAGAACTTGGCCTTCTGACGCTCATGAAGGGTATGTCTTGTACTTTATTTTGCTGTTGTCCTGTTACTAGAGTGGGAGGAGTCCCCGCCGTCCCACTCTCCACAGATCCGACGTCCCCATTCTTCCTCACATGCACGACTGAGAAAGCTCGCTCCATCCACGCAGCCGCTCCACGCCCTGGCGTTCCTGCCCTGTTGTGGCTCGAACGTGGAAATGATCGCTGATCTAGTCCAACAGCTCGGGAGTCAAGATCGTCACTGTACAGGGACCGAATTATGGCTCATGGTGTCAGATTTGAGGTCAGAAAAAAATATTATGATAATCCTGGAAAAAACTGGGTAAGAAGTATCTTTTCTGCCTCTTTCGTGAAGTTGATTGCTGCGGTGTTGGGAGAGGTCCGTATTTGGGAGTAACAGTGAAAACTGTGCTGTGCGCACCCTTAAACCTCAGTGTTGTTGCTCATTAATATTTCACATGGCCTGAGAGGAGACACGCATTCTGTGAGATCTCCTTTAAAGCCTTCCTGCCTGATCGTCTCTGGATTCCTTCAGATTATTCCTAGGATGATCCCAGCGGGGCCTCTGGGTGGTGATGAGGTCATGAGGCGCGGCCCCATGATGAGGTTACTGACCTTTCAAGGGAGAGCCCAGGGAGAGGACACAGCAAAAAATCATCCTCCATGAGCCAGGAAGCATCCATGAGCCAGGAAGCAGAGTCTCAGAAAACACCCCATGGTTCTGGAGACGGAATTCTCTCTGATGTAAACATTCACTCATTTCACCATTACTGCCCTTTTTCAGACGTGGATGATCAATTCCAAGATTGTCATAAGAGCCTAAGAGAGAGAGGAAAAGAGAGGAAGGGAGAGAGAGGGAAGGGGAGGGAAGGGGAGGGAGGGAAGAGTAGAGAGAGGAGTCAAACTTCGATTTCAAACCTCTCAGGGGCTCCCATTGTCAACAAACTAAAATGAATTTAAGTATGTTCTTAGGAGGACGGCAGGCACATCTCTGTGCACGGTCCCTGCAGGCATGTACCCTGTGTTGGAACTGTCATGTTAGAACTACGTACCTGTATGGATATTTTGCTTCTGCCTTGTTTTATGAACGAGTAATTTGCCTTTTTTGATAATGCTTCCACAGAATGCATCAAAGCCCCACTTACTTCTTACCCCTGCACTCGTATTTTAAGTCTGTTTGATATGCCAGACTTGTTTTTTCTCTTTTCAGAACTATGAAATACATTGTCCTACGCATTTTTTTTCCTGGTTGAAGTTTTCATAAAACATAATTTCTTAGTATCATCCTTTTCAGGGTAAGGAGAGGCAGTGACTTCAAAAGGAATTTTAAATAATGGCTGGAGAAAATTTCAAAACAATGCACTCATGAGCATTAGTGAGAAATGTAAATAATTCTAGGCATGAGAATTTTTAACGAGCTAAAGCTTCGTAGAAGCCGTTTGAAATGATTGATAATTAACTATGTCTGCCCAGTGCTAAGGGAGAATATTTAAGATAATTATTTTCTACAACTTCATGATAAAATCATTTCAGGGCCGGCCCCGCGGAAAGCAGCACGCCTTCACCCCTCGGTCAGCTCTGGATCTTGTTCCATGACTGTGTCCAATTGCTGACCAGTTGTTATAACCAAATAGTTTCCCAGGTTTTCCTTTGATTTCTCCCTGCTCCTCCCCGAGTGTCCTAAACAGACCACAGCGTCAGAGCAGCGGAGGGCGCGGAAGTCCCACTACGCAAGGACACTGGTGAACTTCAGGAACGCAGGAGAGTAACGGAGGGACAAAGACCACACATGCCATTACAAACAATGACAAGGACTGACGGTCGGCCAATCACCTATCCATTTACACCAACGATTCCTGCAGCTGCACATGGGATGTGTGAGGGAGGAGATGTTGACAACTGTCACCCCCAAATTTCAGAAGAAGGAAATGTCAGGTAACATGGTTTCTTAGCCCATCAAGGACCACAGACTGGGATAAGACAACAGGAATGGACTTCCCACCACTCTGGAGGCTGAAGGCCCAAGATCCAGGCACTGGCAGATGGGCTGTCTTCTGAGACCCCACTTCCTGGCTCATGGAGGATGAGTTTTTGCTGTGTCCTCTCCCTGGGGTCTCTCTTGTAAGGTCAGTAACCTCATCATGGGGCCACGCCTCATGACCTCATCCCTGCCTAGAAGCCCCGCCTCCTGACACCAATGCTGTGGGTTAGGGTCTAATGTCTCAATCTGGGGCGCGTAAACACCCAGTAAGTCCATAACCGATCGAGATCAAATAACAAGAAACTTCTGGAGTCCACATCCTTAAATACTGAGATGCACCCTGCTTGGGTGACACGTAAGTATTGCCATATTTTATTATTACCTGAAGTACCCTCATAAATCCTAGAGTGGACATATTTGTGTGCGTTTTACGTATTTCAGTAAGAAATGGGTGACTATTCACTTTATCACTTTGTACATAATTGTCATTTTTTTCTTTTTTGTTGTTTATTTCTATTTTTATTTAAATTCTAATTAGTTAACATTTAGTGTACTATTTGTTTCAGGAGTAGAATTGAGTGGAATTGTCATTTTAATCACCTGTTTGCTCCAAGATTCTTAAAAGACTTCAAGGCAAAGATTACACATAGCGATGTCTCCCAACACTCATAATACCACTTGGCGCAAGGTCGTAGCTTAATGATGGTGTAACGAATGAAGGAATAGCTTCATATTCTTCCATGCCACTTGAGCTCAGGTCAAGAAAGGTCACGTGTGTTATCAAAAGTCTTTCAGATCTGGAAGACCAAGATAAGTAAGATTCAAGCCTTCATGGTATTCCTTGTTCTGCCCCTTTTCTCACCTGAAAAAATCCAACAAAATCTGACAAAGTGTTCCTTCCATCGAAGCCATCCTGACCACCCACAGATCACAGCCATCTGTTTCCAGGAGCAGACATAGGTCATTTCCAAAGAAAAGAAATTCAAACTGTGCTATCAAATGGCCTGTGTTGTCTTATTCATGGGTAGGTATCTTTGCTTTCTCCATTAGACTGTAAGGTCTTGAGAGTTTGGAGGAGCCTGACTGTTTTATAAGCCCAGCCCCATGTCATTTCTTGATGCGTAGTTGGTATTCTGTGAATTCCCTAAAATACAGTGCTCGGCAAATCTTCAGAGGTAAAAATTGTGGAAGGACAAGTAAAAAGCATATTTTAAAAGGAATAGAAGTAGGTATCATGATGGAATATGAGTGAAAAAGAAAATGTGACCCCAAGTCCAGTGAAGAATATCCTATATGGATTCCACAAAATATCTCTTAATAAAGGTAATAAAAAAGGTCCATTGATTAAAAGAAATTGGATCCATGGCTCATAATAGCATCTCATTGATTGAAAGGTATTCCTTGTAATGGTGTCCTTCAACGCAACACCTGTCACGCATTAGCCTTTCAACCCCAGGATCCTGGAAAGGCTTTTCTTGCTTATACTACTTGGTCATATGACCCCGTCCATGACATTTAATTAATTGCATCTATTGAACGTAGATTTGGGGTTTTCTAAAAATAGAGTGAGAACCATTACAAAAACAAGACATTCCTCCATACAATATGTAACAGAATTTAACCCTTCGATCTGTATACCTGGATATATGTTAGCAAACTTGATTATCTCTGATAAATGGATTTATACAAATAGATCAGTTTTAAATTTAGAACATGTATTGTTTGCATTGAGATACATTTAGAAGCTATCATAATATGGTCGTTTACTCTAAGAATGCACCTTTAAAATAGAATATCAGTAATCTTGTTCTAAACGATGAATTAAAATTATACAGAATTCTGTAAATATGGAAGTTAATATACTAAGAAAAATTCAACAAGGCTTTGCCAGTAGTGACAAGCAAGCAAATGCATGTTTTCACAAGCAAGCAGCAAAATACATGAACATTGATTCAAACAGAATCTTTATTTCCAGCTATGACCTTGCGCTACTTTTGTAGGCAATAGAAGAAGGAAGGTCATGCTTTTTAAATAAAATAAATGTATTTTCATTTTTAGCAAAATACCTACACAATTTTATTTTTCACTTAACAAATAAAATCTATGAACTACAATGGTTATATTAAAAAACAACAACTGTATGTGATGCTCTTGTATGCCATGTCTCAGAAAGGTAAATGACCTTTCCTATCAACTGTCTATATTTTTACGTAAATACCTTAACCCTTCCAGAAGTAAGATAAATGATTAGCATTTTAATTTAGGTTAGAATTTGAAACTAACTGAAATAAATTTTATTGCAAATTCTCAAAAGGAGTTTAGAAGCACTCAGATTCAATCACACTCAAGTCTTGACAGTGTTTTTGCATTAATATAGCCACTCTTTCAAAATAGGGTTTAATGAATTCACAAGTTTGCAAATGATTGCTGATCTTAATGGAATAATAATTTCAAAGAAAATCCTCAGCTATTCAAATGTCACTCATAAATATAGCAGAAAGAATTATAATGGAGGAGATAAACAGAAAGTTGTGGTCATAAAGTTTATCTACAAACTTGATAAGAATGAATCCATTAGTGGTAGAGGATTTTGATTGTGGGCTTGCCCTGCATGTGGGAAAATGCTGCCGCTGATAATGCCTTCCTCTCGCACTTCCGTAATTGATGGCCATATCTCGTCCCATCGTGACCAAACAGAGACAATGTCTGGATAATGGCAAACAAATTGCTGGAAATCGAAATAATTAGAAAAATTATTTAGATGGCACAACCTTTTCAAAAATGTTTGATATGTATTTTCATTAACTTAATATTTGATCAGAATTTTAACCTCCGTGAATCAGAAAATCTCTGATGCAATCACTAAAATAGCATTTCTGGTATGATTGGAAATAACCAAACATTATAATTCGCAACCAATGGGGAGGGCGAAATCAAATGGCAAGTGATAACTCAAATTTCTGCCTAAAATGTCCCTGAATATGTAGAAGACAAGCTTGAAGGACATTAGAACTAACCTTGTCAAGGTCCTCTGGCATTTATCCGACATGTCTGAATGTGTCCTAAACTTTCCAAATGGACCAGTTGGAATGAAGGTAGAGGAATGATGGTTTCTGCTTGGTAACAACGGACTCACGAAACTCAGACTGGATAGAGGAATGCCAGGAGTCTACAGGAGCTGGAGTCCCAAACACAGGTGGGTCGGCACAGTGTTCATGGGTTCAAATAAACCAACACATGCATCTCAGGAGCACATGACCCCGTGGGATTTCTTCACATGCCCCTTCATTGATCTGGCCTAGTCACGGAACACCTGCTCCAGGAAACACTGAAGAGCCCAGGAGACGGTGGCTTAGAAGGAAGAATTCCACTGGATCCTGTCTGCCCGTGGTCAAGGCTGTGTTCTGGGGATGTCACATCTCGTGCACGTCCCGACAAGGTAGAGATGAGACTAAACGCTGTTGCAAGAAAGCTGGATGCAGAAGCTGTCAGGCCATGCAGCCTGGAGGGGAAGCCGCTGGGGGACACAGGCAAGAAGCTTGGGGCTGCAGGGAGGCCTGGAGAGAGGCTTGGGAAGCGGGTCAGGTGAGACACTGCCGCGTTCACAGGGAGGCCTCCTCCATGCAGACCCCCTGCATTAGGACAGAGTAAACGTAAGCGAAGGGGACCTCAAGATTAAGAGCCATCAGACATGCAAGGAACACAAGCCACCATGAGTAACGTTTATCTGTGAAAAATAAGCAGTACATTTAGGCCGTTCTCCCCGTCAAGCTCCAGGTTGTGAAACTTTCAATTCCAAAAAGCAAATCAGGATCCAAACCTGGAGTCGTAAGAGGGTCCGCCCCACGAGCACGTACACTTTAGACCCCTTTGCTCAGTCCTTTCCCTCCGGCACCCGGAACAGCACCTGAGTACCGCAAGCACACGCCAACAGTCGTCAGTCAAAGGGGTAAATGAAGGGCTGACTTGTTCGTTTGTAAATGACTGCCGTGCGGGAAATTTAAAGACAGACAACAAGCCAAGAGCTGGCAGGCAGAGGGTTTCACCAACAATGGACAAAAGCAGCCAGCAGTCTCTTTACGGGAGAAAAGCAGCTCAAACCCTCTAGTAACATACAGAAGAGCCCAACTAGGTGGAAAGCAGAAACCTGCAAGCTGAGATTCAAACGAAATTCCGTTTCACACTCACCAAATGGGCACCATTTTAGAAACATGGTCATATAAATTTCTGGTGAGGAGGTGGAGCACGGGAGCTCTAGTATCCTGTTGGTAAGAAATCAAACTGGGAAGACTACCTCAGGAAAGCGTTTGGCATTATCTCGCTAAGTTACTAACTGTAACCCACCGCGCGGGGACCTGCCGCGCAGCGCCTGTGCTCCTCGGCACATGCCCCGGGAATGCTTTGCACAGGTGCACTTGGAAAACTTCTAAGAAGGGTCATGGCTGTGCCGCCTATAAAAGAAAAAGAAGTCACAACTGGAAACAGAGTAGGTGTTCATCCACAAAGACTGTTCATAACCTGCAATCGAGATTTCTACGAGCCGAGTTTATGCAACAAGCAAATGCCCTCGTCCACACATAACACGCCTGGGTCCAGAAGTCAGTGTGGGGGGGTAGAGCTCAGGGGTAGAGCATTGGACTGCAGAGGTCAGTGTGCGGCAACGAGGAAGCGTTCCCAAGACACACACTCAGAAAACGCTCTTAGGTGCCTCAGCGGCATAATAAAACCTCGCACGGTCTGCGAGAGGCACACCGCCAGTATAAGACAACCATGGAGGAGAGGTAAAGAGAGTGTCCCCTCTCCCCGGGGGGAGTTCAGGGTGGGACAGGGCCGGAAATGCCCAGGGACAGGTAAGCCCACGGCGGGTGGGAGATGCCGGGTCCGGTCACTGAGGTTCCGGTGCGTTACCGCCGACACTCAGGACGCGCACGCTATTCTGCAAGCACTCCCATGGCTTAGTGGCTCCAGCGACTCTGAGCTCGCACCGCCCGTCCCTCGCCTTCGGACACCCGAGCACCCACCAGCGCATCTGCCTTCTTCTTCCGGTGCTGTCCGGTTAGCTCCTTGTGGTCGAGCCCCTGGGCCGCCCAGACAGACTCAAAATTTTCTCCATCTTGCGTGTTTTCAAAGCAAGCCCTGGCACTGCCAGTAAAACTCGGAACTGATTGTGCCATTCTTCAGAGGTCGTTGAAGGGTTTCGTGCCCCACACACACACGCGAACATTTCCCGTGGCCACCGAGACCGCCGGGATCTGGGGCCTCCTGCTCTCCAGCTCCCTAATCCCAGCTCTCTCTTCCGGGTGGCCCCCGATGCAGGGGGACCCGCGAAAGGCAGGTGGGCACCTGCCCGCATGGCGGCAGAGGCAGCCGCGTGGTGGCGCGGAATGACGTTGCCTCGGGTCCCTACTTGTTACCGACCTCTAGAGTCTTCATTTCCTTTCCCGTTGGGTGCTATGTAGCAGTCCCTACCTCATGGGGTTGTGAGGCACTAAGTGAGGTAAATATTTGTCAAGTGTTTAGGGAATTTCTTTGGGAATGTGTGAGCTCTCTGTGTCTGCTGCACAAAGTAAGCGGGGTGCCTCCCACTCTGAGTGCTGGGGGTGGCCTAGCTCAAGTTCAGATCGAGCCTCACCAACTCCGCATGGCTCCTGTGAATTCTTGGGCTCTCCCAAGCCCACCCACGGGCCCTCACCCTCCACGGCTGGTAGAGCCTTGCTCCATAGTTATCTGTCTCCCGCTCTGAGTCCATAATCTCTTTGAAAGAAGGAATCTTATTTTTCCTTGTATATTTTTCAAATGTCCTGGTGTTGTGGGCATTACTTTGGAAAGGCTTAGTGAATGGTAACCTGGGAAGTGAAGGGAACAGGAGGGCATTACAGGGCATGAGCCTGAGGGAAACGGGTAAAGTACCATTGAGGTAAGCCAGAGCGAGTCGTGGGGGTCCGTCGTGCTAGGAAAGTGAGCGGAGCTCTGTGTTGGAACAAAGCTTCTCCATGCAGTGAGGGCTGATTGCTAGATTTTCAAGAATATTGCAGGCTGCTTGTCAAACACAGACATTATGAGAAAGCAAACTGCATGAACTCATTGATAAATAAACTACATTAAAAACCAAGGTAATCCATACTCAAAATGCATTGTTCCTAATTATGTTGCTCTTATCTAAGTTCATGAGGTGAACAGTGTTTGTTGTATCTCTGCGGTGGGAGTGCCATCGAACTTGGGGTTACGGTGCATTCCTTCCCAACCTGGCAAACAGGGACGTCCTATCGGTGGCTTGAAAACCGTGAGGACAGGCAAACACGACCAAGCAGGTCTTGATTTACTATTTGGTGGATCATATGAACTTAATTAAATGAAAGGAAATGCTAAGAACACAGATTAAATTTAAAAGTGTCCCATATCTGCAGGTATTAATTTGTGAAGAGCCAAACTCCTGATGAGAGTTTCTTCCAGGCTTTGACAACTATTATCTGGGAAATCGAAGAACTCAGATATACCGTTGGCAAAATCGGGAAGTTCTGCCGTATTTGTTTGATTTCTGTAAACCAGCATTTAATGCCACAAGTGGGTTTGCTCGTCAGGCACGATCGTCGGTCGCCTCCAGATCCAGGAGTTTGGCAAAAACCAGTGAAAGCCACCTGTGGGAGAATCAATTAGCTGTACGGAACTTATAATGACATGTGTTGCGTGTGTGTTATTATTTACGGGTTCGGTGCTTCAACAGCAGAATTGCCAACAAATATACACACATATCAAATGTCTTTCTTTTTTCCTGGGAGTCAACCGTTAAGCATTGATCAGAAAACCACAGAAAGAACATAACACGTATTTTTAGAGCTACAGAAAATTATGTTGAAATTGTCAGAGAAATCTGACTTTGGCTGGAAAACAGTGACCACTGTGCTTTGGAAAAAATATATATATATGCAACTGACATATATATTATATATCTATAATATATTTATAAATGACATAAATGTATACATTACAGATATTATACATGTAAAATATATGCAAATGGCACTGAAGGATGAGAAGCCGTGACTGGCTTCAGACTCACGGTATGGCGGCCTGGGAGGGAGTGGCAGTCCCATAGGAGCAGATTTGGCTGAAGAATGGTTTATGTCTCAATCGCGTATCTACAGAAAAGAAAGCTATGAAAAGAAAAAAAAAATGGTCTCGTGCAAGAATGAAGACAAGCTTTACATAAAAAAGCTGATATTGCCTGAGCACAGGCCAGGTGAGGCGTTTTAAACGCTGCAACTCGCTAATCCCAAAACCACCCCAGGAGCTGATGATGTCATTCTCTTTGACTTCCACAGTAGAACTCTGAGGCGAAGAAAACTTTGTAGCTTGCCCAGATTTACACCAGAAAGGACGGAGACGGAATTCACGCCAGGCAGTAGTTACCCCGAGCTCACACTTCAAATCTGTCATGAGTAATGTTCGGAAAGATTCAACAAAGTTGGGTGAGAAACAAGAGGGCACTGTCTTGGGAGGGCCGGGCACGGTTGAGCTGTGCCCTTCACCAAAGCCTCCATGAGCCTGAAGCTGGGGGAACACCGGCAACGTCATCTCAACGAGTGACACCGAAGACTTGGATGGTCAGCACGTGGAGAACAGAAGTGAACGCATCTGGATGATTTGAAGAAACAGAGGGGAACGTGCGCTCACTGACCTCCCGCGCCCCCTTCCTCCTTGCTCTGACCCCTTCCTCCAAAGTGACAGCGACAAAATTCTCTCTCAAGATGCCACTCAAGTTTCATTTGTTTTTACTCATAGAATCACCATCAGAATTCTAACAGTACTCGTCTAGAACTCACATTCGCACCTTGCATACTACTCATCATGTAACATACCACAGGGCCCATTTCCTTAAAAAAAAAAAAAGTCAAATGGAAGGATTTAAGAAACTTTTGTCATGGCTATCAAAATGCTTTCGAAGCTGTAACTGGAGCCCGACTTCCACATTTTACCAGAGCACCGGCCGTTACTGTGGTCTGGGTTTGATCCCGCTTCTTTCTTGGCAGTCTCTGTCCCCCTGGAGGTCACCCCGGCCCCATCTCTGTGAGCCCTACCTCTCACCTGTGAGCCCTGCTGGAGGCCCCCTTGCACTCACTGCCGTGTCTGAGGAGGGACAGAGGCATCTGCAGAAGGGCTACCTGGCCAACCAGAATAGTTCCACCTGGTGACCGCTTCCTGTGACTGACGATGGTTGTGGGAGACCGTCAGTGGGTGGAGTTCAACCACCTCGAAGAGGCCAAAATGCACTAGCTGCCGTCACTGGGCGTGCTACCCTTTAGGCTGACCACAGCCATTTCAAAAAGCCTTCCATGGTGGACTTTCTCGACATCCAAGCCCTAAGCAACATAACCACCATTCTCCCCGACCACCATTTCATCAGATGGACATGTGCATTCGTGTAAACACATATACCATCTGTGCATACGTACACATTTATGAATGCGCGTGTACGAAAAGAAGGCATCAGTGGGTGGAAACAGTAGGAGATTTGCACAACACGGGTCACAGACCTCACTTTCCACAACCTTATCCTTGTACCATGATTCTAGCTTCTCCAAGGCCAAGTAAAACCCCATTGATCTAGCAAAGGTAATGTAACAGGAGCGACTCATCATTGGGCCCACTTTTACTCCCCCAAAAGCAGCAGAAAGAAAGGAACACGGACTTTGAAGGGACGTAAACCTGGAATCCTGTGTTTGTCATGTACCTACCAGTTGAACCAACGTGGGCACATAAGACCTACCATTTGGAATCCTGTGTTCTAGCGTCACGGTCTCCACAATCAAGTCAAGTTTGTCTTCAGTCCCCACAGGTGGAGTTGCTGGGTCAATGCCTCATGGACCATCCAACCTCTGGGTCCTGGTGAGGCATCAAGGAACAAGTAGGATCGGTTCAGAGTCAGAGCAGTAACTCCGGGCTGCAAAGGGTCACACTGGAGCAAACAAGACAGATACAAGTATCAGGAGGGAACAAACTGTGAAGATATGGGCAGGGATAAAGGACTGTTTCTGACGTGTTCCTGTAATTGGAGGTACGGTGCCCCCTCGCAAGACGGGCGAGGTGATGAAACTCCAGAGTGCTCCCGCAGAACCAGAGAGTTGACTGAGATGATGCACATTTAAAGTCATGTGGAGCCTCAGAGGCACAGGACAGGTGCTTATCTGGATGCCAAAACAGATCGGTACAATGTTTCTCTAAAATTTGACTATAAAAAGAAGAGCCTTTGGATGAAATCCTCACCCACAAACCAGCGGTCCAGCTTTATTCCGCTGTTAAACAATGTACACAGAGCCTGCCTCGTTAAGCCTCGAGAAGTTGCCTTCCTTGGTCAGGGACCGTGCCCCTGCCGTCCTCCAGACCCAGCACACAGGGGCCCTGGGATGAGCCCTGGCTGAGGAAGAGAGGGGGCCCATTGCCTACGGGATATTATCTGGTGCAAACTCACTGAGAGGAAGCGTCTTCTCGAGAGTCACAAACACGAGTACTGCAGACGTCTTGGTTGATGAAAATGACCACACACAGGGAGGGCAGAAGTCGCGTTTTGCTGCTCTGAACGGTCCTGAGCTCTCGGAATGTGAATGACCTTCAGGGCGCTGCTTTGGCACAAAAGCTGCTTACGCAACAACCACTAGCATTCTCCTGCAATTCAACAACGAATGAAGATAAATGCCGAGTGGGTGGACTCTACTAGGCCGTGTGCTCTCTCCGCTTTTGGGGGAACCAGGCCTTGCCCTTCTGTCTCCCCCACGCCCACTGATTTTGAAGGATTTCTGCCCGATCCCCCTGATACACCCAAGGACGGCTACCAGGAAATGCAATCAGAAAACAATTTGTGTATTTGGAGTGCCGCGCCGGTCCTACGCTTAGACAGAAATGAGGAGAGGGGAGTGGGACAGAGATTGAGTGACTTACAAATGGAAATCGTATGTGGCTATCTCTGTGACAAGAATGGATGGGTACCAGCCTCCTGATATGGTCCCTGCAGGAAGGGGGTCTTGCTTTGAGAAGCTCAATGACATCTTCTGTCCTTGCTCACGTAATGATTTTGCTGGGTCTCCTTGTGAACCAGGAATTTTTTAAACTTTATGTAAATCAAACAGAACTCACGTCCCCATTCAGAGATGGGCTAAAAGCGTGGCAGGTGTTCAAGTTTTTTAAGAGAGATGTCTGGTTAAATGGGGACTAGTATCCCTCTAGTCTTCTTAAAATTACCTCTTAGGATCTCCACACAAATATTTAAATCTCCAGTGCTACGGGAGGTAGTACTTATGGGACCTGATCAATAAGGGAGTCATTAATGGTATGCTAATTAAGGTTATAAATAATTAGCATTATTTGTAAGTTAATTGATCAAGTTAGACGTAGTATTTCCATTATTGTTTGAAAAAACATAAAGGGATATTCAGACATGCTTTGCTAAACAAAATTATCTTCTCTACAGAAACTGCAACACAACAGGCAGGCTCCTTTAAAAAAAATTTACTTTGAATGAAGACATAGGCGTAAAGGAAATTTAAGAGTTGTGATCAATTTAAAAAAATTATTAAATCGTGCATACATGAAATCATATGCTTCTCATGACCTGAATGCATTTTTCAGCCCAAGGGTAAAGAAAATTAACAGGGCTCAGTGTTATGGCCCCTGCTAGTGTGTGGCAAATTCTGTTTATATTACCGTGAATATGTTGCTACTATAGTAATTTCACTTCTGCAGGCATTGGCTTATTTCATCAACATTGTGCAAGCCATTTAATACACAAGAGACCAGAGCAGAGCCAAAAACGCCATATAAACGTACTTGCATTAAAGAAAAAAACTCAGTAAAGAAAATCCCATAAACATCTCTGGTGACTTAATGATCACGTTTTATTTTTATGTGGTTTTATTATGTAGTATAAGGCAGGTACTGCTTTCCTGCCAAATAATGTGGCATACTTTTAATTAGATCAGGGGCCAAACCTGGAGTGACACAGAGAAATGGCGCTCACAGGAAAGATGACACACTCTAACTTTCTCCAAAGGAAAAGAAAAAAGAAAAAAAAAAAGGAAAAGCTATTTCGTGGCCTTGAAGTATTAGGGTCATAAACTGATAAAATTATCCAGAAAAGCCTTAGAGACATCAGAATATTCCCCATTTAAGCAGCAATATGTTGAGGAATAAATTTCCATTTTTAGTAGCTCGGTTCTGCTCTCGGTAACCCCTAAAGGGCACGGCTGTTCGATGTATCTTTGTAAAGACAAAATTGTGGCTGTTTACTGGG
This sequence comes from Meles meles, assembly GCF_922984935.1. Classification (NCBI taxonomy): domain Eukaryota; kingdom Metazoa; phylum Chordata; class Mammalia; order Carnivora; family Mustelidae; genus Meles; species Meles meles. The sequence goes on along the minus strand of NC_060072.1, from coordinate 148,075,294 downwards.
CTTATTTAACCAGCTAATGTTTATGGCCGTGTCTGCCTCCTAAACACACCAACACTGCCCTTGATGTAATCCCTTCTGCTGTTCTTCCGACAGGGGATTTGGGTAAGGGTCAAGGAGAATGATATTCTCTAGACGTCCGGGGCTTCCTTCTTTCGCAAATGTATGTATTGATAGATACAGCTAATTAAAATGAAATGAAATGGAGAACGTTAGAGGACCATTTCATGATTTCATAGGACAAATACCAGTCTCATTGCCCAGAAAATTACCCTCCAAGAAAGAAATCATGTCAGTTTCTTGATTTACTGAGCTACAAGTGTCTTTGTGGCGATCACACCACTTTCTTATCGATTTCATAAATAACACTGCAAAAAAGCCTAACTTGTGAACTCAGTCAAAAATAAATAAGAGCTTATTAATGTCATATGTCAACACAGGAATCCGTCTCAGAGAGCAAAGTTTCTAAGTAACCATTAATGCGTTTTTAAGAAAGAGAGAGAGAGAGAGTGCGTGCAAGGGAGCACGAGCTGGAGAGCCGCAGCGAGAAGCAGCCTCCCTGCTGAACAGGGACCATGGGATCATGACTTGAGCTGGGTAACCTGAGCCGAAGGCAGCCACTAATCCCTGAGCCACCCAGGCGCCTCATCTGTTCTGGTGTCTACGGGAACATGATGCCACTTCATTTGGGGACTCTCCAGCCTCCTCGCTCTGACTCCTTAGGCGTAGCTGACGGGGCTGCACGGGTAGTGTTTCCCTCCAGACTGAACCCTGGAAGCACCACCCTGTGGTGCCTGTCTTAGCACAGCAGTGCATCCAGACCGAACCCTAAAGAGTAACCTTCTACCCAACTAACCAGTCACTTGGCACCTTCCCTTGAGATGTAGTCATAATCCCCATGTTGCTGGTTTATGTATCTATTGTAAATGGATAAATTGGATAAATTTATTTATCCAAGTTGAAACATTGAGACTAAATGAGCTACTTGCAGTGGTGTGAACTGTTCCTACTTCCCACCAAATGTTGAGACAGCGAGTCCATGAAATTAACCTATCATGAGATATTCCCTCAAATAGACACAACCTCTTAGAAACCACAAAGTCTCACTCAAAGAAAGAGGTACCATCATTCATGACCTGTTCACTCAACACAATTCTATTTTTTGATGCTACATCTAAAAATCCATGTAAGAAAAATAATTCAGAGAAATTCACCTGGAATTATAACCTATGGCCCATATTTTTATCACTTTTAAATCTAACCAGTGATGGAAAACATAATGGTAAAGCATGCCGACCATTTGGGAGTCCACATTTTAAACGGTAAACACTGTTGTGCATGACGACAGACTGAGCATTTTAGGATATTAACAGATACGAAGCTTGAGTGATACTGAAAGAAAAATAAATACTCCCGAAATCAGAATTTTGGGAAAAAAGGGAAACGTTTTAAGATGAGAAGAAAGGATACAATGAAGATGGTAGCAGACATAAATGAAATAAGGACAAGAAGAAAGCAGAAATGAGTGAACTCCCCCCCCCCAGGACAAGCCTCTATTAACCTGGTCAAAATGCACAAGGACATCACTCAGCCTCTGGAAACTGAATGATGGACTTAAAACACGTTCAGAAACACTGATGAGAGTCGTTGTTCTCATGGTAGCCATTCTAATACGTGGCTAGGGGTACCTTATCCTGCTCATAGTTCATGTTCTTTACATCTGATGCTGAGCTTCCTCTCATGTGATGTCTAGACCACTGTCCATGCTGCTCAGGGGAATGTGTTTTCGAGTCCCATGCCCAGGCATGGAAACCCTACCGCAGCCCCAGCCAGCAACCTGGAGCAGCACGGCCATGCGGTCCCGCTCCCTGCAGCTCCAAGCTATTTCAGAACATTTGCCAGCCACTGTGCTCTCCCCAGAGAGACACCTTAGGTGAGTAATGAAACTTTGTACGCCTCTTGGCATATGTGTCCCACCTCCCATGTCTACGTCCAAGCGCAGTATTGGCGGGGGTCCATCCTGGTCACTTGGCGTGGCTAGAACCAACCCCTGGTGCCTGCTGTCTGCTTACTTCATTCTTCTCTTTCCAGCCACTTAAGATGGAAGATTGCATTTCTAATTTGACACCTTCCTTCTTTTCTGATATAAGTATCTCACGGTATCTCTTTCTTCTACACGCTGTTTTAGCTTCACGTCAACGTTTTGACATGTTGTGTTTTCCTTTTCATTCAGTTCAAAATCACTTTTAATTTCCCTGGAAGCTGCAATGTGGAAACATGGGTGTTTTAAAACTAGTTTTGTTAATTTCCAAGTGTTTGGAGATTTTCCTCTTTTTCTGTTACCGATTGCTGGTTTTTGTCACAGTAGGACCAGAAAACATAAATTTGTAATTTTTTTTTTAATTTGCTAAATGTGGTTTTATGGACCAGATCATGGCCTATATTGGTGATTGTTCTATGTGCATTTAAAAGAGATCTTTCTCAGGGTGTCTGGGTCGCTCAGTGGATTAAAGCCTCTGCCTTCAGCTCAAATCATGATCTCAGGGTCCTGGGATTGTGCCCCGCATCAGGCTCTGTGCTCAGCAGGGAGCCTGCTTCCTCCTCTCTCTCTGCCTGCCTCTCGGTCTCCTTGTGATCTCTGTCTGTCAAGTAAATTTTTTAAAAAAGTGATCTTTGTCTTTTAAAAAAATATTTTGGGGAGAAGTAAACTATACATGATCAAAAAAAAAAAAAAGCCCAAACTTACTGCTTGATATCAAGAAATTCTGCTTGAAAATAGGGTTTCTAAAAAACTATAATCTAAATACCAGAAAACTCATCTGGAGAAACGGTCAGCAGGCCTTTGCTAAACGAGAAGTCTCAGTGCCCAGATCAAGAGGCAGTGTTTCTCCAAGAGCATTTTGAAGAATTCCCTCAAATGGAACAGTTTATCAATCAATTAGAAGATGTAGACTAAGAAGACATTTTACTGACAAGTCATGTTATTTTTCATTTAATTAGAGTTTTTTCCCCCTGTTTTTCCTTTCTTTTTTCTCTCCTTCCTGGAATGAATCCATGAGTTATGAAAATGTTTAGGAACATTGAGTTCAACTTTTCATATTTCTCTCCTTCTCTCATTCTTCAGTCTTGCCAAAACAGACCTGAGGTGCCTTCCAGAAAGGAAATTTGGTAGCCTTCCTCCTGAGGATCGAAGGCTCCAAAATATCAAAACAGAATATTACAATTTGGTGTGCTTCATGAGCTCCTATCCAGGCAAGTCTTTGTGCTAAATCATGTGTTAAATCCTCTTAGCTAATCATACACATGAAGTCAGGTTCGACTCTGTGAATGCTTAAAACACTGTCTAGACGTGTCTGGGTTTGAACTCCCCCGCATAAAACACCGTGTATGCCTCTTGCATTCTTGTGTGTTTTTGTTTGTGTGTTTGTTAGCTAATAGACTTATTCTATTAGTAGCACTGGTCGATTTAAACATATTTACTCTTTATTATGCTACTCTAGACTTTTCTATTATGATGCTGTGTTACATCATCCCAAGACTCAGATTGAACCAGTGAGCATCCATCTAGTGCCTGAGCTGGAGGGTGAGCCACCTAGCTTGGGCAAGGCTGGGTAGGCCTTCCAGTCTGGCTGTTCCCACTCGCACAAGGCGTTGTGCTTATAGAGACCAGGCTGGCAAAGGACTTGGGAAGTCACAGTCCGCTCCATCCTTCTCTTCTACTCCAGAAGGACTTCCCAGGCAAATTCCCACAACGTGGAGCAGAGGAGATCCTCAGGGCGCCTTGAGGTCCGGTCCCAGAGCTGGCACACCACACTCAGCTGGGTGCTGTGGGCCAAAGCAAACCACTGGACAGGACCAAACCTTCTACTCCATCTCCGTTGTGTTTGAGGATTGAATTCAACCAAGTAGCCTGATAAATTATAAAAGGGCAAATATATCTCTTGGTCAGGAACTGCTTTGTTGTAATAAAGCTCCACAATGAAGAACACAGTTGAAAATAAAATAATAACTGAACGCCAGGTTCAATATATGAAAAAGATCATATTCAAAGAGCATTTATATTTTAATTAATAATTATAGCTGATATTTATATACCATTTAAAACCAGCATTGTCTCTGAGAGATGCACCTGTCCCAACTCATTTCATCTTCATAAGAAGCCCATTATTTGTTACCCTCCACTTTCTAGATGAAGAAATGGACCCAGAGGCAACGTGCCCAACATTGGACCATTAACACATCACTCGGCTGAGCTCTGAGCTCAGTCTCTGTACTATGCTTCCTCTCCGTATCCTTGCATCTGAATGATACAACACAGATAACATAAATAAATAAAGGCGAGACTCCTACCACTACAGAGTATTAGGATTAAAATATTCCGTAAAAATGACATACAAGGACAGCTTTGTTTTTCACTTGAGAAAACACACCATGAGAGGCAAAGGGAATGTCCCTGCTCTAACCCCAGCAACGGCTGAGCCCCATCCCCAAGCCCACAGCTCACAGTTCCTACAACACGGGCAGTAGGAAACCCACAAGATCAAAAGCTAAAAATCCACAGAGAGGAGAAAAATGTGTAAGGGAGATTTAGAGTAATAAATATAAATTTTAAGACATCAGTGAACTGTCATAGATAAATGATAACAAAAATAGAAACTTTCAATCTGAAACATTAGTACTTCAATTGATGTGAATTTCCTCCAATAAAGCTTATCATGTGTCTTTATAATCAACCTTAGCACAGAAGTTTATGTCGTCAACATCACACAGATGATATCTAAATTGCAATTTTAGGTACATATTCCATAAATGAGGATAGTGGATAAGGGACATAAATTTAAATATATACATATATAATATTTGTACTTACAAATAATATATAATATTTGTATCTTTCTATATAGTTATATTTTTGATGGTTTTTACAATTACACATTCACTGGCTTCTCTATTGATGTATAATTGTCGGCATACAATTAAATGATTTTTAAGTAACTACAGAGTTATGCAACTATCACTGTAATCAAGTGTTAAAGGGTACATAATTACATACTATAGTTCATATCTTTATATATGCATTAAAATATTTGTAGAGAATATATAACTCATGTTTTACATTCATCTATCATATATTACATATATAAATATGGACAGTATACATGTATAGGTACGCCGGTTTATTTAATATACACATAAGGCATATTATATCCACTAAGTATATACAACATATGTATTTTTAAATTATTTTTCAAATTTAATTATTCTTATAAACATATAATGTATTATTTGCCCCAGGGGTACAGGTCTATGAATCATCAGGCTTACACAGTTCCATTTCCCAGCATTCACCGTAGCACACACCCTCCCCGATGTCCACCACCCAGCCGCCCTCTCCCTCCACAAATATGTATTTAATCCATAAGCAGACTTACCTACACGGCATATAAGGCACATTACTTGGAAGATGTGCTCCCTGCACTGGGCCACCCACCCCGAGCGCCCCAGCACCTTCCCGCCTATAGAAACAACTGAATTTTAATGGAAAATGAAGGGTTATTTCAAACTACATCACGGCTGACTTCCTGTCACCCAGAGCATGTCCACTGCATGAGTTTCCCTATCCAAAGAAATTACTTCATTTATACTCTCTGAAAACTTAGTTAAGAGTCAGAGAGTTGTTGTTTTTTTTCACCAATTAGGACACCACTCGATAAATGGAAATTGAAAAATAAATGATGTCTTCTGTCCCCATAGAGATCCAGAAGTGTATAATCCTATATCTCAGGCTGATTTCCTGGGTGTACACAGTGTTCTGGTAGGTAATTAGTTCACTTTAGGGGACCCGTTGAAACAGGGTCTCCTGCTTTTCTACCATCTTGCTCCTCCAATAAATGATGTCTTAGCCGTGAAGACTAAACCGAGCCGTAGGATGAGTTATAAGAAACACATCGTGTCTCATCACCTTTAGCAAATGTGCGTCACCCATGTCTCCTCTTCCCCAGCTAAGGGAAAAGACAATGAATAGGAGAGCATCACCCAAACAACATGCCTGACAGTCATCAGCTATCATCAGAGCCAGTGTGATAATTGTCACACATACGGTCTTAAACGTAGGCTTAGCGAAGCTGGTAATGTCAGCAACAAAGCCAGAAATGCCTGTATCGTGTTCTGGGTTGCTTGGCCTGTCTTATGACTGTATCAACCCCTCATGCTACTTCTCAAAAAAAGTTTCTCCTTATTTAGAATTCTGTCAAGTATCCTATCTGTTTCTTGCTCTGGTTCCGTAAAGGAGCTGCTGTTCATTTTCATGAGTAAATTATGCAACCCACCACCACAACCTGCATTACTAAATTGTATGATTATGATCTCCATCAGTCTTCTGCACACGTGGCGGCCTGGTTGATTGTAGGAAGTGGTTTTAACTTCCCACATAATTCCATGATTTGATTTCCTGAGAGAATTTTTAACCAAAGCATATACATGCACTCAGGCTTACTATACTAAATGAGTCATTAGATTATGCACTCATATATTTCAAGGAGTGTCTGGAAGAATTTAGGCAAATAACTTCTCTCTTTTTGTTAAATGGTAACTTTATTGTACCATGCAAGTTAAAACACTTACACACAGAAATCATTTTACAGTAGCTTTTGCTTACTCTTATAACCATAATATTTAAGATATTTAGAAATGTTGAAAAATTTCCCATATGTTCTATAATGCACATGTATAGTTTTAACAATCAGAAAAATAGGTTAAGTGCAATATTGAAACCATAAAATATGGGAAGTGGGTAGCATTTAACTCATAAATTTGTTTTCATGTATATTTTATTTTACACACAAAGGAAAAATTAACAGACATCGTTCGGGATTGTACATGTCAAAATGCAAGCAGATCAGTTTCCCAGGTCAGAAAGATCCGGGAGAGTAGATGGGTTCTGCCTTGAAGGCCCGAGTCTTCCTTTCTCTGCAGACACTATGGCGACTAACCGTGTAATTCCTCTGAAGATTTGGATTGTACACCTCCACTCCTTGATCTTGGCTTGCCTCTGTCTTCCTTTGGCCAACAGGATGCAGTGCACAGGGCAGTGAGATGCCCCAGGACCAGACCTCAAGGCCACTGTGTGTTTTGCTTCGTCTGTCTTACACCTGCCATCACCATGGAAATGCTCCGGGGAGGCCATGTTCAATCAGCCAAAAGCCAGCAAACACCCAGGTAGGGAGGGCCCCTGCCCCCATCAGAGGGCTCTCCTACCTGTGGACCTGGACACAACCATGTGCACGCTCCTCCTTCTCTGACACTGAAGACTTGTGGCTACTTGCTGTATACCATTAGGGATAGATCAGGATAACACAGTGAGTCTGGAGTTTGCTATACAGAATTAACAACTTTTGAAAAGGAATGAAAGCTTCGTATCAACTTCAAGGGCAATCTCAATGTTTATTGGAGAACATTATGCTCAATGAAATAGCCCCATCACAGAAGGACAGATACTGTAGGGTTCCACTCATATGAGGTGTCTAAACAGCCAAAATCCCAGAAGCAGAGAGTAGAACGGTCACTGCCAGGAACCAGAAGAGGGAGAAATGGGAGATGGAGTGTCAGTTATGCCCGATGATTGATCCTAGAGATGCGCCCAGCAGCATGGGGCCTACAGTTCACACGTTGCACTGAACACGTTTGTTGAGATGGTAGGGCTCATTCAAAGAGCTCCTGTCGAAGAAACAAAACAAACCAAAGGGTCAGAGGAAGGTTGCTGGTGATGGATAGGTTTATGATGTTGATTGTGCTGATGTTTTCACAAGTGTACACATATATCCAAACCCGTCAAATTGTAGACACTAAAAATATTGGGTTTTTGTATCAATTATGTATCAATAAAGCTGGGGGGAAAATCTAAGTCTCAAAGTTCAGAGCTTGATCAGAATTCATTGTTTTAATTATTTTATATTGTTAGAAATCTCGTGGGTCTTTTAAATGTATATGTATCTAATCCTTTTTCATTTTTTAATACTGGCCTTCCATACTTACAAATGGCCCTATTCTGCATGTGGGTTTTTTATGTTGATGTTATAAAAAAGAAATGCCTACAATTCTGGGAGTTTATCAGCCATCTGATGTTTCCTTTGAAAGGAGAATCATTTAATAGTACCCAAAGCACATGGAGACATAGGCTAGAGTGGACAGAGCTGGACAGAAGTCAAAAGAAACTCACTAGGGACCCCACCCGCACAGCTAACCTGCACTTGAGTGAATGAATCATCTCAGCCTTGTCTGCTTCGCCTTTAAATTAAGAGTCATAAAATAAAACCACATATTGAGGAAATGAAATGACACGTTATGTATCTTATTTTTATGGCTTGTGTATATTTACATGTATTTACTTTTTGCATATGTTTTGTAAACTGTAAAGCACTATATTAACATAAAGTATTACAACCACATGTCCTTCGTGAATATATTTCAAGCATTCTCTGCCTTCTGCTTCTCCCACTGATTTTTTTTCCCATTGTTGTCTGAGCTCTGTTTATCTGGCTTAGTTGTTTTAAGTCCGTGCTAGACATCAATAGCCCTGTTCCATTTCCTCCAGTCTGGGACTGCCATCCAGAGACGGTGTCCTGCCGACGGACGCACCCTTGGGTGGGGTGGAGGAGGAGGCGTCATCCTGATGGAGAGCCAACCCTGAGACCAGTGTGGGGACAGCAGTCCAGTCCTGGAGAGTGGCTTGGAGACCTGTCAGATGGAGTCACCTACCTGCAGATGTCTGACCTTCTCCTGATGTAAGAGCTGACTATTGTTTACCTCATTCTTTTGCTTGGAGCCTATAAGACAGCTGAGGTCCAACATCTGTGCCCATGTCTGTCCTCCTTCATCAGTGCAGCTGTCCTGTGTGCCCAGACCCCAGCGAATTCTGCGCACACGTCAAGGAGATGGGAGATGCAGGTTCAGACTTCATTCTTGTGCGCCACCGGCCTTTTAATTGTTTGGTATCAGTAGACTGACCTCACATTTACTTGTCAAAAGAAGTAAGGTCATTCTACAAGCACTTCCATTCCAATTTCCGACATGTCTTTTCTGATTAGAAAACCCTATAAACTATGTAGCTTTACATTTAGAGAATCATCATTCCTGAAGGTTTTGCTGTCCTTCACGCTCAGAGATGACATCCGTGACCCAGAGATGGTGGAGCATGTGCTCTGAGCTGTAGAGGGGATCGATCTGTTCTGTGCTGTCCACATCTTAGCATCAGCCCAGTCATCCAAGGGGTACACGTCTGTCAATACCCCCTGGGTCTACAGATTCCATACAGCAGAGTTGCACCCCACTTCCTGACCGAGGCCCCGGGGGGGGAGGCACATTCTCCTCAGCAGCCCAGAAAATATGCACACACACACACTCCATACACACACGCACTTCACACACACGTGTGCACGCACACCCATACTGCACGTGTACTAGACAGACACGTGCACACTGCAGGCACTCATGTGCATGCACACACACTACACACACCAGCACGCACACACACTGTGCGCATACTACACATGCACACACTGCACGCACACGTGCACGCACACCCTGCACTATACACATGTACACACATGTGCATGTACACACGCGCATGCACACACACGCACACACACACGCATGCACGCACAGCGCACACGCATGCACACACGCAAACAGTGCACACACACGCTCGCATGCTTACACATTTAACAGCTTCAGAAACAATATTTTCGTTTTATTAAGTATGCTGTTTTCTTTCTTTCTTTTTTTTTTGTAATGATCTTATTTATTTAACACAGAGAGAGAGAGACAGCAAGACAAGGAACACAAGCTGGGGGAGTGGGAGAGGGTGAAGCAGGATTACCACTGAGCAGGGAACCCGATGTGGGGCTCGATCCCAGGACCCTGGGATCGTGACCTGAGCTGAAGGCAGACACTTAATGACTGAGCCACCCAGGCACCCCAAGTCTGCTGTTTTCTATTTTGGTGTCATCCCTACTCTTTGTACACATTGACACAGTGTTGATACGCATTAAATTGGTCATTATTCACCCTCTGGAAAAATATTCCTTTGGTGCAGGAATAAACACCGCAGAGCCTGTCATGGGTCTGTCCTGCCTGCAAGATGCGGGTGGCCGGCAGCAAGCTCAGGGGAGTGCCGGGCGTGGGCTGCCCTGGCCAGAGGCTGGCCTCTACCCCCTCACGCCGCCCTCTGTGTGCCTGGGGCTGCACCAGGAGTGGCGTCAGCAGGGAGAGCAGGGAGACCCAGCCGTGGGCCGCACTTGTCGCCTTCCCACAGCCTCAGCAGGGGGTGTCTGGGGGGCACGTGGGAGGCTGAGAAGGTCAAGCGAAAGCCTGGTGACCCCTTCAGTCCTCTGCTGCCATCCCATCTGCTCTCGGCTCTTGGGGAACATGTGACACGTGTGGATCCAAGCCGGGGAGGGGGGCAGTATGGAGTGAGTGAAAACTCGAGGTCCTTAGTCTCGTGTACCCCAAAGGCCCTGTGGGGAGAAGCAGTGGCTGCCCGTGCCTTTACCACCCTAAGCCATAGGAGCTGAGGGCAGACCTTAAGAGGCGTCCTCTGTGTGAGAACAAAAGCGGCAGGTTCCACTGCGACGGGCGCATGAAGTCACTCGTGCGAGCCCCCCTTTTCAGTTAGCGGCTTGTGGATAAATGAGAGGAAGAGGAGATTCTAAATGCATTAGCCATCGATGGAAACAGCATGTACATTAACCATGTGGAAGCGTGAAAATAAAGAAATTATTTTAATGGACACCCCGGATATGTAGAGATACTTTTGAAACACAAACAGCCAAGTTTAGCAGAAGCAAGTGGATGGAGAAACCAATTTCACACCATGAGTTAAAGATAATTTTCCTCCCTAGCAACCAAAAGCAACTGCAAATATCTCTCTCTCTAGTATTTTCTTTTGAAAGGAAAACAGTCACAAACAAGGCAAAGCAGCTCTGACCAAGGTAGGATTTTTCTGATGCAAAGTTAGCAGTGAAGAAAACATCAATTTTTACCAATATCCACTTAAAAAAATAATAAATAAATAAAACAGTTTCACCCATCACTCACAAACAGCAATTGTTGCGGCAACATTCTATTCAAATTACTTTTTGAAAAATATCTCTGTTACCTAAAATGTAAATGATGCCCCGTTCTGTTTGTATTCCTTTCATGCTGTGGGATCTTTCCGTAACGTAATTTTCACAGAATAAGGTTATTTCCTTACATATGGTAAGCAAACGTGGAGAACAACATACAAACCGGTCTGGTGTTCTGTGAATTCCAAACACATGCTCATCACGTGGGGTGCTTTAAGGAAAAAGGCAAAGCTGTGGGCCTGGTTGCAGGTCAGTGGCGAGCCGGCACTCACGAGAAGTCTGACACCAGAGCCTTGCACTTCAAGACGAGACCGTCACATGTGTTCAGACGCTGAAGGTGAGGAATGATTGATCTTCTCACGTCGCCTGGATGTGGTCATTAGCACGATACCAGGGAACGGCTTTGAATCCAAGGAGACTCCATCCTTGGAGCTGGGCTTGCAGACCCCCAGAGTCTCACACCCAACTCGGTGTTTACATAGAGTGACCTTGAGGGGACAGCATGGTGCACTGGAAAACCGCTCTCACAGGAGGTGCGCTGGATTAGAATTCCCAACAGTACAGAATAACCATGTAAGTTTGAGGAATTTACATAAATCCCGAGTCCCTCATTCCCAACCTGTAAATAACGATAACAATTATCTAGAGGACTGGCCTATCATTTAGGCAAACTGTGTACTAGGGAGAAATAAATAAATTGTGACTTTTAGTTGGTTTCTTTGGAATTCCATGCGGTCTGGATAATGACTCTGCTTCATTCTGTCTGATGGCTTTATGTCGTCTGATTTTACTCCAGAACGTGTGTTCAGCTTGACATCACTCCTTACACGTTAACTGGCAAAACAATTTGGTTTTAATTTGGATCTGCTAATAATTTGGATCTGAGAAAAGATTAAAACCAGGGGCAAAAAAATCATTGCATGGATGGCCCCAAATTGCCAACAAAATGCACCATCCTCTGAAGTTGGGTGGGTGGGGGGCTTGGCCCCACTGCTAATGTGCTAACTGCTTGCACAGAGTTGCTTTTGGCGATTAAACACGATTGGCCTCCATAGAAAGAACGAGATCTTGTCATTTGCAACAACATGGACGGACCTAGAGGGTATCTGCTAAGTGAAATGAGTCGGTCAGAGAAAGACAAATACCATATGACTTCACTCATACATGGAATTTAAGAAATAAGACAAACGAACAAATGAATAAAAAGACAAAAAACAAAAACAATAAAAAACAGACTCTTAAATGTGAGACATGTATGGGTTACCAGAGGGGAGAGGTGGGGAATGGGTGAGAAAGATGATTGGCCCTCTTCATGGGGAATATATAATTCTGATTTTATTTTTCTGTAAACGATTTTTAGAATTAAGGTGTAAGGGAGGAGTGTGGGGCAAACGGGTCTAGGGGGAAACCAAGGAAGATTTGTGAACAGACTCCACTGGCGTGAATCCTGTTTTGGAAGGAAGTTGCTGCGGGAAATGCTGCTCTTTGAACTTCGGTTTCTGCATTTGTAAAGTAAGGGCAACCCTTGAGTTTCCTCTTCAAATCAGATGTTACGCAAACTGGCCAGAGCATGGTAGTTCCTTCGTGTGTTTCCTTTCTTTAATTTTTCCCTTTTCTTGCCATTGTGAGATAAAATGAGAGAAATTGTATATGTACAAATAGAGTGTTTTGACATATGTATATTTGTGAAATAATCACCACAATCAAACTAATTAACATACCTGTCCTTCACATGGGCACCATTTTCTATCTTCTGTGTGTGTGCTTATACACATGTGTGTATGTGTGTGTGTGTAGAACACTTAAAACCTGTCCTCTTAGCAAATCTCTAAAATACATAAGAAACTCAATAATAAAACTTAAAAATAAACAAAGGACATGTACAGACATTTCTCAAAGAAGACATCCAGACGGCCAACAGGCATATAATGAAGTGCTCAGCGTCACTCATGATCAGGGAAATGCAAACCAAAACCACAAAACCACAGTGAGAGGTCACCTCGCACCTGTCAGAACGGCTAAAACCAACAACACAAGAAACAACAGGTGCTGGTGAGGATGTGGAGAAAGGGGGACTCTCTTGCCCTGCTGGTAGAAACACAGATTGTTACAGCCACTTTGGGAAACAGCGTGGAGGGTCTTCAAACAGTTAAAAATAGAACTACTCTATGACTCAGAAGTCCCACTTCTGGGTATGTATATCCAAAGGAAATGAAATCAGTGTCTCAAAGAGAAGTCGGCGCTCCCATGGAGTGACATGGAAATGAGCTAAATGTCCCTTAATTTTCCACCGTCTGTCCAGCATCATTGAGATTCGTTGACATGTAACACTGTGCAGGTTGAAGGTACGTTGTAATGATTCAATACAGGACGTACTTCACGAGCATCATATCCTGATGCACTAGTGATGTTCCCGATGATTATGATGTCGAGCACTTTGTAAAAACTTGTTGGCCATGTGTTAGTCATCTTGAAGGCAGGACTGAATTTTTCTGCCAAACTTTCTTATTGCGTTATGTATCATTTTGTTATTGAATTGTACATGTTCCATGTATTTTGGACATTAACCCCTTATCAGATATACTGTTTGCAGATAGGTTCTCCCGCTCCACAGGTTGGCTTTTTATTTTGTGGGTGGGTTTTTTGCTGTGCAAAAGCTTTTTAGTTTGGCATAGACCCACTTGTTGATTTTGCTGCTGCTGCTTGTTCTTTTGGCGTCTTATCCAAAAAAACTCATTGCCAAGATTCATGATAGGAGTTTTTTTTTTTTTTTTCCATTTTTCTCCCAGGACTTTTGCATTTTCAGGTCTTATGCTTAAGTCCTTCATCCATTTCAAGTGAATTTATGTGAGTGGAACAGGACTGGGGTTCACTGTCCTTCTTCTGCATGTGGCTGTCCAGGTTTCCAGCACCGTTTGTTGAAGAGGCTGTCCTTTTCCCATGGAGTGTACCTGCCTTACCCAACATGACGTACCTGCTGCCTTACCCAACATTAGTAGACCATATATGCACGGGGTCATTTCTGGGCTCTGGACTCTGGCCCATGGGTCTTGTGTCCATTTAATACCAGTTCCATGCTGACTACTCGAGTTTCCAGGATGGTTTGAAATCAGGAAACGTGACATCTTCTACTTTGTTCTTTCTCAAGATTGCTTTGGCTATACAGATTATTCTTTGATTCCATAGACATTTAGGGTTTTGTTTTTTCTTCTCTGTAAAAAATGCCATTGTGATTTTGGTAGGGATTGTGTTGAATCTATAGATGGCTCGTGGGTAGCACGGACATTTTAGCAATTGTAAAACTTCTGGTCGATGAACACAGGTATCTTTCCATCCATTTGTGTCTTTGATTTCTTTCCTCAGATGGAGGGGCAGTCCGGAGCACCCACACACCTGTGGGGTCAGCCAGCGGGGTCCAGGCTGGCATCTTGCGTTTGGGCAGCTGCAGCAGCCTGGGTGTCTGCTGGTCAGTTTCCTTCATGGCCCACAGGGGAGTAGCCAGGAGGGTGGGGAAGGGCTCAGGTGACTGGCATCTGTGAACTGGACACCTGTGGGGCAAAGGTCCACAGAATCTGCAGGGTGTCCATGATGGCTGTGCTGACCCATGCATGGTTTCTTCAATGAGGAAAGATGCTGGTTGTCTGCAGACAGACCTCTGGGAAACATGGTGGACGTGTGTGGCCATCTCCATAGCTGGTGTGGGGGGAAGCCTATGTGTGCAGCGTCCGGGAGCGCTGGGCAAGCTGGTGCTTGCCCACTCCCTTTCTGGGTGAGGAGAGTCATTTCCAGCCAGGCATCCCCTTCCTGGAGCTGAGCATTGCCAATGCAGGGACAGATGGTACAAACAGGTTGAAGCTGCTCTTCCTGACTATGGTGGGTCATTCTTGGGTTTTTTGTTGCTGAAGTTTCTTTTTTTTTCTCTCTTTTAATTTTTTTTAATTTTTAATTTAATTAATTAATTTATTTTTTCAGCGTAACAGTATTCATTGTTTTTGCACAACACCCAGTGCTCCATGCAATACGTGCCCTCCCCATTACCCACCACCTGTTCCCCCAACCTCCCACCCCTGACCCTTCAAAACCCTCAGGTTGTCTTTCAGAGTCCATAGTCTCTTATGGTTCGCCTCCCCTTCCAATTTCCCTCAACTTCCTTCTCCTCTCCATCTCCCAATGTCCTCCATGTCATTTGTTATGCTCCACAAATAAGTGAGACCATATGATACTTGACTCTCTCTGCTTGACTTATTTCACTCTTGCTGAAGTTTCTTAAACAAGATGCCGGAGTCCTCCCTGAGCTGCCTGCGTTCGTGGATACCTGTCAATTTGTTGATGTTTGGGAAGGGAGAGAGGCTGAAGTCATCTGCTCCGCCTCTGGGTAACATAAATCTCTAGGATTCCTAATCCTTCAGCGTCCACGGGATTGAGATTTGAAGGATTCAGTCTTGCCACGATGACAGTGAAACCATGCATGCATGTTTTTGAAGTCGTTATCAAATACAATTATATGGTCAGTTCATTAAACAAGAATACAAAGTGACAGTAAAATAAATATGATTCCCTTGAAGCAAAAATCCATGTCAAGTTCCCTTTATGTCAAAAGTTCATTTGCCCGGAATATAAGTTTGGGATACTCCATATATCTTTGAGGAAGACTTCTACACTGGCCTGACCGCAATTTCCTTCAGTAAGTTCCCGTTGTAGCCTCTGTTGTTTGTGATCTCGTGCTCCCATGTTGCTGTTTTATATAGCTTTCGCCTTGGCTCTCCTAGTTTCATCCTCTAAACCTGTCGAGAATAACATCACCTGTTTTATTGTTCCCATAAATTCATATGTAACTCGTAGTTAAATCCAATTTCTGTCAATCTGTCCTTCCTTGCAACCCGTTCTAAATCTCCCAGTCTGTTTTAAAAAATAGGACATATTAACACCAGATAACCAGCTCTGTGTCCTATTCAGTAGTTATTATGGTCCTGCCAATGCCACAGTACATAAAGATCCTCAAATTCACTTTTCAGGGTGGGACCGGTTCATAGACGTTGGCAAGACCCGATGTCGTCATCGTCTTAAATTTACGTCATGCCCAACACGAGTTTCAACGACCTGGCCGGAAGCTTCTAAATAGTACTGAGTGTAATGGGTTTCACACGATAGAAATAAATAGCTCAACATTTTAAAATTCAGTACTAAGGGTGGGTGACAAAATAATAAGGAAATTGAAAACTTATTTAATTGCTGTGTGTGATTCAGCCAATTTGACACACAGTAGAGCAGCTTCCAGGGAAACCCGTATGGGAAGGACCGTGCAGATGGCAGCCTTTCCTCGCGGCCGTCGTCCCGTTTGTAGTGTTAACGGGATATCAGCACGTGCCCCGGTGCTCCGAGCTCTGCGTGGCATCTCTCTCCTGCGCTTGCCAATTTGAATCAACAGGAGATTTTTTGTTGCTGTTGTTGAATTACTCGCACGCTTGCCTACAGGATGGCATCCCTTTCTCCCGTCTTCTCTCACCGCGGCTTGAACTCACCCTGCTGAGCTGCTGTCCTCACAGTTAACCTCGTGGGCAGCTCTCTGTGCCTTCTGGACATCAGCAGCCAAATCATTCCAACCTCAACACGGCCGGATATGGGCTTAGCATTTTCGTTCTATGATATATTTTCGCCTCTATGTTCCCTATATAAAACAGTCCAAAACTAAAACCATAATTCGTCTTACACACCGTTTTTGCTCGAGTAAGAAATAACACTGCATGGCACTATTTGTTATTTCTGCCCCTTTATTTTTATTTTATATGTCACACACCAGCCTTTTATTACCTTCTTCTGTACCAGTGGATTTTAATGTTGATAGATTTTTCATTTTCTCCAAATGAAGTGTTTTTTTTTTTTTTTAAAGATTTTATTTATTTATTTGACAGAGAGAGAGATCACAAGTAGGCAGAGAGGCAGGCAGACAGAGAGGAGGAAGCAGTCTCCCTGCAGAGCAGAGAGCCCGATGCGGGGCTCGATCCCAGGACCCTGAGATCATGACCTGAGCCGAAGGCAGCGGCTTAATCCACTGAGCCACCCAGGCGCTCCATGTGTTTTTTTTTCTTTCTCCAAATTTAATCTCATAGAATGTCAGTACGATTGTGATATAGAGAATTGTATTTATTTGGAAATTTAGAGCATTATCTTTGTTTATTTAAAACTTTTAAACACGTTTTGAAATTTAGGGTATTTCTTTATTGCAACACCAATCAAAGAAATAATTTTTTAACATTCTTAAAATGCTTGATTATTAGTTATACTCAAGATAGTCTTGAGTCAGTTTTATTTCTAATTAGGTATGTATGGGGGGGAGCATATCCTTGCAAGTTTTATTAGCTTTCCTGCAACTTCAGAATGCTTTACAAACAAAAATTTTAGATACCTAAAAAAAGCAGTGATGATACATTTTTGTTTGAAACTATCTGCTACAATGTACTTACTTAATTGGCAAGTGTCCATGGAAAGAGAGAAACAAGGATAAGAATTATGAACTAGACTTCAGAAATCATGCAAACAAGAAGACCACGAAGGGAAATATTTCAATATTTACAGTGTTAGAAGAAACAAAAATCGCCAAACTAGAGTTCTGTATCTGGTGAAATTATACTTCCAATATTGAAGGATCATTTCCCCCTCAGGAAAACAAAAACTGAAGGGACTAATCGCCAAGAGCTCTATCAATTAATTTCATCTAACCACCTGCTGTAGAATACTCCATCTGACAAGAGCAAAATAAACGTTGTTCCCAAGCTCACAGGGAACTTTATAGACCAAATAGACCACATTTTGCTTCTAAGTGTACCTTAGCAAACTTAAGAGAGTATAAATGTCATGGAGTATATTCTCAAACCACAATAAAATTAACGTAAGTGTCAGTAAGAGATAAGAATGATATATGTAAAACCCTTAAATTTGGGGAAATTTAAGAAGACACTATTAAATAACACTTTGGTTAAAAAAACATCTCAAGAGAAATTTAAAAACAATTTAACTAAGTTGAAACGAAAAGGCAATGCCTCAAAAATGAGTGGGATACAGCAAAAGCAGTATTAGAGGCAATCGTCACAGAATTAAATGCACATATTAGAAAAGAAGAAATATCTAAAATCAATGAACCATAAGTGTCCACATTAGAGAACTAGAGAGAAAGAGAGATTTAATCCAAATCAAGCAGAAAGAAAGAAATAATCAGAGCAGAAGTGGATACAATTGAAGACGGAAATATCATGTCGAAAATCAAGGAAAGCAAGACTTTGTGAAAAGATTAACACAACCGAGAGAACTCCAGCCAGATTACGGAAAAACAGAGTGAGGTTAGACCAAAATTGCCAATACTGGCCATGAAGGAGAGCTCTTCACCACATCCCAAGGACATTAAGAAGATAATAGGAAATAGTATAAACAGATTTATGACCACAGATTTGACAACTTGTACTAAATGCTCCAATTCCTTGGCATTATCAAACATAATAAATCAATAATTAATAGGCTTTTGGAAAAGAAGATACCAAGCCCAGATGGATTCACTGGTGAATTCTTCCAAACATTTAAGGAAAAAGTGATGCCAATTCTCTATAATTTCTTTCAGAAAATAGTAACAAAGGGAATGCTTCCTGATAGAGAAGAGATGTTAGGGTTTGAAGCCAATGGCCAAGAAGGAATTCTTGAGACACCTTTGATTCAAAAAGGCAGTTTTATGAAAGCACGGGGACAGGACCCGTGGGCAGAAAAGACAGGACCCGTGGGCAGAAAGAGCTGCACTGGGGTCATGCGGAGTTACTGATTATTTACTTTCAAGTTGGGAGGGAGCTAGGGGGAGTGTAAGTCTCTAAGGAATTTGGAAACAGGGTTTCTAGGACCTTGAGGGGGAGAGCTATTGTTGGAAAAGGTCATTTTTTACTGTCTAATAAAAACTTAGTCATGAGACCCTTCAGATGTATATCGGTGGGGCATATGCTTGGGGGTGATTGCCAGCATGTATCCTGGGGGAGTAGAGATAAAGAAAGTTTCCAGAGGAATTTGTATATGTTAAAGTGGATTTACAGGATCTTGGGGGTTGGGCTAAGATTGCCCTTTGCCCTTAGCGAAGTATTAACATGGGGACAGCTGGGTTCCTAGAAGAATGTCACTCTGCCTGTTCCAAGGACTTGTCAGTGGGCTGGAGGTGGTAAGGAAATTCAATTTTTCTTTTGCTTTTGTTTCCCACATCACTTCCCAGCTCATCCCTTGATGCCAGAATTAGCCCCAGATCAAAACAGGACAAAGATATTACAAGGAGAGAAAACTACTGACTAATATCTCTCATGAGTATAGATGCAAAAATCCTCAACAAAATATTAGCAAATCAAATCTAAAATTGTATAAAACAAATTACACACATGACCAAGTTGGGTGCAGTCCAGTCTGCAAAGCTGGTTCAAGGCTCAAAAATCAATCAGGGTAAGCCACACTTGGACAGACTAAAGGGAAAAGTTATATGATCTTATCAATAGAAGCAGAAAGCATTTAACAAATGCAACACCCATTCATGATAAAAAAAACAAACCAAACCAAAAACACCTCTGAGCAAGCTAGAAAGAGAGGGGAAACTTCCTCAACTAGAAAAAGAATGTCTAAAAAAACCCTTACAACTAAGTTCAAACATAATTGTGAGAAACTGGACTCGAGCTGATATCAGGAAGAAGGCAAAACGTCTTCTTGGACCACTCCTCTCCAGCAACATACCGCACACTCCAACAAGTACTAAGATTGTAGAGGAGGTATGTATATTATAAGGGAAAAAATAAATCTGTTTTTGTTCATTGGTAACAAGATTTCTTATATAGAAAATCCTTCAGATAAACCAAAAATCTTCTGGAAGTGTGGAAAGCTTGTAAGATTCATGGTTAATATGTAAAATTTCATTGCCTTCGTATATACCAGCAATGGGCAATTAGAACTTGAAAATTAAAAAAAAAAAATCTATTTATAGTAATGCCCCTCCAAAATACTTGAGTATAGATCTGACAAAACTGTTTTATGCACAAGGTTTAAATAAGGAAAACCAGAGCAGTCTGTCTAAAGAAATCAAAGCAGACCTACGTAAATGGAGTAATATTCTGTTTCCATGGACTGAAAGACTCTATATTAGTAAGTCGTCATTTCTTCCCAACTTGATCTATACAGTCAATGCAGTCTTCATCTAAATCCAAGCAAACGGTTTAGTAGATCCTGACAAACTAAAGCTTAGAAGAAAAGTCAAAAACCAGAAGTCAAAAACCAGAAAGAGCCCACGCAGCCCCAAAGACCACAGTTGGAGAACTCTCTATCCTGTGTCAGGACTCGATTCTCGCGCCACATGGTGACGATGGGATGGCTCTGGTGGAAGACCCGATGAACCAGTCACGAACGAGCCCAGACACGGAGCCTCCAGAAACACACTCGGCTCATCTTGAACCTGGAGCATGGAAAATCTGGTCTTGTATGGCGGCCGCACGGTGTGAGAGCCTGTCATGGGCAGGAGAGAGGAAAACCAGCTTTGGGGTGCAAGGGCTACCCCTGGTTCATCTCTGCCCAGGGCCAGATTCATCCTTTCTTCTTCCCACCCACCCACCGCTAGATAGATAAGCCAATAAGTGTCTTTCTCCTTAATCCAGTTTGGGGCATGGTTTCTGTAACTTCCCATGGGAAGAACCCTAATGGCTGGATGGAGCATTCGACTTTTAAGATGCATGTTTGTCTTTCAGCTTTAACACCTTAACACGGATGTACCCACCCTTCCAAAACGACCAGGAGAGACTAGCTGCGACTTTCATTACTGAGGGCTACTTAAAGTAGTTCTTTACAGGTGACCTGTACCTCCTTATTCCCAAGACTTCAATCACCAACTTAATATACTTTTATTAGGGGTGCCTGCGTGGCTCGGTGGTTAAGCATCCAACTCTTGGTTTTGGGTCAGGTCATGATTTCAGAGTTGCGAGATCAAGCCCTCCATTGGGCTCCGTGCTGGATGTGGAACCTGCTTAGGATTCTCTCTCCCTGGGGCGCCTGGGTGGCTCAGTGGGTTAAAGCCTCTGCCTTCGGCTCGGGTCGTGGTCCCGGGGTCCTGGGGTCGAGTCCCGCGTTGGGCTCTCTGCTCGGCGGGGAGCCTGCTTCCTCCTCTCTCTCTGCCTGCCTCTCTGCCTAGTTGTGATTTCTCTCTGTCAAATAAATAAAATATTAAAAAAAAAGATTCTCTCTCCCTCTGCCTTCTGCCCTTTCGCACTCCCTTTCTAAGTAAATAAATAAAATCTAAAACAAAACAAAAACCCTTTTATAGAATGTCTACGATGTGTGAAAAAATAGGGACACAGAGCCACCCAAACAAGATCCTGGTCCCCCAAACTGCGACATCTCAACTATTTAACTTCTGTACCATTGTGAAAGTGGGCATGACTGGCTGTACTTATAATAAATAGTGCCTGTGCTCATGGTTTTGGAGGGAACCCTTCTTCACGTAGTGAGAGGATCATCACTTACTTTTTCTTGGCTTGCCAGCTTAGGGCAGGGAAGTGGGGGAGTCCTACCTGGGCTGGAGCCCCTTTTCCCGTGCCACCTGGCATCTCTGGTACGGGCACCGCCAGTCTTCTGCAAGTGAAAGCTCCTTCTCGGCGGGCGCACGAGCCCCGTGATGCTCAGTGACGCTCACAGCGTCCTGTGTATTCCCAAACCATGAGTCATCACTGCATTGTGATAGAAGCGAGGACAGTGACTGTTGAGAACTTTTTATAGTAACTTGAGAGAATAATTTTATGTCTGTTGGATATCAGAGTAAAAATGTTGGTCCTGAATTTTTATGCTTTTTTAAAAATTTCTAGTATTTCCTTTGTATTATATTGTACAAAAGTATTGATCTGTAACAGATTGGAAGTAAAAAATAATAATAATAGTGTAACTGGTCCTTCCTCTGAGCGTTTGGAGATAGATGGCTCTGGACTGCCTTCTTCTTCACTTGAACGGACTGGTTTATGTCTTAGGTGTACTTTCGAAACTTACGTTTTATTTTGTGGGTTAGATTTGTGTGTAAGCACGCTAGTTTCACTTGCCCTCTAACCAGAAACTGTTTGTGTGCGTCTGGGGCTGGAGAGTGTCAGGATATTAGAAAACATTTCTTTTTGCTCTCATTGTCTGATGATAATATTTGTATTATTTGATAATTAGAAAGCACTTCAAGTCTAGGTAACAAGGGCATAGAATTATGTATAAAGTAGCAGAAAACAGGTCTTCCGAGGGGAACTGAGAATCTTTTCCATATCGGAGATCACAAGTCTGAAGGTTTGGAACCTGGCACAGTGTTAATGCTCGAGGCCCAACGATGACACAAAGGCTAATGCATCTTGAACACCTCGGGTCCCTTCCATCCCCCACTGGTCAGCGTAAGGGAATCAGAGCTCCCACTGTCTGGCTGAAAACTTCAGGGGTTATTCTTGGCCCCCGAAACTCTAAGACATGCAGAGTTACGTAGTTATTTTATGTACGCACACTGCAGCGCATGTGAAGCCTTTGAGGAGAGAGCTGCCTGTGTGTGTGTGTGTGTGTCCTGTGTCATTCGTGGTGTGAGTGTCCTCACACAGTCCTCCCCTGAGCCAGTGTATCCAGACTGGACGCCGGCCCAGGAGTACAGAGCGCTCCCCTCCAAGAGCTCCATCACTATAAATCAGTGAATTGCTTAACGTCCCAGAACTTTCTAATCCACCAAATGGAGGTATTTGAAACAGTAATTGGTGCTCTTAAAAGTGAAACCATCTTTCAGGACAAGTAAGAACAATCCCTTAACTGTGTACGTCTGTTGTAGGAGGGACGGAGGCGGTCCTGGTGTTTAGGTGACAAATGGTGCGTGTCACTGGTTCAATGAGGAAGCCTCGGCAGAAGTGCGACCTTGGACAAACTTTATCTTTGCTGGCGGAGCAGAACTGTGGCCATGGTCAGTCTTTTTAAAGAATGACAGCAGGAAGCCGAAGCCTGGTGTCGCCATTTCCATATCAATACTCGGGCTCTTTCAATGATAAGGAACTTCAAATTAATGCTTGGGTCAGGGATCTGGAATCCTATAGAAATGGCTGCAGGAGTCTTATTTAACTCAATCAATATTATGTAATATCAAAGTTTAAAAACTTGGTTAATGGCTTTTTGAAATGTTCCCGACTGGATTTAGGGAGATAAGGGGGAGAAGTAGGGACGGCGTCTCCTGGTAAAGAAAGGGCATCTCAAGGACAATGTGTTTGAGATTCAAACTGTGCTTTGGAGAATATAATCCTTGACAGGAAAAAAAAAAAAAAACTGCCCTATACTTTTTTCTCAATATATTATTAAGATTCTGCATTTTCATATACGCATGGCAATCACCTATGAATTCAGACTAATTGAAGAAGAGAATAGAGAAAATTAGTCAAAGTTTAAGTTAGATAATTTCCCAAAGATCTGTATATTATTATATATATATGAAATATCAGGATTTAGGATAAAATAAGTATGCTTCTACTTCCTAATTCCTTTAGATGGGCTCCAATAGAGGTAAGAATGATTAGTAATTAACATGCCACTATTTTTATGTAAATGAATTCTTCCAAATGCTTCTAAAAACAGTTCTTTTCTCAATGTAGTTAAATTTATTCCCATAGTCTTGTTTATGGGATTTAATTCTCAGAGTAAACCCTTTATTCACATTTGGAAGAATCCCAACAGCATCTATGCTTCAGTCTCTAGATGAGCCCCTATCTGAAGTATAAAATCCAAATTAATACCATTTTGTTGTATTAATTTTGCAAATTACATCATGGATGCCCTTTTGTTTCATTAAAAGATATGCTTATGATAATCTGATGCAGAGAAATAATGATTTCAAGATGCTAAAAATAACCAGGAACCTTTCCATAGGTTTTAAACACCTAAAAATAAAACATGTTTAACGTAGAGATGGGCTCCAAAGACAGGAAGAGAAACCTGTAACATCTCAGAAATGAAGGTGAACTTCAAGCCAGAGATACAAGCATCTGAACTGGTACCGCAGGAGCTCGGATGGGAGACGCCTGAAGGGACTAGCAGGGATATTTGGGAATGTGGACTCAAGGGCTCATAGTGTTGCCCCAGATGCCGAAAGAGCCGAGCCTGGACAGCGGGAGAAAGGGGACCAGCCCAGGGCAGCCATTCCGTAGGCATTTCTGACTATTTAGTGTGGGGAAGTGGTTCTCCCTGAGGGAATCCAGGACCCGGGGAGGCTGCACCTTTAGTAGAGTGGTGAGAGGAAGCCTCCCACACCGACACAGGAGGAGAATGAGACCCACGTCGAGAAATAAAAATCAGCATCGGTCACAGGCCCTGTACCATGGATTAGGAAAACAAACAAACAAGAAGGTCTAAATCCTCCGAAGATACATCCCGTAGCAGCAATGACAAAGAAGACAGACACGCTGGCTGCGCCAGAATCAGCCTCGAGAACACACGTCGGAGACAGGCTCAAGGCTGCCGGATAGTAGAACAATAACCAGAACGTGGGGCGGAGAGGGGC
Source organism: Meles meles (assembly GCF_922984935.1). NCBI lineage: Eukaryota > Metazoa > Chordata > Mammalia > Carnivora > Mustelidae > Meles > Meles meles. Next base: position 148,050,625 of record NC_060072.1, on the reverse strand, counting down.
TCCTCCAGGACCCCCAGAACTGTGGACCAGGTGCAGAACACAGGTTACGAAGTCATCTTGGAAATATCCTGAAGAGCGCTGAAAGCACTTGGTAAGGGCGGCGGAACCCACACCCAGGCCCAAACCCCCCGCGGCTGGAGGGTGTCCGCGGGCTGCGCACCTCCCCCGTGGGAAACCTGCCTCTGCTTCCACTTCCCTTTGGAGGGATTAGAAAGTGCTGTGCTCTGCCCTCCACCCCACACTGAGTGAACTCTAGGAACCCAGGGTGTCCTTTTATTCTCAGTATCTGCCTCTCCCATCATTTCACAGATGCGCTCCCGGGTGCCCATGGAGGCCCACAGGTAGGGGATTTGGAGCAAGGTCACCAGCAGACTGGAGGCCGCCAGGGAAGAATCCGTGACTGCACAAGAAAGCGCAGGTCCTGGGTTCCCAGGTCACGAGAGTCAAACTGCCTTGCGGGACACAGAATACTGAAATGGGAGGCTGTCCTGGCTGTGCCTCCAGTCACAGGGCAGGGCGGGTCACCAGGGACAAACTGGAGGATTCAGAAGGAGAGCAGACCCACCCGCTGGGGCCCGGGCGTGGGCAGGCTCCGGGTCCCCAGAACCCACCCACCTGTGACACCATCAGGGGCCTGCGTGTGGGAAGCCCGGCAGCAGCTGGCGAGAAAGGACACTTGTCACCGCACCCACCTGGAGGGGGGTGGCGGGCAGGGAGCAGGAGCGCAGGCGTGGCCCCCTGAGCTCGGAAGGCGCTACCGCAGGCTGTGGTATTATCAAGTACACTAAAAATAATTAAATACACGGAGTTTTTAAAAACGCCTTGGAAAGAATAGAACATGTTGAAAGGACAAGGAGACGGGGAAACTTGGGGAGAACAAAATCACTACAAAGGAAGTGATGTTCGCTGAGTTTCAAATCTCTTGGAGTGTCAGTGTTCACAGCAGAAGGGGCGAACCGAGGCTTCCTGAGTCCCCGCACCCGGTCCTGGGTCCCACAACCCCCGCCCCCACAAAACCTCCTCACAGGCACAAAGCTGGAGGTGGGACAGGAGAACTTGGCTACATCCAAGAAATGATCGGGAAGCCTGTGTCTCCAGCCGCTGGGGGAGAGGCCCGTCTCCACGCGGCTCCTGCTCCCTAAGGTCACGGGGCAGGTGTCATGCCGGGCCCCAGGTCTCCAGCTCTGGCTGTAGGACAATGAGGGCCAGACGGCCGTCCACCTGCAACCATGTCAGTGGGGAAGATGCCACGGTTAGTTCATGTTCTGTTGACTCAATCCCAAACGTAACAGGCGTCCGATGGATGGAAAACACAAGCAGAGCCCGACAGCGATTACTCCGATGTCCATTTTGCTTCGGATGTTTAGGACTTTCAAAGGTCCCCCCTTTTCTCTGTTACTCTCTTCCCTCTTTTTTTAATGCAATAGAAGGGCCAAGGGGAAAATTCCTCTGAAAAATAGGTGCTTTCATTCTTCCGGTCAGTTCTGCTGTTAAAATATACGAAAGACCACATGGCTCAAGAGGAGGACAGGCCTCACAGCGAGTTCCCACCTTATCATCAGAAACTGTGCTAATGAGGGAGTCGGGAGGCGTCTCCAGCCGCCGATGAGAGTGAACGCAGGGCCCTGCACGGGAGCCCGGCATTCCGGGAGTCAGGAGAGTTGGAGGAGAAGGTCACGTCACAAGGGCGAACTCAGCCTGCTGTAACCCTGTGAGATTTGTCAGGAAGACAAATGAATTATATCAAATTCAAGCCCAGAAAGGCACTGATAATGGGGAAAGTGTGATTAAAAAGAACGAACGAACGAACTAAACCTTTTTCAGCTATATTACAAAGCAAAAGGAAAAAGAGGGGGAGAAAGGTGATCCATTCCTCGGGGCAGACACAATGTCAGAGAATGCAGTGAGTTTGCTTGGTCTCAAAGACTCTGAGACAAAGTTGATTCCTTCTTCTTCTCTATGAGCAACAATTATTCAATGACAAACAATAGTCTGAAAGCAGGACCTGACCTGGATTTGAGCCCTTGTTATGCTCTTCTGTTTTCCACCTCATGTGTCAACTTGGCTAACTTCTGAACATCGGGTTTTTACCCCACAATTTTGTTGTTGTTGTTGTTGGTATTAAACCAGACTATTCCATGAGACAGTTGTGGGGAAGAAAATTCATACCTAACAGCTCCTGGTGGCAATGAGCAGTGTGGGGTCGTCAGTGCTCTCTATCCTGCTGTCATCCTTGTGGAGAAGCTCCTTCTGTAAATGCCGCACCCGTCTCCTGGACTTTCGGTGGGAACACAGTTTCGACCCAGAGGAGGACTCTGTAGGGAGAGGACTTCACTCAACTTAGGGAAGATTTTATGTATTTATCAAATTTCCCCTGTAACACTAGAAAATTATAGCTGTTATTGCAAAACCAATTATAATAATCATTTTTGAAGTCATGCAGAGAAAGGAAAACATGAAAGTGTGCATTTTTATTTTCAGAGGGCAAATTTAAAGAATCTACCATACCCAAACAGATAAATTTGAGAATGATCTCAGGATACTTTCAGGGCTTTTTCCTAAGGGGCATAAAAAGGAAAGCAGGGAGCAGACATTACTCTGTCGTTGGTACAGGATCAATCCACCTAAAGTCACTTTTTTTTTTTAATGTAGAACTCCCAAAATTTGAGAAAATGATATAGACATTGAATATCTTCCTTTTTTTCTCCTTAAAAACTCATTTCACCTTTACTTGCCAATGTTGAAGCACATTATTAACTTGTAGAGCAAAGTCATGCGAAGAGTTTTGATGAATGCAACCTTTTAAAACAGACTGTCAGTTTCTGGCACGGTGCTGTGAGGTGATGTGTTTGCCCTATCTTCTCTGCATTCACGTCAGCAATCTGATAAAAATAGGGAAGGCTGGCTTTACCAAACATGGGAGTTATAAAAAAAAAAAAAACTGTGCTAAATCATATTCTGAGAACCATTGAGACCTTAATGGTTTAAAATTGTCTGATTAAATATGAAAAATGTAATAATTAATGAGGGGAAAATCTGTCATTTTTCCATCCCAGAAAATGTTGTCATTTAAATCAAGGGAAACAAAAAAAGATATTTTAAATATCCAGACTATTTCTGAAAAAATTATGAAGGGATGAGATCCAGTTGGAAGGAACACGTAAAGTATAATGAAAAATAACCCAGACAGGAAGTTTAACTTACTATTACAGTATGCAAGTAATTATGTGTTATTTGGAAAGTCATCCTAGGAAAAACATATTTTTGCTAATATTGCCTCTTGGAGACGTAGATCTTTGAATGGAGCAAATGTAGTAAACACTTTTAAATTTTTGGATGTCAAACACACATTCCTGATTTCTAGAAAAATATCTAAATTTTAGGGGGGAAATCTGAATAAATGGAGAAACACAAAACCTTTACTTGAAGATTTGATTTTGTAAGATGTCAGTTTCCATCAAATTTTTAGTGCAAGTGTTCCCCCGTTATCTCTTGAGACTTAAAAAAAAAATCTGACAAGCTGCTCCTAAAATTTTATATAGAAGAATAAATATGTACAGACAAATAATACAGTGTACAAACAGCCAGAGCATAATAAAGACTGACCCTAGCAGCTACCACAGAACATTATAAGAAGAAAGATGGAGACGCCTGGGCGGCTCAGTGGGATAAGCGTCCGACTCTTGGTTTTGGTCATGACCTCAGGGTCACTGGATTCAGCCCTGCACTGGGCATGGAGTTTGCTTAAGATTCTCATTCTTACAGCACCTGGGTGGCTCAGTGGGTTAAGCCTCTGACTTTGGCTCAGGTCATGGTCTCAGGGTCCTGGGATGGAGCCCTGCATTGGGCTGTCTGCTCCGCAGGGAACCTGCTTCCCCTGCCCCCACATGCCTCTCTGCCTACTTGTGATCTCTCTCTGTCAAATAAATAAACAAAATCATTTTTTTTAAAAAAAAAGATTCTCATTCTCTCTCTCCCTCTGTATCTCCCCACCATGCACTCCCTCTCTCAAAAATTAATTAATTAACTAATTAATTAATTAATTAAACACTTTAAGCAGTGTCTCTAACTTTGGAACACATGAGTAGGTTGGTAAAACTATTTGAGACAGAATCATGTGTTCTAAGAAATTGGAATATTACAGAAATGGCAGCATTAGTCAATGAAAAAATCTTAAAAAATTGTTGAGTTGATTAGTTATTCATTGAGAAATACAATTTCCAGCCTCTGGCAAAGTACTTGTGTATACACACACACACACCTTCTTCTGGAGACAAATACCAAAGATAAAACTCAAGTCTTAAATTTGTAAGAAATATAGAATATACATTTATGATTTTTTAATGAAGTTCTTCATTAAAATAAAATAAAAACCTGTGTGTGTATATAGATACACACACACACACATATATATATATGAAAACTTTGATATATTTCACTAAGTTAGAAGTTGAAAAAAGGTATAACAGTCAAGGTTAAAATCAAGTATCAACACTGTTGGATAATTTGTGTACAAGATAAGGAGTTGTTGCAAATGTAAATAATATCTTCCAAAAGTCGAATGGGGAGAAAAAACCACACAGCTTTAAAATACCAAGTTTAGGTTGACATATGGAGAAGTGGATATTTTTATAGACTGTGCAGAGGTAGTAAATTAGTACAGCATTAGGAAATAATATGTCTGGTCTGCTCTTCCTGGTGTCATAGGAGAATGCCATGAAGGAGAAAGCAATATTAAAATGTTGTAGTATTAGCTTCACATTGGGGAGGGGAAGCGAACCATAAGAGACTATGGACTCTGAAAAACAACCTGAGGGTTTTGAAGGGTCAGGGGTGGGAGGTTGGGGCAACCTGAGGGTTTTGAAGGGTCAGGGGTGGGAGGTTGGGGGAACAGGTGGTGGGTAATGGAGAGGGCACGTTTTGCATGGAGCACTGGGTGTTGTGCAAAAAGAATGAATACTGTTACGCTGAAAAAAATAAATAAAATGAGAAAAAAAAATGTTGTAGTATTAGTTCAAAATCCACTAAAAGTAATGGTTTGAAGAAATATCTTTAGTAGATGCATTTCAAATTTGAAATGTTTATACATGATCCCCCAATATCTGTTTCACAAGAATTTTCCCACATTTATCCCAAGAAACATTTGGTAATAGTCTCAAAAGACATTTACACAGATATACATTTTGGTAATCACGAATCATTGAAAAGAACTTTAAAAATTCATCACAAGAAAGTGTCTGAAAAGAATTTGCTATGGATGACTGCTCAGTGAGTGAAACATAGGGGTGTGTTTGCATGGACTCCTAGATATAGTGAAATTAAACATCACGGAGAGGTGAAAAGCCAAGGGTAGGACTTTCCCGCCCAACAGGCAGGGAGCCGGAAATCCTCACTACCATCTTCACCAGAAAAACACTGACAAATAATCAACCACCCCCCACCCAGATCCATCAGAGCATGGAGATGGAGGTCCCAGGGAAAGCAGTGGCCCCAAACTGGAGGGACAGGAGAATCTGGGCATTCCAGATCTCTCGAATCATGGGGGATTCATTTTCTTGTCTGGTTGCAAAACTTTTCCAACTCACCAAGCATCATGGAATGCTTCCCCCAACAAGCCCTGTGCCCAGCCGTCCCCGTCATCTCCTTGCACGAACTGACATATTCCCATGTAGGGAAATGCTTATGGAGATTTATTTGTTGTCGAGGAATCCGGAGAATGATGTCCAGGGGCAGCGGCTACCATCTGCCCCCCAGCCAGAGGGCCAACTCCTCGCTTCTTAGAACATTTATTTGTTCTGTCGCCATTCCTGTGGCTTTTCATAAGCAAATTCTGACAAGTAAATTATGGATAAATTGCTAACACACTTGTGAATGAATTTATTCAAATTCACGGACAAGTGGAAACTCACAGAAAAGATGAGGGTGGCGCAAGACTTGGGGGTGAAGGAATCGTTTTGTCTCTGGGAACTGGCAAGGCACGAGTCAGGAAATGCTCTGCTTTCTCTTCCTGTTGCGAAGCAGATGTCTCCTATCTCGATTTCCTTCCCACTTCCCAAATCCGTCTAGGAGGTGTCTTATGGGTCAGGCATGAAAGGAGGGTGGGCTTCATCCTCAGACACACCATGATGGAACTGCAGGCAATTCTCGCAGTAGCTGTGGGCGAGGCACCTGCCTTTCCCAGTCTGGGGCCCTGGCTCCCTCTGTCCCCACCGTGGAATGACACGGGGGTCTGGTGATCACTTTGAGTAGACATTTGCAGTGCGTAGCTCATGATATGTGCTTACAAAAATCAACCTTAATGACCTAGTGGTACCATTTGCATTTCCATACCCAGCTCTGGATGTCGGGACCTGCTCTCACAGATGCCCAGTAGAAGTCTTCATGAAGTTACCACCCAGAATCCTCCCCTTTGAGGAAAAGACATCCTCATTTCAAACATGTTTATTCTAATAACTTTACCATTACTTGTCTTGACGCAGAGTTGCCTTGTGGCTCCATTTCACACAAGTTCACAAGCAAGCCTGAAGCCCTACGTCTGAATGATTCTCCTGTTTCATCTGAAATGTATTTTACATGATTACTTACGGACTTATATATACGTCCATCTAGACAGGACTGAAAACGATGCCCTCCTTAAAGTCTAAGAACCACCAAAGTGTGGGGCAGCTGGGACAGCATTAAACCGAGTGTCATTTCCCCTGTGATGGCATCCTGGCCAGGAAGGCAGCCAGGAGAGTAGTTAAGTGTCCCCAGAGCACTGGCCCCCTGGTGCCCACAATGACTTCATCATCCTCACAGACGTTTGGTGCTGTCTGTCCAGTTGCCTCAGTGGCCCTGGGCAACACACATGAAATACAGAGCTGATTGTAAAAATCCGTAAAAATACATCATTATCCTACAAAAAAACATACGAAAGAATAAAATGAAATGAAACAGTGGGAAATGGGCCGCTCAGGAAAGGAGCAATTTCCTCATGAAAAGGGTTCACCTCAACTTGCCCAAATTTTCTAGATAAATTCCATTAAAGTTGGCCAGAACAAAATGACTTTTTAAATCACAAAATAGCACAGTAGTATGATTTTAAACGAAAACTCTCATTGCCAGTTAAAAACAAAAAAGTGAAAACTTTCTTATGTGAGACTTCCATAAAAGAAAAGGAGAGAGGGAGAGAGAGAGAGATTGCCTATTTAAAGGACATCATGTCCTACAGAACTCTAGAGCGGTGTCGGGGAAGAGCTCGCAGGATTTGCAAACACTGTGTCCTAAAAGCTATATTGTCTTAATACAGTCAACAAGCTTGAAGGGAACATTTTCCCTGAATACAGGTATCAAGAGACCCCAGTGTTGCTGCATGTGTGAAGGCGTCCTCTTCCTGAAATGCAGCTCCGTCCTTGGACCCCCTTCTCCTTGTGTCGAGGCCCCTTCTGTGTTTATGTCGTCTTCTTCTGTGATTTCCCCTGGCATTGTTTTCCTGGGCTCCAGTTCTCAAGTGTACTTCATTCCCGTTAGAAGCATACGGTTTAAATACCCGGGATCTGTCCATGCGTTATGTTCGCTTCACCATTAAAAAACAAATGTCAGATATTTGTTACTTTGCTTTAAAAGCATTGCAGAGCAATGGCTCTTTTTAACTAAAAGATGACATCATTTGTGACCACCATCATGCCCTCTTTCTAGTGTAAAGTTCTTATTTCATAGTTTTTGCCCAAAAACTTGTTGTTGATTTCTGATCTTGAAGTGATGCTTGTTTATTCATTTCCTAAGTTTTCACTTACACAATCAATGGGTCGTTTTTCTCCCCTTAAGGGGAGAATGAAGCATCGCAATCATTTCCTGTTTCTTTGAATCTTAAAGCTTAATTTGATATAAAATGTCTTTAAGGAAATATTTTTTAATGATTTTTTTTTTAATTTGACAGACAGAGATCACAAGTAGGCAGAAAGGCAGACAGAGAGAGGGAGGGAAGTAGGCTGAGCAGAGAGCCCAATGTGGGGCTCGATCCCAGGACCTTGAGATCATGACCTGAGCCAAAGGCAGAGGCTTTAACCCACTGAGCCACCCGGGCGCCCCATATTTTTTTAATGATTTTGACAGAATTCAAGACCTCGATGCTGGATCCTCCCTCTGCACGTGGAATTCCACTATTTTTATACCCTTGCCTGCGTGGAACACTGTATGTTCTGCTTTCCTGGATATTAAATTCGTATTAAAACTTCTGGTCTGGGGTGCTTGCACGCCACAGAGAACGAAGAAGATAATGTTCATGATTTGTGGTCTATGAAGCAATGAATAGTTTTCTCACTTGATTAAATGCTGAAGAAAAGTTAAGGTACTTCATAGGCTGCAAGCCCCATTTACTTCTTTACATGCTGCTGGTGTGGGCAGTGTTAACCATGTTTTAATATGCAAAAAAGATAAAATAATTTCAAATAACATGGGCTCTGTTCTGCACCCGGGTAGGGGTGTGTATGTTTGGGGGGAGAGGAGGAAGAAGGGGCGAGATGGAAAAAATTTGTTCTTAGAAATAATTTTTCTTTCCAGTCAATTCTCTGAAAATTTCCTTCTCCCATATGTAATTTCTGGAAGAAATTTGCATAGCCGTGCAAGAAGTTAATTGCAAGGACCAACTTCCTACATTTATGTTCTGTTGAGCAAACGCCATGTTGCTGTGGGTGATTTTTAAGAGATAAACCGAGTCTGTGCAACTTGTTCATTATAGGATGCAGCGGTTGGTGGACCCCAAGGCAGAGTGACTGTGTAACGGTGAAAACTGCTGTAAATAAAACAAGTGTTTCACAAAGTCATAGGTAAGAATTGGCTTGAGAGCGGTGTAGACATTCCTCAGTTCACTGAGGCAATGGACCTGCAACCCACCCCCCTGGGTCCTTCCAACCGTAATCCTGGGATTCTAAATTATTCCCAAAAACTGGTCTTGGGTTGTTACTATTTCGCCAATGGCGTCATCGTGCCGAACGGTTAGCTCGTTTGATTCAAGACCTGCTGGAGGTTGGATAACCACAAGAGCCAGCCAACTTTACATCCACAGACAGTGTTAACGAAGATGGATAAACAGCGCCCAGAAAAGCATGCCAGTGATCACAGCGGAAATCATGAATAAGAACGTGAAATGAACCAAAGTCAAGTTTTCCCCAAACCTAAAAAACAGTTCTAAGCAGTGACATGGTGAGAATACTAAGTAAAAACAGATTTTCCTGGTAAATAAGCATGCGGGGTTGATTTTGATTATAGCATCACCTAAATGACAGAGTAACCTCAAAAATACCTGATCACACAATTAAAAATTCAAGGGAAATAAACTGAACTTGAAGTTATCTTCACGTAAAACATAACCAAGATTCCACAAGAGGCGTACACTGGTAATGAATGGGAATTCTAAAGCCTCTTGAGGCTGAAGCAAACCATTTAAAGTATGAAAATATTATTTAATGTGTGTGTGTGTGTGTGTGTGTGTGTGTGTGTGTGTGTGCGTGTGTGTACACACATATGCTCTGCTTCTCTGGAGAGCCCCGACTCCTTCAGACACAGGGGTTTTCACTAATAAACCTCAGACACGAGATGTGTCAAGACCGGTTCAGGAAACACCACTAGGTGTTGAGATGAGTGAGAAGCTTCATACGACGTGTAGTTAGCATCCACCTTCCAACTTTCCAGTGGGAAGAATCGCAAACCAGCTAAATGTACTCATATGAGTAAACTGGTCACAAGGTTGGGTTTATCTTGGGAGTGTCAAGGTCCTGTCCTTCGGCAAGAATGTCAGGATATAGTTTAACCACCTCCTAGAGAAGGCGCCCCTTCTCTGTCACCGTGTCACCATCCGTTCCTCTGTTTTCCTTGGTAGAAGCCTCCCCCATGAGATGAGGGCATCTCGTCTCTATTCAGGAGATGGGGCACCTGCTGCCCCAGCCATAGGCTCTCAACTCCATGTGTGGGATGCAAAGCAGAGGCAGGAGAGACCGGGTGTCCTCCCATGGTCAGTGAAGAGCCGACTTGACTTCTCGAATTGCCAGTATGTGCCAGTCACTTCAGCAGGAACTATTTCTGGGACGAAAAAGCAAGGTTGACCAAGGCCTGATATCTGCTCCCAAAGTAGCTGCAGGGAGAAACCAGACTACCTTCCACCCACGCAGCTGCCCAGTGAAAGAGTGAGACCCACCTTCCAGGACCCCAAGCCCACCGCCCGTCAGCATCCCGACCTCCTCACCGGTGTCCCTCCTCCTGCTCCCCTCCCCACGTGGACAACAGCCATGGCCCTCCAGTCTCCAGCCTTTATTATCCACAGCTCATCTGCCTCACGACAGACATCGCTTTCCCTACCCCCCTCGGCTGGAAGTGCCTCCCGGACCCTCCCCTGCTGTCAGGAGCAAGTCCACATCCCAGCCACCTGGCCACACTGCAGTCCTCAAGGCAGTGACCCCTTAGAACCCAGGGTCACATATCTCTTTTCCTCCAGAAGTCCTCCTGCCTCCAGTGGCCCCTTCTTTATCCACCAAACTGCCTTTCACCCCTGACTGTTCCGTTTAAAGTCACCTTCTGTGGAAAGCTGTTCCTGGCAAGCTGCTTCCGCTCAGGAAGCATTGGAGGTGCTGGACAGATGTGAGGGTGTGAGAGCCTCTCAGCAGATGTGAACGGGGGCAGGGGGCTCCCAGGACCGCAGCGCAGTCTTTGCTTCTAAAGCTTGTTCCATCGCTAGTACTCTGACCTGTGTGTCCCGACCTACGGGGAAGATCTTCTGGATCCCTTCTCTTTCCACCTTCTGCCATGTCTGTCTGACTAAAAGTAAGTATTCCTACTAGTGGGACTCCTTTCTTTAAGAAACACACTTTTCCAGCATCATTTTAAGTGCTGAATTCCACATCCCATGGGTAGCTCCTACTACCAACGGGCACAGAAGTAAAAGACGATCAAGACAGTGCGGAAACCCAATCCCGGGGGGTGCTCAGACACTGGTAACGAACAGAACTCAGAGCCTGCCCTAATTGATGCACTTTTAGAACATTATTCCCACGGAACTTCCTTATCTCAAAATTACAGTCTGTATTTCCTTAACACAGTGAGAGATCACGCGAAATAATTGGTCCTCTGCTACATTACCAAAATACCACGCTGAAGATAAACCACCCATCAAAGAGGTAATTAAGACCTAAATCTAAGTGTATTCAATTACCTCTCAACACTGCTTTTGTAATTCTGGGAATTTTGCCCCAAGAACGAGTGAAAGTTCAGCTCAGATTTTCCCTGGGGGACAGTCGCTATGAATATGTGTGCCCTCACCTTCCCCCAGATCCCCAGCCGAGCCGCAGATGTTCAGGGCTCCTGGAGCGGACACTGAGGAGTCTCCCCCCACGTGCCGACAGGCGGGTCTGTACCAGCAACCGCTCCCAGTGTCTGCTCAGCTGCCGATCGTGTTAAGTGGAAAACAATTACAGTGCCTCCATCTCTAATGTAGGAAACTAATGACAAGGAAAGACAGCAGGCATCGGGGATTATGTTTGTAGGAAGGGACAGCCAGATTGTTCCTTGATTCTTAAATCATAATGAAATTGATGAGGGGTGAACCTCCTAAGAGTTGGCACGATGAAGCTAAAAGTCAGGAAATCTAATTCTCATTTTTTACTTACGCCTTCGTTGTTTGTGCTTTCAGATCGACAGTCATCGGGTAGAATAACTACTGTTGCTTGAAGGAGTTACTGTGGAAAACAAAATTTGAAGATTGCTCCAAAACACTTCTTAAATCTAAAGGCCAGTCGTTCTGTTAGGTTTAGAAGAGCAGCAGCAGAAATTCTCTTTAAGAATGCAAACACTTTGCTGAGAGAGAGCGATCAGATAAATGCTTTCTTATTGTAAATAAATGATGAGAACGTACCTGAGATTAGGTTATTTTAATGCTCATAACAGAAGGACTCAAAGATTAGATGTAAACTTGCTTTTTAAACTGTTTTTGTCTGAGTATAAAGGTAATTCCTATTCATTGTAGGAAATCTGTAACATCCAGAAATTGCAAACAGGGGCGTTGCTGTCTCTGAGCTTTCTGCTGGTCTTTTTTGCTGTGTGTTCTGTCTGTTGCTTTTAAACAAAATCACATCCAGATTCCACCTCCAGTTTTGGTCTGCTTACATTGATGGTAGGCATTCTTCTACGTAATTGTTTGTTTAGACACAAGACAGACACACTGGCTGCATTCGGCTTCCTGGAAATGGTAGACAGGGCAAGGAAGAGTCTGGAAAATCTTGGATCACAGGCACTAAAATGCAAAGACGTGTTTTGAGATTTTTAGATAAATGCTCTATGTTTTTAGTCATTACTCCCTTCATGAAGACTAACTACTGAACTGGACCCCCAGCAGTACCCCTTCTCCACTCTTGCATCTTGCGGCTGAGAACAGGTGCACAGATGATGATGAACATGGAACTGTGGCTTGTATTTTGGTTTTGAGTCTGCCCTGCCTTTGCTGGCAGTCTACCTTCTTCACCCTGGTCTCTCCTCCCTCCCATCACCAGGGCACTATGCACTCTGACTTTCCAGCAATGCTCCACATTTATCTAAAATCTCACCGGTCATTTCTCAGGGAACTCTGGCTCTCCTCATAGAAGACCCAGCCAGGCTTAGAGCTCCCAGATAGGGGGAGCAGTGTTGGAGGGAAAATCTCCACCAGGGAAACAGCATGGACCTCATGGCCTGGACATTCATTCTGTGGTTGTGTTTGCTCCCTTTTTGAGGATTTCACACCATCAGCCCCCACCCACTTGACTAGCCTCAGAAACAGCCACTGTCCTTAAGCGCGTGGCCCAAGCAGGACACAAACACTGGCGTCCCCATGAAGGAGGCTTTCTCGGCAGGTTTGAGCTAAAGAAGAGAAGTAAAGTCAGAGAAGCTTACAAATGGCCAACAGCACACTGCCCTCCAGGTCTCTGTGGCCCAGGCCACCCTCAGGCATGAAGTAAGAATGGCTGTGATGTGACCAGGAGCAGGGATGCAGAGAAGATTCTGCCCTTGCAACCCAGGGCACAGGTCCTGCCCCAGGCTGAGGCTGTACAGGCAGCAGGCAGACCCTGTCCCCATCACAAGCCCTCACACAACATAAGGAATGGGTGTCTGCTGCTCAGGGTGCACTGGGCAGAGACAGAACAGGGTTGCAGGCAGTGAAATGGCCACTGAGAGAAAAAGGAGAGCAGGGACACTGGGAAGAAGCCACCAGTTCCCAGAGCCCACAGGTAGGAGTGACCCTGCTGGGGGCTGACTGTGTGTGAGGATGACAATGCAGCCACAACACTGGGCCCGCTTAGAGCTCAGTGCTGGACTGGCCCACCCTGCCTCCCACGGAGGCCTAGCATGCTTATGCTCGTGCTCATGCTCATTCTTAGGTGCAGAGAGCACTTTCCAGTTGCAACTCCTCTTCCATACAGATGTCTGCAAATCAGATAATACTAAAGGACGCTCTCAAAACCAGATCAAGGGAAAGAAAGAAAGAAAAGAAAAGAAAACTCATTGTTAAGAGAAAAATCAATCCATAGAAGCAGGTACAGAAGTGCCCCAGCTGTTAGAACTATTAGATGAGGAGCCTACAAGGGAGGGCTGTGAATGGAGCAAGTGAAAAGGTAGATGCACGAAGAGATGATGATTGTCAATGGGGAAATGGAAATCATTTAAAAAAAAAAGACAAAAATCAAGTCCTGGACTAAAAAAATACCCCTACATCATTTGGGAAATAATATATTTCTTTGACAGATTGAAATCAGACCTGGTCTTAAGGTCATGCATATAGGTTCAGTTAATTTTCAATGACAATATAAGCCAGTTCAGTGGGAAGGAGATAGCCTTTCAACAAATGTTCCTTTAAAAAAAAAACAAAAAACAAAACAAAACAAACAAACAAACAAAAAACTGGACATTCCTATGCCAAAAAGATAACCTTCAATTTTCATATTTTATCTGTGAAACACCAGCAGCTGGCATCATGTGTGATAGTGATAGACTGTTTGCTTTCCCTCTTGTGCTGAGAAAAAGGCAAAGATGCTTGCTCTCAACACTTCTAATCAATATTATACTGGAGGTTTTAGTTAGTATAATAAGGCGGGGGGAAAAAAAGAGAAATAATAGGCATGTAGATTTAAAATAATGAAATTGTTTTTATTTGCAGACAATATGATCATCTATGTAAGAAATCTCGAAGAGGGATGTCTGGTGGCTCAGTCTCTTATGCGTTGGAATTTGGCTGAGGTCATGATCTCAGGATCCTGGGACTGAGCCCTGTGTTGGTCTCCTGGAAAAAAATCTTAAAAAAAAGAAAGAAGGAAATCCAAAGATTTTATAAAATAAGTTACTGGAAATAACATACGAGCTTATCAAAGTCATTGGCTATAACGTCAATATAAAAATTGTATTTCTATAAACTAGCAAGGAAAAATTAGAAATAGAAATTTGAAGAATATCATTTGTAATAACTTAAAACATGAAATATTAACGGGTATACTTAATACAATATTTCTGGATTCATGTATTGAGAACTATCAATATTGGTGAAAGCAATTAGTGCCTCATAAATTAATGGACAGATAAGCCATGATCATTGATTGAAATAAATCATATTTTAAGAACCAATTCTCTTCCATTTTTTTAACTTTGGAGTTTTTCTCATTAAATATTTTTATTGTTTTTATTTTTTACTATTTTATTTTTTTATCACAATAAGTATACTCTTTCGCCCCCATCCCCTATTCCCCACGTCCCCTCCCCACCTTCCCACTAGTGACCACAAGTGTGTTTGCCATTTCTCGCTCTCTCTGTTGCTTCTTTTTTCCTTTGTTTATTTGTTTTATTTCTTGAATTCCACATATGAGTGAAATCACATGATAATTGTCTTTCTCTGACTTATTTCTCTCAGCATTATATGCTCTAGTCCCAACACATCATTGCAAATGGCAATATTTCATTCTTTTTATGGCTGAATAATAGTCCATTGTGTGTCTATATATACACCCCTTTTTCTTTATCCATCAGTTGATGGACACTGGGGCTGCTTCCATCATTTGGCTGTTATAGATAATGCTGCAATCTCCCCAAATTTTTATGTACACTTTAAGTTTCCAATAAAATTCTTAGAAGACTGTTTTGGTAGACGTCAACAAATCGATCCTAAAATACTTTTCATAAAAGTAAAATACTCGAAATAGTCATTTCCCATTGATTTCCATGTTATTGCTTTCTTAATTATGTACTTACAGTTTAAAAGACATGATGTTGAATTTGACTACAATTTCTGGTTTCCCAGTGCTAATCTGGTCACTGTTGTTTTATCTTAGAATGTATCTCGGAGCTGGGTACCCTCTGTAGCTCCTCAGTGAGCAGTGAATATATTCCTGTATTTACAGCTCTCTATGCACTGACCTGAGTCTACACTGGCCTCATACTGTTGACAACCATCCATCAGCCTCCATTCCTGCAAAAATGCACACGGGAGTCCTCAACCCAGACTGTAACACGTCTTCTATTTCTCTCATGCATTTGCTTCTCTTTTGAATACACTGATTAACACCCTCACTTATCCCAATCCTACCCATCCTTCAAAGCTTGGTTCAAGGTTAAGTGCTTTCAAAAAGTTCTGTCCCTAATACGTCCATAGCACTTCTGACGGCGAGCCCACAGCTCCACACCTTCCCAAGCATTTGCTGAAGTGACTGGCACAGCGTACTTGGATGAACTTGTTCAGGACAGGGCTGAACAGAATACAAACAACAGCAAAAACTTTTCCTACATGTGAATGGCGGGATTCCAAACACATAAGAACAGACAAAAAAGAAAAACAAAAAGCTGGTTATTTCGTTCTCATTACCCAAAATTCTTCTGTTCAGACTGTATTCTCCAAACTCAGATGGTGGTAAGAGGAAAATTTCCTCTCATTGAATTACTTGAAGAAAATACATCGAAGTTGCTTTTGACTTTAAGGACTCTTTTTAAAAGTTGACAAGAGACATTGTGTCAAATAGTGAGTTTCACTCCTGAATTGGAGAAGGTTGTTAATAATAATAAAAAAAAAATTCCTAGTGGCATAAAATAACTTATTGGGAAAGATTATATCTGTGTGGTAGAGGGAACATTTCAATAAAAACACATTCCTTTTATTGGATTGGTTATAACATGCTGTCTTTCTTAGTATTACCAACATAAATCTGGTTTTCCCATCAAAGGGAGGAGAGAATTGTCATTATTAATGGAAAAGAGCATCTAAAAGCTAGCTATTTCTACATTATCTATATTCGAGGCTGGCATTGTCTTCTTCAATCCTTAAAGAGAAGTTATTTGTCTAACTTAGCCCCTATGTGTATTTTTAACTTCCAAGATCTTTCAATATGTCACTCATTTTTCAAGACCAGCAATTTAAAAGAAATTCAGAATAACCCACAAGGGGAATCTTCTTTCCAAACCATAAATCTGAGCTACAGCTCAGATTACCCTAAGTTACAGTAACACTCTTTTTTTCTTTTTAATGTATGCTGATCTCTTTGCAGGACTTCCAGGTAAAAGATCATACCACAGCCACAAAGGGATGTGGTCCAGGCAGTGAGAGTCAGGACCTTCCTATAAGCCACTGTTGTCGGGGGGGGGGGGGGGAGACCTTTCCTGGAGAGCCTGTACAATTGATATCATCGTATTTACGGCAACTGCCTTCCTTCCTTGCACCCCAGAGAATGGACACAAGTGCAGCTATTCAGACTTATTTGATGTTCTACGACTGTCTCTTAAATTTTGGGTTGCTGTCGCATTGAATACATGCTGAAATGTACGGACATGTGGTTTACACAGAATATGATGTTAGGATTCAGAATTCTGACATTGATAAAATGATGCAAAACCTATTGGATGAGCTCAATAGTGGAGTGAGATGACGATGGACAGAGCTAAGACAGATTGACAGAATTTACCCAATTTCACAACAAAGGGGGAAAAATCAGTCTCCAGAAGCTATGGGAAAATTCACAGAAAATTAACAATAGAGCTAACATTTATGTAACAGGCGTTATTGAAGGACAAAAATTGCTAGAAAAAATAATGATAAAAGACCCTCAAATTTGTCAAAAAAAGAATAATAAGCCCACAGATGTAAGGGGTTGAAGTGAGTTCCAAACAGAAGATATCCAAAACATCTATGCCAAGACACTTCATAATTAAATGTCAAGACACTAACAGCAAACATATAGCGAGAACATAGAAAAATGACATGTCACTTAAAGAGAACATGAACTCAAATGACAACCGAGTCCTTATTTCAACTAAGAATAGCCTCAATGGGAAAGAGGGTCACACGTTGGAGATGTGTATTAATGATTTATTTGGGTTTTATAAAGATCTGGATATAATACAAAAGCTGGTGGGAACCATTTTGACGTTAACGACGAAATGGGAAGACCATGCGTCCCGGTACAAGAACACAGCAGTGATACGGGGATCAGTAACAATGAGGTCCATTCTTCCGTTTCTATTACTCTTCCCTTCATTCTCTGTCATTTCTGGCCAAAAGCACCCTCAACAATTCTCCTCACTCAAGAAACGTGACTCTGTTCCCAGGGATACCCGTTTTACTAACTTTCCAATCATCTCCACACTGTTTACAAGGCATAATTTTTAATTTTCATACAATTTCTCGTTGCCCTTTGCATTTGCCTTTGCTTTTTGAACTTAGTTATTATGCATTAAGATATTATCCTCTCCCCTAAAATTCATTTACCCCTTTTTCAGATATTTATTACTATTATGTGCAACTGATATTTACTGGATTATGTGAAAGATTGAAAAAATGTATGAACTACTATGGATAATTTTTAGGAGTTTACAATAATCTCCTTAAAGAAAATAGAGTACTGAAATCCCAGGCAGTCCTAGGTAAATAAGAATGACGGTTCAGAGTATGTGTCTAGCATTACGCCTTCTGCGTGAAGTGTGCTCCATCAGAAAACACCGGATAGATCTCTATTGAAGAAACGTAAACCACGGTAAAGCCCAGATCCATCACAGATGATGTCGTCTGACCCAAAAACCAGTAGGATGTGTTGTTTATTTCATGAACTCCTCTAGGGAAACAGATCGATAAAGTTGAATGACTACCGGTTTTAAAATAGAATTAGGGGTGGGAGGTTGGGGGAACAGGTGGTGGGTAATGGGGAGGGCACGTTTTGCATGGAGCACTGGGTGTTGTGCAAAAAGAATGAATACTGTTACACTGAAAAAATAAATAAAATGAAAAATAAAAAATAAAATAAAATAAAATAAAATAAAAAAATAAAATAGAATTAGAAAAAATGAGGGAAATTTATAGAATATTTAACCTGAGTATAGAAAAATTCTGGAACTGCTTTAAAACAGTCATCAAGGGGGGCACAGTCAGTTAAGTGTTTCCCTTCAGCCCTGGTCATGACCTCGGGGTCCTGGGATCGAGCCTCACATCGGGCTCCCTGCTTGGCGGGGAGTCTGGTTCTCCCTCCCCCTCTGTGCGCGGGCTCGCTCTTACTCACTCACTGTCTTTCAAATAAATAAATAAAATCTTTAAAAACTGAAATAAATGAAAGCCATCAAGTAAATAAACATTTTCATCAGCTTTGAATATTGTCTATGATGCAGAGATGATCAGGTCACCTGCTTACTTGGAGACGACCAGGATATTTTATGTTTAAGGATTCTTTGGGGTGGCTCTTACCATGTTGACGTATGTCCCCCAGAAAGAGTTGACATTCCCACCAGTCTAAAGACACGACAGTCCCAGGTAGTGCGAGTCTCACAGCGCAAGCAACAGCTCCAGGCTAGAAAAACTTTGCATTGACAAAAGTTTAACAAATTCGTTTCTATGGGTTTTGCCATTTAACACAACTCAACGTACATATTCCTCTGGGACGTGGACGGTTGGGAGAATTATACCCGGTCGAGTGTTCTTGTGTTAAGTCAGTTCTCTCTGCACAGTGCGATGGAGGGACACGGAGGGCCCTGCAGCGTTCTCTCCCGACCGCGTGGTTCAAGCCCTCAAACCACGCAGACTTCCTCCACTGCCCCTGGGAACCCTCGAAGCTCTAGCCGGACCCCCTTGCTGCTTCCGTGCCCGGCGCCCCAGGAGCATGCTCAGCCCAAGCGTCCAGCCCACCAGAAACTCACACCCCTGGGGGGCCACGCTCCACCCTGGGGTGCCGTAGCTGATGGTGAGTGGAGCGGCTCCCAACCATCGGATGTGTCCACTGGGGGCCACTCTGTACACTTCTCAGAAGTCAGGGAGACCTGGGCCCTCTGCTCATGCCAGTGACACCCCTACTTTGGTCTTTCCTGCCTGCCCAGGTCACCGTCCCGCATCCATCTCTCCTGGTGATCTCTGGTCTCAAGCTTGGCTTCCCATGAGCACCAGGAGGGGCCTAGAAAGGAGATCACGGCAAATGAGCACGGGGCCCCGTTTCCACTGCTGTGTCGGGGGTAGCTTTGCTCAAGCAGGTCAGTGCAGTCCCTACGAATATCTTAGCATATGTGCCGTTGAGAATCCCCACAGGTTAGGGCATCGGGGAACCACCCTCGAGGTGCAAACAGTCTCCACATGATTGTCCCCCCGCCCCAGGCTCTTAACTCCCACATCCTATGTCCCAATCCAGTCCCTAGTCTGTAGGCCTCCTCGATGTCCCACAGAACACCACGCAGGGCCACCCCTCGGATGACCTTGGGCTCAGCAGCCCAAGATAACACAGAATATCGAGTGCCCTGAGTGACCTCATAAGAACTTGTTTGCTGGACGGTGGGAGTAAGACAGACAGAAGATAATGCAAATAATCAAAGACCCATCACCAGAGAACATCAATGACATTTTCTGTCGAAAGATCTGCTGTGGGCTGAGATGTCTTGTCTGACACAGAAGTGATAGGTTCCGTCTTATTCTTCCTGCCACTAACACAAGGGGGAGAGTGCTCTATGGGCATCTTATATTCAGAGCAAAAGAACACTTGACGGTGCCGGTCCCCCCGCGGGACGATTCAGAACCAGTCAGGTTTGCGGGTGGGGGTCGCAGAGCCGGGAGCATGCAGAGATATCGCTCCTGCTTCAAGCCTGTGGCCTCATGGGTTCTTCCGACAGCCACTGACAAAATGGAAAACATTCGGCCTGACGTGCTGGAGCCAACTTACAGGAGACCCCGAGGATATTTTGGGGTCCTAAAAGAAGGGTCAGGAGGGGCCCCCCTGTGAACCATAAACTCTCAGTTTGATTGGCGAGGTAGTCAGCTGTACAGAGGACTGAGCGATGGCAGATACAGGGTGGATGTGTACTTTGGGGAGTGAGACCTGGTTTGGTTGATGGGTCTGAGGTGTGGAAGGAGCCTGATGTCATGTGGCCTCTTTTCTCTGCCACTCCCAACAGGTGCAAGGCACGTGGCGTTAGGAGCAAAATGGCCGTTATGGGAACAATGACATCCAGCCTCCTCTCACCAGAGTACAGCAAGTTACTCTGCTGAGGGTCAACCTCTCCCCCAGGGACCAACCAACTTTGAGGCCCCAGAATGGCATTATCCCTGGAGGAGGTCTGACCAGCCTCTGCGCCACGTGGATTATATCCTGGAGGAGCAGGGTTTTCTCTGGGGAGACTGAGTGCAATCCCAGATATGAGCCTTGCCCTTGCAGCATGACCCAAGAGTGCTTGGCGAGTTCTGTGGGATCCTTCCCAACGTCACCTCAGACAGAGGACTTGTGACAGTGTGCATCTGGCTGTGATATGCACTTTGGGTTCTCATGCACATGACACCCATTCTAAACTGCTTGCTGCCCTTTCAAGGAGGATGAAGGTGAACAGGGCCTTAATGGCTCATGTACAGTGTCCCATTCCCAAAGCTAGATTAATGCCTCCAGGAAGTAAGGATGTCAGTGGGGTGGCCGCTCTGCCCGTCACTCTCTGTGATAGACCCACAGTGACATCTGCCCACCTCAGGTTTTCCCACTCTCTGCCATAACCTTCTCTAGGGACACAAGGGCTCAGGCTCAGTCCACACGACTAGGCTCATGGGTGCAGGGACTGCATCTCTGGGGGCGACCTGTGTGCTCTGGGCTTGCATTGTGCACACACAATCTGGGAGGGCATCCTGTCTGCGTGTCAGTGTCCACGTGGATTAGACACTACTTTGCCAAGAGAAGTCACCTTTAAATGCCTCCCCACAATGACTTTTCCCGGTAGCCTAATTTCACCACTCACCAAAATACCACCCAATTCACCCACTCTGAGCCCAAGTCTTAATGTTGTGTCTCCTGGCTTGGAAAGAAATAAAAAATGATATTGTTACATTTTGTCCGTGCTGTTGATCTACAATAAATCCCATGTTGCATATTTTAACCAGACAGGTTCATTCTTGTCTCCATTTCTTTCCAGCATCCCAGTTGATAGCTCTCCTGGGAATATTGCCAAATGGTTTATAATATGCTGTTGAGATGATACATGTATTATTAGGTGGGAAGAAGACAGAAGCTATGCTCCTTAAACATCAAAAGGGGTGGGCGATACAGGACTGGGAGTGGTAAGTGGATAAACACACGAAGTCAGCTGTAAACTATTGAAACATGGACGCAGTACTGACGTTTCTGCAAGAGTATGAACATGGTATTTCCATCATATTGGAAAGTAAAGCCAATAAATGCCACAGACAGTTTGAATAATTCAGTTGGTAAATCAATTGCACAGAGACGACTCGGAATCAGCCGGCAGCCTCTCGGGCTAGCTCGCAGTGGTCGCCCTGTATGAGGACTCCCAGCGACTGATAACCAGCCTGAAGTTGGAGTCTCCGTCATCCCCGCCAGGGAGAGACACACTTTCAAATGTGTGGGTGGTTCCATCTGAGGACCTTAGGCTCTAACTGGTATGGAATTATACTGTCCTGCTCATCCAAAGAAAAGTCGCCTGAATTTGCATGTGGGGAGCAAAAATGAACCTGCTAGGGATGTGTGTTGCATCGGGGGTAGGGAGGAAGGAAACAAGAGGGGGAAATTATGCAGAACAGCCACTCTTAAAAGTCCATGATTAAGCATTCCTCAAGGATGAGTCAAGTTCCCCTCACTTCCCACTTATCTCAGACCAAGATCAGGGTGAAAGCTGATCGTCTTCTTCTCTCTGCCACTCCTGGCTTTCTGAGGTCCTCTACTGTAAGTTAGTAACCCTTGGGGAAGGCACCTGCTCCCTACAGTCTGGGATTACTGCGGAGTCTTTGGACAGTGGGCACTGTGCAGTAAGGAAATTCATGCAGTCCTCAGGGCCTGTGATTACCATTTAGATAAACCCCATAGAAATGTGAGATGAGACAGACTCAAACCCCGGTAAGAACTCCAGAGAAACCACCGAAGAATAGAGGCAACACCTGAACACTGCCATTGAAAACAGCGTTCAACAAGGCATTCATAACTCTCAGTGATTTGAGATGTGAAGACAGTATTGTCCATATTATGCGGGAATTTAAACATAGCTCCAGATAAACTGTGCATCAAGCTAGAAGCATACCCATTATCTATTTGTAAAATGGTATTAATTGTGTGTAGCTTAACACAGAGTCACAGTAACTAAAATTCTACCAAAAACATTTTTTATGTGTGAAAACAGAGTCCGTATAGTGTGAAAATGTATTAAAATAGCTGCTGTTGGGCGCCTGGGTGGCTCAGTGGGTTAAGCCGCTGCCTTCGGCTCAGGTCATGATCTCAGGGTCCTGGGATCGAGTCCCGCATCGGGCTCTCTGCTCAGCAGGGAGCCTGCTTCCCTCTCTCTCTCTCTGCCTGCCTCTCTATCTACTTGTGATCTCTGTCAAATAAATAAATAAAATCTTTAAAAAAAAATAGCTGCTGTTATTTATTAGTTTTAAAAAAAGAATAACTGGTTGAGATCATTTTCTACAGTATAACAATGAAACCAATGACAGCATGTTACTACTCATCACCCCTCCAAACTTTCAGAATCAGCATGTGATATCATGTTCACACCTTCTCATTAACCTGCTCTTACTAACGGGTTCAGCTTCGCCGTACGGAGATAAATTACAGCATCTGTAGCTAAGAAGCCAGATGAATATGGCCTACACAGACAGTTAGCGATCTAAGTTTTCAGGGGAAAAAATATTTCAGAAGATGAATACAACATGGGAACAATCGTCCAGCTTGGTACCCATCGTGCATTTAGTTGTTACTACTTAAAATGTCTCCAACAACATGTGGAGCTAATTTTTCCAGCAGTTGAATCACTTATAGAAAGAAAAAAAAAATTCACATCTGCACATAGTTTCCTTGGTGAATGGTAATTTCTGTGAAAACTCATATTGTCTTTAAGAAGAAAACAAGTCCATGAAAAATGTAATATTTGTTTAACAAACAGACCACATGCTAAATGAAATTTTATAATGACTTTGACTGTAAGGTTTGAAGGTATAGTAGAGATGGCAATAAGTAGCCCTTAGGCGTACTGAACTCACAATCTCGTTAGCACACACACACACACACACACAGACACACACACACACGGCCAGATTCAGTTATTTCCAATTATACAGCATGCAAGGATTCGTCTGTCCGTCCTTCTCCCCTCTGTGGGCTCTCCACACTGCACTCCACTGACCACTCCCTTTTGAAGAGGTGTGTCTGTATGTGAAATGATTTTGGAAACTGCAAATCTCATTCAATCCCTTTGATTATTTTCTTGATTTTTTTTTCACTCTATTTCTTGATTACGGGCTCCAGTACCAAGCCGTGGTGCTGGGTCTGCATGGACACAGGACAGAAAAGAGCTCTTTTCCCAACCAGCCTGGGCTCATTTCTCAACAGTGAGACTGAAAAGCACTGATGAGTTCATTTGACACATTCCAGATTTCCAGCCTTTGTGCTTTTTTAAAAAATATATCTTTTTAATTTTAAAATCCAGTCAGTTGACATACAGTGTTCTGTTGTTTTTAGTTTTAGGTGCACAATGCAGCCCTTCCAGACATCAGCACTGCTCATCACAGCAAGTGCCCGCCTTCCTCCCCATCACCTGTGTCCCCCCGCCCCCCCCCACCCCTCTCGTGACCAGCAGTGTGTTCCCTACAGTTAAGAGTCTATTTCTTGGTTTTTCTCCTTCCCTCCCGACGCTCTTTGTTTTGTTCCTTAAATTCCACCTATGAGTGAGATCATCTGATATCTGTGTTTCTCTGACTGGCTCCCTTCACTTACATTATGCTCTCTAGATCCATCCACATTGTCTTTAAATAAGAATAAATCAGGATGGGACGCCTGGGTGGCTCAGTTGGTTAAGCAGCTGCCTTCGGCTCAGGTCATGATTCCAGCATCCTGGGATCGAGTCCCACATCGGGCTCCTTGCTCAGCAGGGAGCCTGCTTCTCCCTCTGCCTCTGCCTGACTCTCTGTCTGCCTGTGCTCACTCTCTCTGACAAACAAATAAATAAAATCTTAAGAAAAAAAAGAATAAATCAGGCTAAGGAAAGGGAAGTGATGCCCCCAGTTCTTAACTGGGTTGACAGCTGAGTCAGGACAGGTGCCCAGTCCCTGTGCAGAGTGTCCCCCCGACCCCAGGTGCTGGGATTTTCCTTCTGTCTTCACTTGTGGCTGGCTCGCTGCCTCCCCCAAAGGGCAGAAGTAAAATAAAACGATTCCCTTATTGGTATTTCTGGATAATCAAGATAATTAAGAGAGTAGAGAATAGATTGTACTGAGAGCTTCTCATTTTCCCCTTATTTTTGTTAAGGTGCTGAAAAATAAAACAATATAGAAGAAGTGATATGAGAACAGGGTCCTTGGCCTTCCACTCCCTTTGCTGCCACCCCGAGGCAGACAATTCAAATTGTTTCCACTTTTTCTCCCCAAAGTCTCCCCAACAGTCAGTAATGAACATATACCATGATTTCAGATCCATCTTGTATGACAATAATTACAGATATCCTGCCACAAAGCACAAGGATAGCGAATCAGTTATGCCATACCCCCAGCCTGAATGGGTTATTATTTCAGTTTTTGCTAAATACTTCTTATTTTCTGACAGCTATAATTTTGCCTTTGTGTTGTCAAATATAATATTTACACTCATTTCCATATTCACTTTTATATCTTTAGTGTTTTATACATTGTTTAATTCTAAAAGAGAAAAACTTGTAAGTTTGTTACATTCTTGTAATCATGCGACTGTTTTCCAGGGCAGGTCAAGTTCTGTTCTATGACCATCACTTCCTTCCCCATGAACTCTTTGCAGGAAACTTGTACACACCAGGGAAAATGTCCCTAGTATCTGAATATACACTGTTGGCTTTAGTGAGCTGCTCATATGGTCTTGGTTTTCCTTCCAGTTTTCTTTCTCTTTTAGGTTGTAACTACAAGGCGTCTACACCGTTTTGTTGTTTGTTTGTTTTTTTGTTTGTTTTTGTTTTTGTTTTTGTTTTTGTACCTGGAAGAGGAACAGTGTTAATTCAGGGTATCACAGATATTATCCCATCTCTGTTGAATGTCATTGGATTGCTCAGGGACCTTCCAAAATCATCCACTTCATTATATTTCGATGCACAACAATCATCCATGACCCTCTTTTCACTGGTCCTGGTAATTTGAATATTTTCTTCATCCTCTGTTTGCTGAGACGACACTAAGTACTTTCCTTGGAAGTGATGCCTGAGAGGCAGAGCGGCTGGACCATGGATATCTTGGAATACCGCACTGACCAATGATTATCTTGGAATACCGCACTGACCAATGATTTTTCTTGCTGTCATCTTCTAGGCTCACGTTTTCCCTCAGAACTTGCGATGGCAAGTGTACGTGACAATTGGTCCATCTCTCACTGGAGTTCCAAAATTAAAATCGCTGGAAATTAAATTCCTTTCCGAGCTCCCCTCACCGCAGATGTCTGGGCTTACACAGGTGTGTCGTCTGTATCCTCCACAGGCAACTACTTGGTCCTCAAGGAGGATCCTCTCCCCTCGGCCCCCGCTATGTGCCATCTGACACCAGGCATGAGCACCTGCTCCCGCCCCGGGGCTGCTGTTCCCCACCCGGATGCTGCCGTGTGCTGCACCAAACCCTTCACCTGCCTGTGCGCCCTGCGCTCATGGACACCCATTTCCCTCTCCACTTCAGGGCATCCTGCCCTTGTACCTGCTGCGGGGACTGTGCAGGGTTGGGGGTCAGGGCGCCACTGTTCCCCTTTCACTGGTTTTATAGGACTTCTGGTTAAAAGTTGTAAACGACCCAGTCTGAGGGAAGAGACGCAGCACAGTTCACGCGTCCGTCACCTCAGAAGACCCACCGTCTTTAAACTAGAGCACGCCCCGTCGCTCTGGCCTTGTGAAGAGTTCTTTCCTAGCAGAGTCTTCAATTCTTCAGGCAGACGCATTCCTCAAAGTAGACTCATCCCTGTCACAGGGACCCCATGGCAAGGAGCTCCTCTACTTGCTTACATGGGAACATGGGAGTCGATGTAAGTAGGGGGACACTTTATTTGAAGGAATGAATGGCGAATATTGGATATCGGTTGTTTCCTTTAAGATAAACGCACAGAACTCAAGTCATTATTAAATTTGAAATATCGCATATTGAGAAAAAGGAATTTAATGTTATAAAGTAAACATTGTATTACTTAATAAGAAATGTATCCTGAGAAGCAAATATTATTTCTAGACTTCAAACCCAGAGAGGGCCAAGGATAATCAGTATGGGCTTTACTTCTAGGGTTTACCAAATTGCTGTAAAACCCTAAAAAGAAAAACAACTTAGTTAGTAGACTAGCCAACTGGAAATCAACTGAAGACGTGAGTAATTAAGGCAGAGGTGTCTTAATAAGAATCATAAGACACCGGGGCCCCTGGGTGGCTCAGCGGGTTAAAGCCTCTGCCTTCGGCTCAGGTCAGGATCTCAGGGTCCTGGGATCAAGCCAAGCATCGGGCACTTTGCTCAGCAGGGAGCCTGCTTCCCCCCACCCTTTGCCTGCCTCTCTGCCTACTTGTGATCTCTGTCAAATAAATAAATAAAATCTTTAAAAAAAATAAGAAGAAAAAGACCCCTGTGTCAGCCGCTGCTGACTCTAGAGACTGGCCGCTCCCGGCCTCCCGTGGTCCAGCCCAGCTCCCTGTCCACGAGGGGACACCATACTCCTCAGTAGCATCTTCCTCCTCACAGGTGTCTGACCAGACATACTGCCAACTGCAACCTGGGGGCGGGGGGTGGACAGGGACACAGGGGTGTGTGTATACAACTGTATGGATTTCTCAAGCAATGAAGGTGCACCACAAAGCCTTGGGAAACGTCTGGTGTGATCAGTGAATGGTTGTGGTTTACTTACAAACTTCTTGAAAAGGAAAAATAGACTGAACTCCAACTTGAAGATAAAATCCATATCAATTAATGATTTATATATTTGATTGCAAATACAACATTATGGAAAGAAACTGCACTCCAACAATTACATAATTTTTTTTTGAAAACAAAAGCCAAAAGGCAAAAAATACAGAACGATGAATTCAATTGTATAAAAATATAAAACTCTTATGCAATATCTGTGAATTTGAAATAATATGACCAAGAAACAAAATGGCAAAAATATTTGTAGCACGTCACTTGGGAGCAATCTCCCTCATATACAAAGAGTTCATACTAAGGCATATATGGCATAATAAGGAAAATACAAATAATGGAAAATAAACAATATCCCTAGTATATGAAGATTTCAGATGATATAATAAAGAAAATGATATGATAAGGAAAAGGTCAATAAAAATATAACTGTTTAACAATCTTATTATAAAAGTGAGCCTTTATGAGTCCTATATATAAATGCTCACTAAAACAAAGTGATACTTAACCCAAACTCTCTGATGGGAAAAATAAAACATGATAATAATTTTAAATTCATAAGAATATGTAAAATTTGGGGCACCTGGGTGATGCTGTTGTTTGAGCATCTGACTCTTGACTTCGTGATCTCAGGGTCGTGAGGTCGAGCCCTGCCTCAGACTCCACACTCAGCACGGAATCTACTTCAGTTTCTCCCTCTGTTCCTCCCGCCATGCATTCTCTCTCTCAAATAAACAGATCTTTAAAAAAGAAGAATATGTAAAATTTAACATTTCTGAGAGGCGGTAGCTGTAAATACACAAATGACTAATGTTATGCGTGGCCGCCAAATTAGCCAGCTCTGAAATCCATCTTTTTGGACTTTTACTGTGGAAAAGAATAAGCTTCTTACCTTTGAAGTCATTCTGAAATGGATATTTTCTTTCATGAGCCCAAACACTGCCTCAGAAGATGAATAGTAGAGAGAAAAGTAGGATCTTCTTTGCAGAGTTAAGATTTTCCAAAGGCTTGGCATTTTTAAAAATGTGTATACACATATGAGACTAATCCAGACATTTTACTACTGGTAAACGCACTTGGTAAGTTCTATTTTCACCGTGATTTAAAAATTAATGTCATCATGGTGCAGAGAGAGAGGGAAGGAAGTTGAGGGGTTGGAACCTGTCATCGAACCGCACAAGGATATGTCTGGAAGACCCTAAGCACAGAAAACAGAGGATGTGAATTAAGATGAAAGAATTCAGATATTAAATTTGAAAGTGGAGTCTCCACACCTCCTGTGAAAATCAGGTTTCCATTTTTGTTGGAAACACAGTGTCCCTGGCCCCGTCCTTAGCCCCCTTTTCCGGTTCTTCCGACACAGATCCTCGAGCGTCCCGGTGCAGGTGGAGGTCCTTCCCCATCGTGCCTGTCCCACTACGACTAAATGAAGCATGCACAGATTAGGCCGCTAAGCTAATGATGTTCATTATGACAACTCTAAAATAATGACTGTCTCTGTAAGTGAGTGGAAAAGGCTTACTTTGAACAGTACCTCCCCCCTGTTTGGAATCACCTCTCGCCAGACAGTAGTAGCAAGTGTATTCCAGTTTGGAGAAGACGGTGAGAGAGGGGCTCGTCTTGTCTTGTCAACAGATCATAAAGCCCAGCTACACCAGAGACACCTGAGAGGAACCTGTCCCCAAGTCTCAACGGTAAGTTCAAGGTCTATCTCAAGATACTACAGTGACTTCTCACTTACTGAGGGAATCAGCTGTAGACACTGTGGAAAGCATTAGGTTAAATGACCAAGAATAAGGATTCATCAGTAAATATCTTGGTCTGGGTTCTGATCCGTCGTCTTTAATGAGATCACCTTGACAGAACCTCCGGCATGATCCCTGCACCGTCCTCAGAGTTGAGACCTTCCCTGAAGCATCCTGCCCCTGACTCACTGCTCCTCCCAGAGAAAGGTCTGCTTAGCTAATCTGAGATCTAGTCTAGCTATCTTATGGATTGGAAAAAAAGGGAAAAAAAAAAAAACCTGGTCAAATTAGTGAATCCATTTTAATGCTGGCGGATGTCTCCTGAGTACTGGCCACTCTGATGCCCCTTTCACGAAGGAGTGTGTTCTGCCATTGTTCTCAGCCACTATGAGCAGATAATCAGCCACAGTGGCAGAATAAGACTTATAAGAAGGCTGCCACTTCTGTTCTGTTAGTCTCCACTGCTGGCGAAACGAAGGTTCAGGGCACCTGCGTGGCTCCATCGGTTAAGTGTCTGACTTTGGTTCAGGTTGTGAACTTAGGGTCATGGAATGGAGACCTGTGTGGGGCTCTGGGCTGGGCAGAGTCTGCTTGTCCCTCTCCCTCTCCTTCTGTCCTTCCCCACTGCTTATGCTCTCCCTGTCCTTCTGCCAAATCAATAAAATCTTTAAAAGAAAAAAAAAGGCCCTAAGTTGTGAGCTAATCATCTGTTTGCTGCTCTCTTTCCCTGGGGTCCATTATGGCATCATTAACACTGAGATATTGAGACGGGCACTTTATGGTGGTCGCCAACTACAAAACACTGATGTGTTTTCACTCTTACCAACTCTGAAAGTAAATACTGCTCAATGCCTTGAGTCTGATATTTCTTTGAGGTCACTCCTTAATTAGAAATATCCATCCTGCCGTCTGGGGGATAGACTTACTCGTATCAAAGCTCCCATGAGATTTCACTGAGGAGCAAGCAGCTGTATGATGGAGGCGTGAGAGGAAGTCCCACGTTCAGAAAGACACACCAGGAGTCAGTGGATCTGCGCCCGCCCAGCAGCCATCATCGGTGAAAATTATTAAAAAAAAATTAACATCTGGAAATTGTCCTAAATGTATCCAGGAAATGAGGGGACATTTGTTTAAAAAGCATCTGCTGAATCTCAGTTAGAACAGTGAGAGCTGGTTGTTCCGACCCAGGACTGCTCCCTGTCTTTGCATCTCCCAGCTCAGCTCGACGGAGCACCCCCTACCCGGGGGAGGGCCGTTAAGATGGGATCCGTCTCTGCTCAGCCTCCAATCAGAGGACACGGCTTCCCAGCAGGAGGGGCTGGCACCAGCGTTTAAGGTCTCCTCCAACTCCGAAGCTCAGAGACTGTGTTCTCTATAACTGAGTCTGGGGTTTCCTTACTCCACCCACCCCCACACATGCAGTAGACGTTCTGCTCCAAGCAGAGCAGACCAAGAACACTGGGGTCCTGACAAGCCGTGCTCACACTCACCCTTGAGAAAGAGATTCCACGCCAGGACAGACAAACCAGCGGAGCAAGACCCCATGAACCTCACCCAGTGCCCGACACGGCAGCCCACCGGAGAGGAGGTGTCCACCAGATCAAGAGAGCCCAAGGCTCTCCCCGTAGGAACTGACAGTATTCAAGACAGAGAGCGGGAGTTTCGGTGTGAGAGGCGTCGTGAAAACAATGGAGGGTTTAGGGGGAAGACCTTAAGGAGAGGCTTGGAGGTCAG
The DNA here is from genome assembly GCF_922984935.1 of Meles meles. Taxonomy (NCBI): domain Eukaryota; kingdom Metazoa; phylum Chordata; class Mammalia; order Carnivora; family Mustelidae; genus Meles; species Meles meles. The sequence goes on along the minus strand of NC_060072.1, from coordinate 148,019,818 downwards.
CAGTAAGATAAGCCCTTTGCAAGCTCACTTACCAGAAAGACCAGGCAAAACTGGGGAGAACTAGTAAAAGGAATGACTTCAAAAAGTCCCCTTGCATGAAAAGTGGCATCAGTCACAAAGCAAATTAGGAAATCCTATGTTCTCGTCACCCCACAGAAAGAAGCCATTGGCTGCTAGATACCAATGAAATGGCACAATCATAGTGTGAGAGCGGACATGAAGCTGTTAAAACCATCTATTCCGGGACAGCGCAGGCTCAAGTGACACGGGCTGATGTACATAAATGAATTAAATGAACGTGTATCTGAAGGATGGGAGTGCAGGTTCGTTACTGTATGTTTTTCGCACCAACCTTGACATTCCCAGCAAGGAGGGGACGCCTGGTGCAGCCAGCGTCCATGGCCCTCATATTCAAGAGCATCAGGATTCCTTTTGTGCCCACCAGTCACCTGGGCAGCAACAGTACACAACAACCCACTTCTCAAATGTGAAGTATCCCAAAATAATGTCGTTGATTGTAGTTAATTAAAACTGACATTTACTTTCCATCTCTCTTTATATTTAAAAAATATCGGGGATTCCTCAAATAGTGTTGACAGGAGAGTATTCCTTCCGAAAAGAATATATTTCTTCTGCAATTTTAAGGATCAGACTGACCAAAACTTAGTTTTTAACACTGGAGTAATGACTTACAATCATTCATATTTTTAAAGATATCACTTTCCTGGGTGTGTGAATATTTATATTTCAAAGGGTTTGAAACGTTGCTTTTATAAACAGTCAAAAAAACATTTCGGGACTTGATATGTTTCCTACAACAAAGAAATTATGAAGGCGTAGGCTTTAGGAATATAAGAAAGGATTACAATGTGTATTAAATAGGTAAAGGGGGAAATAAAGGCTGAAGTAGAAAAATTTTTTGTTAAGATATAATAACGCTACATCTACCACTAGATTAGTAATCACTGAAAGTCACAAGTTAATCAGAAACACCAGTAGTAAAGAGTTGTTTTGGGAAAAATAATTACACATTTTGTAAACCCCTCCCCTTTTTATTCAACAACTAATTTCTGATTATCTTCTTGGTAGCACCACAGAGATGGGTTCCTTTAAAAGACTGACTCAAACTCGACCTATTTCTCCTCAAGTTGCTGAGAGTCAGGAGACAAAGACCCCCACTACTGTGAAACAGAGAGTCCTTCATCAGCTACAAGGGAAGTACAAGAGAGGCCTCGTCAGGTTTGAAAACTCGGGAACAGAGTCACATAACATGCATTTGAAATAGGCCTCTAAGAATTTACTAGCTTGACGAGCACTTACTAACATCTGCCACGTCCCAGACTCTGTACCATGCCAGTGTTTGCAAACGTAACCCGGAAGGGAAGGTCGGACATAACTGGGCTGAAACCAAGTGTCTGAAAGCAACATCCATCTGTAGACAAGCAGACGATCTGGAGTCCTGGATCTTCTGAGCAAACTGTCACCTCTGTCAGAGCTCAGGAAGGTGTGTAGCCAGTGGCCTGTGCCAGGGGGACTCTGGTAAGTAGGATACACACAAGATCATGTCAGCTATCCCAGAGAGGTCTTACTAGCACCTCCATCAGAATGGCAGCAAGTGTGTCAAAGGTGGAAGTGTCCGTTCGTGCATCTGGAATGGCAGCGGAAAACAAAATCCTGGCACCCAAAAGAAAAAGCTGAAGCCAGGAACATGAATCCCAGCTGCACAGATAAGAAAGATGATCCCATGGGAAAAGCCTGGGAGATGTGTTTGCTATTGACTCCCTGAAAAGGTTGTCCTGAACTCTGTTGACCAAGCAAAACGAAATTTTTCAACTTCAAGGAGAGGAGCGTCTTCAGTCTTAGGAGTATCTCAGAAGGGGAAAATAATAGGAAGATCCGGTATAAGTATGTGGAGCTTGGGCTGAGTGATTTAAAAGCTGATATCCAAGGTGGAAAATCAGTTGGGATTTCAGAGAGTTTGTGATGGCGACACAGCAAGGTGGGGGTCTTAAAATGAGTGTTGATAAGCAAAAGATTAGTCTTGATAAGTGAGCTCCTGAACGTTCCTCCACATTATCTCGCCATGGTAGCATTTCCCGGAGCAGACAGGTTTGCGCATTTGCCTGATCACACGAGTGTTCAGCACGAAGTTTGGAAGTAGCCTTCATCCCAGAATTGTTTATCACAGGAGCATGAACATATGGCCACCCCAGAATTGCTTAACATAGGGACAGTGAATTACATTGATTTAAGTTCTCGAAGTTAGGTCCTACTGTCTCCTACTGTCAGAGACAGATACCATCAGATATTGATCTATCCTGTATTCCAGAAAGGCCACAAGAGTAAGTCAAAAGTAGGAGACAGATATATAGATAGATAGATATCTATCTACATATATAAAGAGAGAAGGAGAGAAAGAAAGAACAATAGTGATATGGGACTTGCCACTGCCACAATGCCAGCTGGTGTTGATAAAAATTCCTGAAATGAAAAGACATTCAACAACTGAGTATGAACGACTTGGAAAGCTGCCCGCTCCCATCAATAAAATGTCTTCAGTCAACCTCTAAGGAGCTGCAGGTGAACATCATCCCTGAGTCGGTGCAGGTCTTCCTCACTAGTCACCACTGAGGGTCCAGAAAAGAGTTTCTCGGGGGCAGTAGGTCCTCAACAAGATGCCTCTGCTGAGACCCCCCCCCCCACCCAGATGCTGGCCAGAGAAATGTGACCTCAACCCTGGAAGGACATGAAGACCCGTAACCCTTTCAGTGACCTATGCTGAAAGAAGCGGCTCTGATAGTCTACATACTGCACAGGTGAGAGTCGTGCAGAGAAAGAAATGTGATCGTACAGAACCCTGCAAAGCAGATCAGAAGATCCTGGAGTTAGACTTTATGTCAAAAAAACAGAACATTGTCTCAGGGTAGAGGTAATCTGTGCTCTATCCTCTCTCCCATGAACAAAATTTACCCTTAAAAATGAGTGTTCTAATTTTTTTGCACCAACTTCTAGTAATAAAAGAATTATAACCCAAATAATAAGAATTGCCATTCCTTGGTCATCAATACAAGCACAAGGAAAAAGAGACAAATTTAAGAGCGAATTCTCTAGATTATCAAAATTCTCATAAATATGGGAATGACGTGGCGACTGCCGAAGGCAGAGACAGGGCTGCGGTGTGAAAAATGCTGAGGTAAGGGTGAGCATTTAAAGTTGACGTAGAAGTAGTTCTGGCAATTTTCCTACAACTTTCATAAGCAACCTTAAATGGAACTAGTTCTTCATGTGGATAATGGGAATACTGGATTCAGTGGTCACTGCATTCACTTACCTAAAATATTAAGACTCAAGTATATATCCTAGAGTTCTAGCCAGAACGAAAAGAATAGTGGTAGCAACGTTGGAGATGAGAAATACAAAGCAAATTGTGGAGAGAAGGGTTAAAACAAGTAAAACCATAAATAGATTACATTCACGGAGCACAGAGGATGTGTATTTAGTGATGAATGTTAATGGGTACTTAGGAATTCTACAGAAAAGGACAAGTTATTTCTAGAGATATAGTCATGCCTAGAAAAAATATTTAAGAGGATATAAATGTTGTAAAGATGAAGTATAAATTAGCACTTCATTAAATAACCCTGGCCAGTTTGCTCACTTCGGTGTATCATCAAGCAGACAGGAGTAAGTCCTTCAAACAGAATTGAAAATAAGTATTTTGAAAGTGTTCCCTAAATAATTTTTTTAAAGATTTTGTTTATTTATTTGACAGACAGACCACAAGTAGAGAGGCAGGCAGAGAGAGAGGAAGGGAAGCAGGTTCCCTGCTGAGCAGAGAGCCCGATGCGGGGCTCGATCCCAGGACCCTGGGATCATGACTTGAGCTGAAGGCAGAGGCTTTAACCCACTGAGCCACCCAGGCGCCCCTTCCCTAAATAATTTTAATGTTTCCTCCCTCTCTCTTTCATTGCAAATCACTGATACATGGAGACAAAAGAAATACTGTATCTTGCTAAGGTCTACAAATGGTCTGAGATTGTTATTTTCCTTTGAAGTCACCAATTAGTCCATCACAATTTCACACATTTTTTGACACAGGATGCTGTCAGAAGACATGAGACTCCTGGGTCAGAGACCAAGGACTTTATTAACTTGGCATGGCGAGTGTATGGAACCCTGCACACGGTGGTTTCATTGCAGAAGAACTCAGAGCTTAGGGAACCTGTATATGTTATGTATATGTTAGAGCGGACAGTAAGCATGCCGACCCTTGGCTCCACAGGAAGCATTATTTCCGTCTTCCAAGACTTTTCAATACAGAGACACCTTTGAACAGGCAGCTGAGAATGAAAAGTCGGTAGGGCTTGCTTGCAAGCCATGTGCAAACCTGAGAGGCCCGTGGGAGCTCTCACCCAATGTATCTTTCCCATGGGAGATGAACGGCACAGCAAAAAGGCTTTAGTTATCTGATTATGTTTCTCATACATTCACATTTGGGAAGTGTCAATATTTTTAATTATGACAAAATCCACAGGTACCATTGCCTCGGAGAAGGTGGAGACATGCTGAGAAAACGTTCATAGAAGCAAAGGAAGAAAAATATGTGAATGCAGTAAATAGCTCTTGAATTTGCCAATATCAAACTGAAACGTGACAAAAAAGAAGGATTCAGCTCATGTAACCTGGGTGGAGTGTAGACGATTTCATATTTAGTGAATGTAGCAGGTCGAATGCCGTTCCCCAAAATATATGTTCTTCCAGACCCTCAGAATTACTCTCAATGTGGACTCATGATTCCTCAAGATGTGGAAAAACAGTCTTTGTTATTAAGGGAAGGATCTCAAGAAGACGCTGTCCTGGACTAGGCTGGACCATAAACCCAATGACGTGTCCTTCTGACAGAGAAAGACAAGGAGTGGGTGTGGGTGTGCACATGGAAGCAGAGACTGAGGTGATGGACTGAAGGACCCCACGACGGCTGGGAGCCACCGGGAGCTAGTAGAGAAGCAGCGGACAGACACTCCCCTGAGCCGTCAGGGTGAATGCACCCTGGGACACCGTGATGTTCGACTCCTGGTCTCCAGAGCTGTGAGAGAAGAGTTTTACAGCACCGAGCCGAGCCTGGGATAATCCGTCCGCGGTGTGTTGTGGGAGGGGGATGGGGACTAATTGCCGAAGCTGAGTTGAACTATAATGGGGACAAGGCGACGGCAACGAGGAGGTGCAATCATGCGTCATTGTTGTTGCTAATGAACAAAATGGCAGGGCGCCCCACCTGCTCCTTCCTTACGGCAACTGTTGGGTGTCGCTCGCTGGAGAGTAACGTGGGGGCAACAGCTATTCATTCTGAGAGCCGAGTGGCGCCAAAAGTAATTAGCGATGCATTTGTCAGAAACAACGTCTCGATTCAGGTGCTAGAATTTGGCTGAGGATTACCATGTTTTGTAACAACGTGAGGTTGTGTGTCAGAAAACACACTTACAATGTTTCGGTTTAAATTGCTTTCATTTTAGAGAAAAAAAAATATTGTATGTCTTTTTAAGCACCGTAATGATACAGCAACTCACAGTTGTAATGTTTTCGGTTTTCATGTAAGCCTGCGATAATAAGCAGGAATTACCACCCAGAATGGCATTTATATAATGTGTTCCAATATTGCGCCTTGTAATCAAACTCGGAGCTAACATTTGCTGTAAATTTTTCATTGTTACCAGTCTTCACAGGGCACACTGAAGACCATTTTCTACTGAGTTCATCTTTAATTGGAACTTTACTCTCGAGGGGCACGAAACAGGAGTTTGGACAAGTCACCGAACTGTAGGTGCCCATGAAAGAGCCCCCGGAGGAGGGAGGGAGGAGATCCCTGAGCGGTGAACGGCAACGCGGGGTTCTGCGTCTGTCACTACAGCTCAGCACTGAAGAGTCACAACAGGGCGGCCAGGGTCAAAGCAGTGGCCAGTTACGAGGAGAACCATTTCTACCACGTTCCCTCTTCTCCCAAACCGAATGCACCCAGAGAAGCATCAAGGGTCACTAGCTAGAGATTCTTTTGCACATAACTTTCAGCATTAAAAAAAACAACAGGGCTTTTCTGACACCACAATGCCATTGCTAGGAATGTAACATTATTGATATTTTTTAAGAAAAAATTCTTAAATCTCACCCGAGTCTCTCTGACACCTGCCCATAGCCATTTTTTCCTCCTTTTAAAGCAAAGATTAATACACTTCGACTATATTCTCCTGGTGTTAAGCCACACGACAGTCCCAGGGATGTCCGCAGGGCCGGATAGCATCGGCAAACTCTCTATGAAACATCTCTATCTGATTGTAAAATAATGGAAGGCTAAACCTGCCCTTCGGTATCTCAGAGAGATTCAGAGAGTTTCACCATCGCCCCGTTGCACAGACTTCTATTTGCCACTCTGTTCTGAAATACAAGGCTGGGATTGGATGTATTCCTAGGCACCCAACTTCCACCCGGAGGAACACTAGAGAGAGGGAGGCTTTGCTGAATAAAACACCCCTCCCTACAAATGGGGAGTTTCCAGCATCCCCACAGCTGTGGGACCCGCCATCTCTTGTCTGCTCCCAGGAGGAAAGTGGTGCCCAGCCAGGGGACAAGATAGTTCGGGTGAGTAGGAAAAAGTCATCCTCAGGCATTGGGGGTGGGGGGAGGGCATCACAGAGATCTAGGAATTAATTCACAGTGCATTTAATACAAAATAAAGCTGATGTAAACCCTTTGAGTAGTCTTGCTTCTTGGCATCCTGAAATTTTAATTTATTAATATCTAAAAAAAAACAGAGTCTGGCTGAGTTCCAGGAAGAAAGGAGTCCCAAGTTCCACGACCAGTGGAAAATAGACGCTAAAAGTGCACACACACGCAGAACGTGCTATGGATTTTGTCACAGGAAAAGAGCCCCCAAATACTTGCATGACTGGGAAATTAATAGGAGGCAGATTAAACAGTGGCCGGCCTAACCGTGCAAGAAAATACCACCAACCTCCCAGCACGAGGACAGGATCGTACGTGCACTAACTGGGGAGGCTCCCGTACGCGTTGTTCAATAGACAATAAGACGCACAGTTTTTATTTCTTTCTGCGTTAATGAGGAAATGTATCATATTCATTTATACACAAAAACCTTTGAGCAGGACCCCTTTGAAATCTGATCGGCAGCCACCTTTGGGGAGAGAGGTACAGGCGAGATGTGTGGCAAAGGAAACTTCACCTCTCAGGGCAAACCGCCTTGTGTTCTTGTAATTGTTTTGGGTTCGCTTCATTTTATAGTTTATGTTGTGTACGGACCACTTTAGAGTAAAGAAATGCATGTGTTGGGTTGCCTGGGGGGCTCAGTCCTTGAAGCATCTGCCTTCGGCTCAGGTCGTGATCTCGAGGTCCTGGATCAGCCCCACATCGGGATCCCTGCTCGGCGGGGAGGCTGCTTCTCCTTCACCTTCTGCCTGCCCCTCCCTGGCTTGTGTGCTCGCTCTCTCACTTGCTCTAGTCTCTGTCAAATGAATAAATAAAATTTTTTTAAAAAGAGAAATGTATGTGTTTTTAAATATCAGGGGAAACATCCTCCTGCATTTCTAACCCCAGCTGAAGTCTCTTGCCCATAAAGCCTGTTCTGCACACTTTCAGGGCTTTCTTGTCTACAGCAGGTAGGAAGCACACCACTGGACCATCACTGACCAGTAACAGGCTGTCTTACGACGGTGATTGTCCGGGGGCCTGTGTCTCTTCCCCACTGCCAGCTCCTGGGTGACCACACAGTCCCCCTCTCCTTCCAGGTAGTTGCAGAATATGTAGTAGCTTCGGCTGGACAGGTTTATCCATACACAGTATGCGTACTGCCCGGCTCGGTGTGACTGGAGTATCTTTGAGATGACAAGGATCAGAGGCTCCAGGTCACATGCTGGCTCTGTATGCTGGATCCCAAAGGTCCACTGAGAGTCAACCTGGAAGGTCGGCTGGCCAGGCAGGCTCACTGGGAACCAGGGATGTTTGCTCCAAATCGTTCGGTTGAATTTCGATTAGTTCATAGCCTTTTTCAGGTCTTCAACAAACGTTTCCTGGTGTCCACTGTGTGCCAGCCCACGTGCTGGATGCGGGGCACACTCAGGGATCTAGTCCCCAAGCCTTTCTTGGTGGGTGACTTCGAGGAGCGATCCTGACAATGCCTGGGTGAGCTCAGGCCCTTTAGAAGCCAACCCATAAGAGGTACCAAGGAGAAGACGCCCTCAAGGGACATGTGAGTTTGCAGGGAATGTCCTGGACCAGGAGGCAAAGTCTGACCTCTGTGAAAGGCGGGGGGAGAGGGGGCAGGAGAGAGCACGGGGGAGCATGGCTCACACTGGGGCCCGACAATGGTCGGGCGCAGCTGGCAGGGACTCCTGCAGCTGACGGGACCTGTGGAGGAGCAGCGGGCTGGCACTGTGCACCCATGAGGAGGAGTCCTAGGCTGGGAGCTGCCTGAGGAGCCATGTTCTTGGTGTGAGCACAATGACAGGTTCAAAGGGGCAGCCCCTGGGCTCTCGGAGAGCCCCCGGTCCCCACACGCAGGCTGTCAGATAACCGCCCTCCCCTGGCCGATTTTCAGGAAAGGCTGAGTGGGGCTGTTTTATGACCACAACATGAACAAAGTCATCGCCCTCATCGTCTTTGTTAAGAGGAAAAACAAAACACTGTAATTTCATACACATACAGAATTCCCAAATTCACAAACATTAACAAAGACAAATGAAACAAGACAAAGGATGGACCGTGGACGTCCTGCCATTTGAGGAGGGCACAGCACATCCCAGAGCACTAGGATGGTTTGGGGCTTGAAAGGACGAGCCAGTGGGGCTTAGGCAGAGAGTGACAGAGTGCGGCCGCGGTGCACGGGACAGGACGCGACGGGAAAGGGGAGGCTTCAGGGGCCTGCCATGATTCTGGCTGGAGCCGCTGGGCAAATGTTTGCAGGCACCGCTTAGGAGAGGAGCTGTCCTGGGCCGACCCCTGCTTGGATAGGGGATGCAGACTCGGTTTGGGACATGTCACTGGCGAGGATTGGGTGAAGACAAGCCCCTGGTAATTAATTCACCAGCATCGGAGACCTCGAGGAAGGGGGAAGCGTCCATCTGAAGCAGCCAGTCATGCCTGTTTTGGACAGCTCTACTGGACGTCCCTGTGGACCGGGGGGCAGAGCCCTGTGTCCACGCAAACAGGGGCAGGGCCAGCAGGTCTCCCAAGATCAGAGCCAGTACCCACCTCCCACAGTCGTGTGGGCTGGGCCACCATTCACAGCATCCCTGCTCCTCTGGGGGCTGGAGGGGTGGGGCTCGCCCCACAGTCGTTACCTTCTTCCCTTTCTCTTTAATTTTTGGTTTTGGTCTCTTTCATCCACAGCTCTCCCCAGATGTAATTCTTTGGGGAGGGGGACAGTGGAGCCTGCTGGAATGATAGTTCTGCATCTTCATAAGAACCCCCAATTTCTCTGGTTATTTTATAATAACATTAGTCTCCTCCACATTCTGCGTACCTGGCACAGACATCATTTTGAGAAATGCGGGCCAGCTTGGGGCATTCTGGAAAATGGCTCACGGTACAAATGAGGTGACTGAGGCCTGAAATACTTTGCTGGGAGAAGACCCAGCTCTGACTTCAGGCCCCCGTGGGCTGTCAGCTTCCAGCCGCCACGGCCCTACGAGTCAAGCTGCAGGCTTCCTTCCATGTCCTCAAATCAAAAAAATGTTCAATCATTTTTTGCTAATAAAAGTCTCCAAATAAATGAAAATTGGATAATTTGTAGCCGCACATTCTAGGCAGAGAACAGAGAATTTAAGCACCTCCCTCTGGCCGCCTTCCCCTGCCTCACCTGTCTCTTTATTACAGGTACAAATGATGCTAACTTCATGGATGTGATTCAGCCCATGAAAACGTGTCTTCTGGAGCAAGAACAGTTTAACCGTTGACCTGAAGCCCTGAATGCAATGTACAGGTTTCGTTCTGTTAAGCGGAAGCCTGTGTGCGATGACAGAGATTTTTCCACTAATGACAAAGCCGAGACCAATTGCCCGGGAAGAGAAACTAGGTATGCACGGAGGTGAACTGCAGTTGCCGGAGAAAGCAGATGAGGAATAAGATTCACTTGTTTCGGGAAGTGTGAGGCACGTGGGACAGGTGCGTCGGGAGAGACCCCGCATGCATAACCGCCCCGGGCTCCGGGAAGCCTTTTCTATTTCCAGCTGCGATGACTGTGAGCCTAATGGATGGAGAAGTCACACAATTTCTACTTTTTAAGAACAGAATGGGGATAATGTGGGGGTGCGGGTAGAGAGGGAGCGAGGTGGTGACCAGCATTAAGCATTTTGTTTAAGGGACACAAAGGGAGCTGTGCTGGAGGAGGGACGCATCCAGACAGACCTCCATGGGAGGGAGCCCTCTGACTGACGAGACTTTCAAACAGCTGCTTCTCCGTGATTGACAGCCAGGCTGGAGAAGAGACGAGCAGGTAATTGCAGTTCTGTGCTCCCTTTGCATAAAGACCAACGCCCTGCATCATCCTGCCAGCACGGACGTGGCCTCCGTGGAGAGCTTCTACCTGGGACCCCACCGACAGCTTCCCGGGGGCTTTATTATTTCCCCAGGCGTGGAAATGAGGGCACACCCCACATCACTGCAAAGTGCATGGACTCGTCCACTCCCTTGGTTGTCAGTGGAAAAGCCTATTACATTTGGGGGCAAGAGGCCAGAGACAATCCCAGACATGTCATTTATTTGTGTATGATCCATGGTGGGTAATTTTGATCTGAATTTTAGTCCTTCCTCAGTTAAAATAGGATTAAAGTTCTGACCCTCCACCATCCACACAGCCTGATTTTTATTATTATTATTATTATTATTATTTGGGAGAATCCAATAAATTTATGACCAGGGATGGGCTTGCATGATTATCATTAGGGCCACACTCCAAATTCTATTCCGACCTTTAACACCTCCTGTGACAACCTGTGCGTTCATTGCACTGGCTGGTTCGGCTGTGATTTTCCGGGGTCGGACGACAGCAGAAATACAGTTGCCTCCTATGAAGATAGAGCCTTGCTGCTAAAAGCAGGGGATTAGCCAAGAAGAGGGAATGAATAAACCCCCAGTACTGTTTTAAATGCACTTTTGAAACCTTTCGAAATCTCAGCAAACGTCTAAAACCGTAAGAAGGTGAATCATCCTTACCTCCCCTTCTATTCATTCATGAATTGGCCACAAAATCACGTGGGTAGCTCCTGTGTTGAATTCTTTTTTAAAGGGGATGACCATTGATCTCCATTACGAGTGCAGGGGTGGAAAAGCAGGTGAACCCTATGGTCCAAGGTGCAACCGAGACTGTGATAATGCCAGCGAGAACGCACCTAGAAAATGCCGCTGAGACTTCCAGGCTGGAGACACATTTCCCTGCAGTCTATGAGTTTTCCTTGAGGACACCCCCTGGGACAATGCTTGAAGGGTTTGTGTGATGAGAGTAAGCCCCTTGGTGCGTCCTCTCTTCAATATTTTTATCTGTTAAAAGGTCATGAAAATAAACCATAAAATCAACTTGGAAGAAGAAAAGAATGAGGAGTTGTCTCAAGGTACTATAGACCCCTTGAAACATGACCAGTTAGGGTGACGGTTTGCGGGTAGAGACCCACACGTGCCCCTTGATCCGGGGTCATGGTGCTGCCTTCCGGAGCCCACAGGAGGTTTCCTGTCATACCGTGATGGGGCACAGCCGCCGGGATTTGCCCCAGGGACCGCTCTGTCACTCTGCAAACCTCTGTCCCGGCTTCACCAGCTCAGGGAAGAGTCCTGAGTTCCACCGCGTGTCCGCACGATGGAGGGTGTGAGCGAAGGCTGCAGTCTCCTCTTGCGGCAAAGCAGGGTTGGGTGGCTTGGACCCACTGTTCCGGCCAAAGCCGCTCGTCTCGTCTGCCTGTCAGCCTCGCATCCGAGCAGCACACATCCTGAAATGTCTACAAACACCACCTTCTGCTGGCAAAATAGCCAGCACCTCTAACTTCAAGGTTAACAGACACAAATATGATTCAGAACCTTCCTTTAAAAGCACACGGTGCTCGAGCGCTGGCCTCATGGATACCCGAGGCTTCATGTAGGTGCCCCTCCCAGAAGTATGGAAAGTGTGGATATGAAGATCCAACAGTACAGCCCATGCCTGGTAAGATGCTGATTTCTATTTGCATCATGCCTCATCATACTTCCCTAAATAGCTAGCTCCGTTTTTATAACAAAAGTATGATTTTCACCTGTGCATTAAATGCACTGTTGCAGACGTTAAAAACCCACGTATCTGGCTCTACCCAGAGGATCAGGTCCTGGGGAGTCGGAGGGCACCCTGGGAGTGGGGCAGCTGCTTGGGTCTGCACCCGGTCATTCCAGGAGGGGGTGTAGAGGTTGGAAAACCAAACTGAGACGCTCCATCTGCCTCTAACCCACATTTCTTATAATTTACAAAATTCCACTTACTTGTCTTAATTGATGCCTACCAGACGTTATTATTGCCTAATAAATCCTACATAGCCCCGGGAAGAAGGAGGGACCCCGTGCTGCCCACGAGGGCTCGAGGGGACCGTGTCTCCGTGAATCTCAGATGCTTCCACAGGCAATCCAAAGGATCACTGCCCTTCCAGAAGAGGCTTTCCAGAGCCAAATAAGCATAAGAACTTTTCCACCCTGATCAGGGAAAATCATCTGGGAAAGTTTCTTTTTCTTTTCTCTTTTTAAACAGCCAGCAGATGCAGGAGCTGGACCACCCGTGGAATCAGCACAGCCCTTCCTCTCTGCAGGGCTCGGTCCTGAGTCAGGAAGAACACACCAGGACATGCTTCCCAGACAGGATCTCTGTGTTTGTCTTTGGTACAATACAAAACAGCTAATGTGAAAATGGTAAATATCAATTCAGAAATCTTGGATAAACAAATGCTAGACGGGAAGTTTTGGCTTAAAAGGCCTTGGCTATCGAGAAGAACAAAGACCATAGCTTTCACGGCTGTTAACAAACTCTGATGTATTATCTCATGAATTTCTCAATCCGGCAGCATGTTGTAAAAGGACTTCTTGTTTTCAAATCCCAGGACATCCCTCTAAATCTCCTGTGATACTGTTTTGTATTTTTGGTTTTTTTTTTCCAGAAGTCACCGCTCGTGGCCATCTGCCGCGCCCCATTCGCAGAGTTGGACACGCCACGGACACCGAATGAGACTCAACCACAGAACGAAAATTGTCTTTTGTCATTTCTGTGCCTGGTTAGATCACACCCAATTATACTACTTACCACTTGTAAAGGAAATCTATCAAACCCGCTGAAACATTTATAATGACATTTTAACTCCCTTCCATTGAAAATGCATCGGAAAGTATCCCGTAAGTGCCGTATTGAGCAGGAAGCTATTATTTGGGAGAGGAACCGAATGTCAGAACCTGCTGTTTTAAAATGGCTTTCCAAATTCAAGGAAACATTTTACAAAGGAGGCTCCTAATGGAGCCCGAGCCGGGCCCAGGGCACGCGAACATCTTGTCCCGTGATGTCTCATCCGCGGGGCGTCGGGAGCTTGATAGAACGGGCGGCAGAGTGCACCTGTCCTCCCTGTGCCTCGGCGTCAAGCTGACCCACAGCATTCACGAGGACCAGAAATCATTTATCGTCAGTGCCGTCCAGGATACATCCTGACAGTTCAGGGGGAGTTTCACTGCCATTTATTTTCAAATCAATACTCAATTACGAAGAGGAAGATTCACTCCCTTGCCCATTTCAAGATGAAATTATGGACTGAAGCAATAACACTTAGTCAAGGCAAACCACCGTCCATTAACTCATGATGTTACCGAAAACCAGCCAGATACTTTATTAAAGTTCACTCCCTCTCGCTCTCTCTTTTGGGCTTTTAATTAATCATGGTGAAAAAGGCCTTTCACACTGTGACTGATGACCAGAGAAAACAATTTTCCCCTAACTGCCTTTTAATTTCAACTCCGGGAGAGCCCATTGAGCGGATCTCACACCAACCCATCAATGCTCCTTTTTAATGTGTTTTCTTCTTTGTTATTGAGAAGAACGGAGCTCGTCGCGGCTCTCCATAACTCACCCCATTGATTCGGTACATGCCGCAGTTTGCTACAGGATAAAGAGTACTGTCAATGAAGATACCAGCTATTGTATAAATTACTCCATTAACAAGAAATAAAGCTATTTACGGGTTTGGAGTAAAATGCTGCTGTAACTAAAAAGAGCTTAGGGTAGTGGGATTACATTCACTTTCCTTGTGTAGGGGCTATGTCCTGTCCCAGCCCCCATAGTTGTGCGGATAATAATTAGGGTCACAAAATCATGAAGATGGAGTGATGACCATAAAAGCTGATCTTAACTGGGGCAAATCCCAAGGGCCAGATGGCAAATGTGTAGGTCAACATTTTAGCCTCTGGATCTTAAATAGTTTTCACTTAGTTTTAGGTCCGCACCTGAATGCATTCCCAGCAAAGTCTTCCAGGTGTATTTCTTTCGTTGCAACCTTTGAACACAAACACTGGCGTGCACTTCAAAGAAATAAAACACAAAAAAATGAACCCCCCCCCTGCTGTTTCAAAGAATAGCATTTCTCCAGTAGTCAAAATTCAGTACAATAAACGACACAAAATTTTTCCATTAAGATGTATGTATTTGAAGAAAAAAAGATTTGTTTATTTGACAGCATTTGGTGGAAATTTCAAACACAGCAAAATCTGTATTTAGAAAGTCACTCGAGAGAAACTTTTTGTGTTGGATAGACACAGTCGCTGCCTGTTTTAATCACAACCATTTTCCGAGATGCACAGAGAACATTTTCCTCCTCAGTGAAATCGTTATTTGGATCACATAGGAATTGTTCAAAATCACTGATTTCTTTAGAGTAAAATCATTTGCTATTTTCTTCCTTGGAATTTATACCTTCCCTGCTTTCAAAAAATACCCAGTCCTTACAGTTCAATATCATATGCAAAGAAATAATTAAAATATAAGAAAAATCAGAAATCATAAGGAAAACAAAAAGTAGTTTACCTGGCATATATCATAAAATTTTTTCTGCAGAGCATTAAATGGACATCAGTTTCCTAGCAATCAAGATAAAAAGGGAACTATAATTTGTTACATAGTATTTATTAAAATTATAAGTTTTTCATAAGTCATTTTCATTTTGGTACTTTGTTATATTAATTTTTTTCTTTCCTCGATGCAGAGCGAGATACTCAACACAGAGCAGAAGCTCCATAAATCTTGGTAGTCTATCGGATGAATGATGGCTTGGTAAGTACCTGGTTGCAACTGACATCAGTAGGTGTAAAGAAGGAAAGACAGAACAGGGCAACCAGTGACGATTCTGGAGGAAGACACCAGCCAGGACCTGGATCTCACAGATCCAGTACTCACAGTTTGCTTTGGGGGGCGGGGGATTGTCTAAAGTTGTCAAGGAATGTGTCTTTCTCCGACTTCTTCCTGTGGAAGGATCTCAGAGGGTCTAGAGGAAGGAAGGGTCCCGTGACCCTCCAGCATTCTTGAACACCAGTTTTACCAACGGCACGGCAGCTCCGATGACCTTGAAGCCTGCCAAGGGCAAACAGCAGCTTGATTCCCACCTCCACTCGCCGACTATAGATTATGAGTCATGTCCGTTTCTGAGCTCAGTTCTGCTTACCACTAGATAATCCGTGTTTCCCAGATCACACCTGCTTAGCAAGGGTATGAATGAAGTCATGCAAACCACAGAATGCCTCTGGTTTTCATTCTTAGCCTCCACTCTGGATACTCATTTCCAGTCAGTTCTCTGGAGTCTCTCACACACACATTCCAGAAAGTCTCCAGAGCCTCCCCGTGCACGTGGACTTGGACAGCCAGGTTCCCACCACTCTCATCCTTGTGAAGGCAGACAATGAGACAAGATGTCATGACATGGTAAAGAAAGTCGGGCCAGAGCTGCTTAACCTCAACACCTACCTCACCCCTGCAGGGACACCATCCCAAGGGCATGCTGAGCTTTGATCCCGACATCACCCAATCATTTCTTCAGTTTTTGGGAGTCACTGCTTTCTAGCCCTTTGCCGTGCATTGTGGGGTCAGTGTGCCGGGAAATTTCGGTGCCGGTAATGTGCTCTAACCATAGACCCAAATCCTGATTATGGAGGCATTGTTAATGGGCCATGCGTACTGGCTGACTTGCTTCCAGTAGAATGCAGAGGGCCACGGCGAGCCCCTAGCCTCTGGACATAGCTGAACCTAGAGGTGAGTGCCGCTTGGACTTGAGCTGAGACGCTTGGATGTAGAATATCGATGCGGCCACGACGGTGAATAAGACGGCTCAGAATGGCGGCTACAGCATCTGCACTGAAGGGGTCCAGCGGGGAATCACAGCATGGTAGCCCCATCTTTTCGTGGCACTTAAAAAATCACAGAAGGAAGAGTGAAGGATCTTAAAAGATCACATAAACCGTCAAGGATGGGTCAGGACAGAGCTCTCCATTCCTGATCTCTCCAGCCTAGGAGGATGCTCCTTACATTTTAAGTTACGTTTTTAGGCGAATATACGAATATTGTCACTTATTCTTCAGAATGTCCATGCTCTAGAAAATGTGCAGACCCACAAAATAAGAAATGTTCAGATCAAGTGATTTATATTTTAAACAAACAAACACACACAGTGTCATCCTATGCAACAGAACAGCTGTCATTTCAAGTCCTCACTGAGTAAAGCCTGGGTCATAGCGGATGGAACATCATGCCCAATCTGTGCGGCCCTCTGTAACCTAGGAGAGACGGTGAATACAGAGGAAAACTTCAACTCGGGGACGTATCAGGTGGTGGAGGAAATCCTGGCCATGCATTTGTAAGAACTGAACTTGCTAACGAACCACATACTATCATATAAACTGCTGACCCTTTCTCTCCAGAAATTCACTCGGACCTCCTGCATAGCGTTTTCCTTGGTGGGGGCCTTTGTTTACAAAAATCACCTCCTCATAAGGCCAAACGAGGGAAAGAGTCAAAGTAAAGACTTATTCCCCAAATCCAAGGATGGGTAACATCCCCAGACTTCCTGAGGGAGGGACCTGCCGTTGAATTTTGAACAGGTTTCTCTCATTAGGTCCGCTGTCATCATAAAAGTTTTAATTTTTTGACAGATACAGACACCTCTAATCAGAGAGGTATTGCTATTAAATCCATAATCACTTGTTGAACCTGTGTGGTGAGATGTTCTACATCGACATTGGGAATAAGACAGTGGACCCCCGCCATGCTCAAGTCTTGGGCACAGTGAGGAACAGCATGAACCTGAAATCAGTCTGTCTCCTCCCTGCTCCAGACCCTGCCACATCTCCCCCAGCTGATTCACACGTGCTCCCTGGGCCTTCAGAACCCCATTCCCTGCCGTTGCCTGCCCCCTGCAGGGCTGTGTGTCCAGGGGCCCTTCTGGGACAGGCTCCAGGCCAACTCTCCCTCGAACTTCTCCAGCCTTGGGGCTTCCATGTTGTTCTCTCCACAAGAGAGAGTCACCCCAGAGGTCTGCCTGGCTCACCTCCTCACCTCTTGGAAGTCTACTTTAGGGTCACCTCTTACTGAGGTCTTCCCAGAGGGCTCTGTTCCAATGATCCCACCCCTGCACCCTCCATGTTCTCCCCTGCATTGTTTCCAACAGACATATTTCCTTCTCAAACCTTGTTTCAGATTCTCTTTTGATAACCAGCTCTCCCTCTATTACAGAAGTGAGTTTCAGGGCACCAGGAGTAGGGACTGTTATTTCCCTACCATCCAGAATAGGGTCTGGCACAAAACAGACACTCAACAGATATTCGTTGTGTGAACAAAGGGATATATTTTAGAGACATATACAGAATCATCAAGATGAATTTTACTTAAGGTTCCCGTGATTCTGAGTTATTTGGTTGATATTTTGAATGTCAGTGGTGCGAGACGCTGTACGAGGTCCTGGGGCCAGGCAGGTAGGCAAACAGAGAAGGTGTCTGCCCTCAGGTAGCTTGGCCACCAAGGGTCTGCGGCAGACTGTGTTATATCATCATGCACAACCAAGTAGGATTTCATTCCTGACGGTCTGGAGAGAGACCCAGTGCATTGGGAACACAGGGATGGTGGAGGGAGGACGGCCTCACAGGATGGTCATGGAGGCTCACACTGTAAGCTGGAGGGTGGGTGAGGATGGGGACCCCAGTCCCAACAAGCACTTTCTGGTCAGGGGAGGGTGTGAGTCTCAAGTTGAACCTATTTGGCTATAAACTTGCATCCTAATCTCACCAATGTTGCCGTGGAAATAACTCATCTGGTGTTTGGTCAAGTTTAGAGGTACATGCCTCACCTAAAAATGTAGAATTTGAGCTAAATGTACAGAAAATATAGTTAGAAAGAATTGGAGCATCTGGTCTGTTCTCCACAGACACTAACCTCCCTAGCAGCTGCTGTTCACCAAGCCTTACAATTGCTTATTCTGGAAGAAAGGTTTCCATGCAGAGGTATTATCTTGAAATCAAACTCCCTTGGCCAAGTGGAATGAGGGGGACCCAACACATGGTTCTGTCGGTGTGTATTTTTTTTAATCATTAGCAGTCGGGCTCCTGGTTACAATTTTCTGAGTATAAATACACGCTCCCAACTTCACCATGTGCCTCTGTGACCCCCTCCCCATCACCGCCAGCGTAGCTCGGAGGGGCTGTTCACGTCAGGTCTTCCTTTGACCAACACCGGTGTATCTCATTTTTTTTTAAGTGTGCATTAAGACAGGCCACGAGCACCCTTCCTCACTAGGACTCCGCAGACATCCAGGTTGGTGATGCTGGAATGGAAAACTGAGTGGAGTCACTGTCTTGTATATACATTTGGACGGTCAATACCAGTTCAACACTCCAGCCTCTAATCTCCTATCCTACTGGTCTGTCAACAAACGAGTGGGAAACCGGAGAGGGAGTAGACAATTTCAGTAGTCAGTTAGGCAAGGGTCAGGTGCTAGTATTGAGTTGGGGAATTTGTTTCTGAGATGCAAGTGCAGTGTGTATATGTTGTGTTGTGCGACTGTGGTACAGACTGTTCAGCAACTTTCCTGTGTATGAACACGTGGAGTGTGTCCATCAGGGCTTGCTGCAGAAACAGACCCAATAGTGACATGAACAATCTCGTTTCTATACATGTAGTCTCTCTCTCTCTCTCTCTCCCTTCCTCCCTCCCTCTCTCTATCTCTCTTTTTCACTGTCACATCTGAAATAGAATGCATCTTATAAATGCCGTGATCCGTAATCACACATGGTCACCGCTAACTTCACACTCATCCGAACATGAGATGGGACACCAGCGGTTTAGAAGAAGATACTGGGATGACGACAGAGCCCAGAGAGGGTCTGTCCCATCCATGTTGTTAAAGCCACAAAGAAAAATGCGCGGACTTAATTAGCACCTAAACAAAAAAATGTATTTCGAATGCTGGCATGTAAGAGGAGTTTTAAGAATACCAATTTAGTTCATTTATACTCTGTTTTATGCATGAAAAAAAGAGCGATGTATGACAAAAGTATTTTTTGGAATAAATATTAAAGGGTTTTCCTGGTAAATTTAATATAAATTCTAGGTGAGAGTTTAATGAGTAACACTTTCTTTTTCGAAATGTAACATAAAACGGCTGTGGACCTTTTGATCAATGACACGTTAGATTCGAAATCAGTATTTGAGGACCATTGCCCAATTCACATGTCTGAGGAAGACATTGTGTTGCAGTAAATAGAGAACCCACCTGAGCCTCTGCTACAGTGGAAGTCAGAGAACATAAGTCAGAGAACAGCAGAAAGTCAGAGAACATAAATTAAAACTTATCTCAAATGATTATTTCCAAGATTTTATTCATGCTTGGAGACATAGGTCAACGCATTCATGTCCCAGTTTCCTTTGATATGAAAAAATGAGAGACTTTCTCCAAGACATAACTATAGCATGCATTCATAAAATGTTTCAGACAATTAAAAAAAAACTCTTAAAATATTTGTCAGAATAATGGAAGACGATAGTAGGTTTTGAAACAGGTATTGTATAATTTTCCACCTTATTATTTCAGTTGTATTATGTCTCAGGATCCTAAAAAAAAAAAATCAAGTACAAAATGATACAACACTCCAATTCACCAAATCTAAACTCTGGGGGTTGGCGTCAAAGGAAATGTCTTTATTCAGTCAGACCACAGGAGGGAGAAATGACCTCGATCTCCAGCGCATGATGTGGGAACCATTGACTAATGCCACGTAACTGACAAGACACTCTCCAGAAAGTAAGTAGTTTGTGTCAGAAAAGAATATCCCCTTAAATATTTATTACTAAATGCAATGCTGATAAATTAATTTTCCCTCATTCACTGGGAGATGGCATGGCAATCAAGCACTTTTGTTTTTTGATAACTAATTGTGTGTGGAACTAAGGGAGCATGCCCAAGTGAATTATAAAACACCCTCCTTACGACTTCATTGCTCTTTGTACTTAAACTCAAACTCCCTCGACATAGAAAGTTCTGGAAAGAGTGTTTTCATCTTAAAGTTTCTGAATGCTGCTTTACTCCTTTGGTGACTGGAAGTGAAATAAATATTAATTCCCAGCGAGAGAAGCCTGAGTGTTAAAACACAGATACACTGGATCATATAGAGTCAGATTCACCAGGAGAAAGAAAAAGGCACAATTACTCCCTCAGCATGGATCACTCCGGAGCCCAGTCTTTGCAGCCGAGAGCCCATTTCCTATCAAGGCAGAACGGGATCACCGAAAAAGCCAACGGGATGATGAGAAAATGCTCTGGGAATACTTGAATTGAGGGCAAAAATCTAACTTTTTATAGCCGTCGTCATGGTTCTCTGTCTCATGACATTTCGTCATTCCGGCGCGTTCAGGGAGTGAAGAGGCGGAGAGGTGGCGTCGGTCTCTGCTGGCTCAGCGCTGCCCCTTCGCCGGGTACTAGCTTTATCTGAGCCTTCACTCCTGCTGTCCGCTTGGATCAAGTCGGAAGGATCTCTGTGCAAATTATAGAAAATTCCAGAAGCATCCTACCAGTCAGTCAGAGAGAGCAAAGCATCTATTTAGTGCTTGGAGAGGACAGAATGAACTCAGGACTGTGCTCACCCGGTCTTCCTGCCCCAGGCCATGGCTCCCATGCTGGGGGGATGGTGATCTCACCCCCGACCAGGCTCCTGCTGCTCCCTGAATCCTGGCGCCCTAAAGCCAACAGACTTCTCTTCATTTTGCCATTGAACCCGGATGTAACACATGTGGGCATGAAACCAAAGAGAGGATCAGAACATGAATGTTCATGATAAATGATTTTTGTCTGTCATTCATCATCCTATAAAACTGGACTGTGCCCAGCTTTAAAGAAATATTCAGGGGCACCTGGGTGGCTCAGTGGGTTAGGCCTCTGCCTTTGGCTCAGGTCATGGTCTCAGGGTCCTGGGTCCTGGTGTCCCCTCCTTCCCCAAGACAAGAAATAAAAGCCACCTTCGCTCTAGGGCCAAAAGTTGGCCCCTGTCTGAAAAAAAAAAGAGGGGGGGTGGCGCCTGGGCGGCTCAGTGGGTTAAGCCTCTGCCTTCGGCTCAGGTCATGATCTCAGGGTCCTGGGATCGAGCCCCGCATCAGGATCTCTGCTCAGCGGGGAGCCTGCTTCCTCCTCTCTCTCTGCCTGCCTCTCTGCCTACTTGTGATCTCTGTCTGTCAAACAAATAAATAAAGTTAAAAAAAGAAATAAATAAAAGAAAAAGAAGAAATATTCAGAAATGACTAAAACCACTTATTTCACAAACAAAGAGAGATTAATTAGTGGCTTATAATTCCTTTTCATCACAAAACTTACACAGACTGAAAATAACAGGGAAGAGGGTGGAAGACCATCCATGGCAAAATGCCCTTCTCAGAACCCTGGTGTCCTTTTCTCATCGTCTGGAGGAAATGAGGTGAGACCCAGAGATCAGGAGTTTTTCTCTCTCTGTCTCTGTCTCTCTGTCTGTCTTCACAGTTAACAATGAGCCCCAGGCAACATCCCACATTCTTTCGGACTCTTTAATTCTGTCCATTTGTGTATCTCTGAGATGACGTGCATGGGTTTCCATTGGTATAAACATGAAAAGGGGATACCATTTTCCCCAGATTTACAGGGGAGCAAACTGAGGCGGAAAGACCTAAGTGGCCTGCACTGGGTCATACCGCTGTGGGGTGGCGGTGTGGCAGGTACTCCCAAGGTGTGCCTCCAGCAAGGCGTGCAAACTCTCTCAGTGGCTCCCTGCTCGTGGCCGGTCTTCAGCCATGGAACTGTCACCCCGGAACAGGAGGTGGCCGTCCTTGGTCTGGAGTGGGACTGTTCGATGTCACTTGACTGCGGAGGTCTGAGAGAAGTGTCTCAGAAGATTGCCTCGGGAAAGATGAGGATCCAGAGAGGAAGGGGGTGGTTCTGAACCTTAAGGCCATGAAAGATTTGGGGACTGACCTTGGAAAGATCTTGGAAATGAGCTCTTGGAATTGAAATATCAATTTCTGTTTCATTTAAGAAGGAAATACAAGTCTTACTAGTTTTCAGTTTAATGAAAACAAAGAAAGAGTGTCCTACGGAAACTGAAATGAGTCTTTGTGTGTTTTCTTTCAGAAGAAGCCTGAAAGCGTCTACACCACTTGCTTGTTCTCACCAGCATTCAGAGGAGCCTCAGCCCGCCTTGGAGGACAACTCAAAACCGAGCAACAGGACGCTGGTGGACATTCTTGTGGGTGGCGTCCTGGACAAATGCAACAGTTTTCAGATTGTTAATAGTAAATTGCTGTTTGTAAAGCTTCTCTAGAAATAGAAGCACAGAAGGAAAACAAAAACCTCTGAAGTTTGTGAAATTGGTTTAAAAATCTGAAGCAATAGGGGCGCCTGGGTGGCTCAGTGGGTTAAAGCCTCTGCCTTCGGCTCGGGTCATGATCCCAGGGTCCTGGGATCGAGCCCCACATCGGGCTCTCTGCTCCTCGGAGAACCTGCTTCCTCCTCTCTCTGTCTGCCTCCCTGCCTACCTGTGATCTTTCTCTCTCTCTGTCAAATAAATAAATAAAATCTTTAAAAAAAAATCTGAAGCAATAAATGAAAACTTGTATGATTAGAGTTTGCATTATCAGTTTAGATTCAATAGATACCTATGTCTGTCTGTCTGTCTGCATGCATCGTCCACTGTCCATCCATCAGTCCATCTGGCTGTCTATTACCTATCCGTCTATCATCTATCTACATCTGTCTGTTCACCCTGCCATCCATCCATCCATCCGTCCATCCGTCCATCTTTCAAATATTCCATTAAATGATATTAGTCTTCAAGACTCTCACTTGCATTCTCTCCTTGACCACAGGAATTAGCCAATCTCCCCAAACCACAGTGAGATGTATAGGCTTCCATGGCACTGCCCCTCACTACAGTTTTCCAGGAACTCTGGGAATCTGTCTTCTATTTCTTAGGACCCGTGATGGAATCCAGGCTTTTCTGAAAGGACTGCCATCCTCAAGGCCATATCTAAGACATGAGGCACCAGGCTGCCCTGTTTGCTGACCTTGAGACTGTCAGCATTTTTATCTCCACACATGCTTCACTCCAAGGTGTTGAGAGACCCCCTCCTCAGACCCTTCTCAGACAACATCTAAGTCCATGCCACATCCTTAGTGTCTCCCTTCTACTTGGTGACTGATCTCACAGCACTTTGGAAATTCTCCATTCTTCTCAGTAGGGCAGAAATGGTTCTCACCTCGGTACAGTAGGGTTTACAGTCCATGCTCTGGACACCAAGTAATAGGTAGTCTTAGCTAAGCTATTTTTAATTTGAAGATAAAAAACTCCTTCTCAACAGAGCCTGGCTCTTCAAAGTCAAAAGTGCTGTGACGTTCAAAAGATTGTTCAATGTTAGTTTTTAAAATGTCTAATTAGGAGCTCAAAATTCCAGACGTTAACACGTGTTGGGTTCCTTTGTGTTCTCTTTCCTGGTGCAATGAGGCTCAGCTTCGAGGTGTAGTTATCAATAGAGGAAAGGACGCAGAATTTAAAATGTGTGGAAGTAAACCTACTTGCTGTGTTTTCCCAGAATAATGTCCTGCAGAGAGGCTTGAGGCAGAAAATGCCCCGCTGGCCCTACCCGTTTCTGCAGCCACTGCCTCGTTCACACACGGTGAGGGGAGGAAACCGTCCTTCTGCGGAAGGACAGGCTATTCTGCTGCCTTCCATCCCTCCATCGGAACTTTGTGCCCAGGGAGGGGCTTTTCCCCAAGCCATCTTTCTCTTTTAAGTCCCATCCAATAGCGTGTACTCGCTTTAAAATACCCCTTTCTAAACACATGGATCCCTGTTCGCTCTCCCTGGGTACCAGAGTCATCACACAACTGTGTCCCTGATATTTCGTGTAGTTTCTTACTGTTCACACTGAACATGTCTCCACTGAAGCTGCTGATCTTCCCCCCCTCCCCCTGATCATGGTGGCAGTGCTTCCTGGGGTTGATGGGCTAAGAGCCTTCCCTTTGTCCATTGACTTCCTCCCACTAGCCTTCCCCACGCTTAGTCTGTTGGTTCACGTAGGGCCACTTTTGGGCCCTTCCTGTTCCAGTGCTGTGGCCCAAACCATCAGCATCCTTTCCCCAGTCCTATGTTTTATATTTCCTTCCACCAGTCTAGTGGCTGGAACCCCCCGTCTGCTCCCAGCACAGAGCTCAGAACCATCTGAACCATCTGCAAACCTGAAGACTCGATATATCTACCCAAAATCCCCAGGGGCCCCCATCCCTCTCTGAGTAAAAGCCAGCTTCTCCCCGGTGACCTACAAGATCCCACACTCTCCAAGCCCCTTTCTCCTCTAAACTTGTCTGTGACTTCTCTTGTCCCAATTGTCCCCACTGAGCCAACCATCCTCCTGCCACTTTTCAATGGCACCATCCAAATACCACATCAGGACCTCTGGACCTTCTGTGACAACTTTCCTCCCTTTACCAGACAGTTAACTCCTTCAACTACCTACAGTTTGAGCTCAAATGTTGCCTTCTCCGCACACCCCTCAGCCCCATCAGTGCTTTACCCTCTCTGCCTCATTCTTCACTGTTACCACTCATCCTTGTCTGTCTGGCTGTCTTTTTACTTGTTTATATGTTTTATTGTCTCTGCCTCCAAACAAAATGGAAGTTTAGTGTGTGCAGAGAAAATGTATTTGAATTTTCTCAACTTTAATTTTAATATTTTAGAACAGGGCCCCATAGTCACTGAATACTTTTATGTTACTGATAACTATAATAGAGATATAAAGTCTTACTTGGATCAACAAATGTTCTTCACTGTGGATCCATAAAGTCAAAGATGGGGATAATTTTTCTGTACTATGGACATCATTGTCAATAGATTGTAAATGGAAAACACATGTTTTTGACTTATATGTTTTAGATACATATGCCCTTTAATTCATGCCATTCTGTTTGTTAATACTTAGCTTCTTCTCAAATCCAGTTTCTACAAACTCTTCAGACTCCACGTTTCAGTGTATCTGCAATTTTGTGCAGATAGTTTTTATATTAAGAAACACAAAAAAATCAGCTCTTTAAAAACCTCATTTTAAGGTCACAGAAGCTGCCCGGGACAACAATGTTCAGGTTTCAAGCAGTCAGAAGGGATTTATCCTGATGGCTGACAATGCAGTTTCCAGAGAACCCTTCCAGGAGCAAGACAGCAGCTGTGAAATCTTGGAGTCTCTCCCCTCTCCTCTATGACACCTTGATAAGGCAATTATAGCATAATTACCTTAACAAGTGGCATTACAGGAAATTATTGTCATTCTCCTGTTAAAATAACACATAATCATCGGCAAGTGAATTCTAGAATCCCCAATCAGCATCTCATTACCTGCAGTTGGCTCTGAAATAAGCACAATTGGTGGGCAGTAACTGACAAGGTACTTGAAGGGGGAAACGCAAAAGAGGACAGTCTGGAAAATCAACAGGAAGACCACCAAGTCAACCCCCAGTGATCAAATCTGCAGTTACGCAGCAACGTTTACTGGTCCTTAGAAAACGAGGCAAGACCGGCATCTTCTTTGTTTTCCGTAACCATGTTTGCTTCCCCGTCCCGCCATCTTGATGGTTTCCGAGAAAGTTACAATCTTCCGTGCAGCAGCGAGGTGGGACAGGATGTTCTGTAAACGGCGCTGTCCTCGATTCATGTCACTCAATGAAAAACATCCATTTAAACCAGCCACTTCTTGATACCATCATTTGCTTGCAAATGTGGTTCTCTTTTCACAACCATAGAAGCTCCTTAAAAAAAAAAAAATCCTTATAAACCATCCTATGTCCCTTAAAGCCTCCGTTTTTAATAAGGGTCTTAAAGCAAAGCAATGGCACGGACAGGAAGGCATGAAGAGGTGCCACTGGAAGATGTAAAGTTTCTTTTTTTTTAAGATTTATTTATTTATTTATTTGACAGAGAGAGATCACAGGTAGGCAGAGAGGCAGGCAGAGAGAGAGGAGGAAGCAGGCTCCCCGCTGAGCAGAGAGCCCGATGCGGGGCTCGATCCCAGGACCCTGGGATCATGACCTGAGCCGAAGGCAGAGGCTTTAACCCACTGAGCCACCCAGGTGCCCTAGATGTAAAGTTTCTTTAAGGACAAGAAGTACCAGAACTTACGGAGACGGCCACGGAAGGCAGGAGGTACCCTTTCTCTTTCTTATTTCTTCATCAACAACTTTTAAGTTCTTACTAGAGCGGATGCAGTCTTGGTGGTAGAGGGCGATGAGGACTAAAACGTTTATTTTGGAGCAACCTAATAGGATATAAGGATCCAATTAATCACCGCAGAAGGCTCTGAGTACAAAGTGCAAAACGAGTTTTGAAACTGATAGTCAACAATAGTTTACATTTTCACTTCCTGAGCCAACTGTGTTGTTTACAAATACTTTCTGTTTTTATTGTTGTTCATGACTGCATCTGTTCCCCCTTTGTTCACTGACTTTCATAGGATATGGAAGGGAAGAATCAAGAGATATGTAACTTGGAGTAAATACAACTTGGAGAACTGCTGGCTTTGGGTAAGTCTGGGCTCAGAAAACTGGTGAAAAATGATCCCATAAGAAAGCACGGGAACACCTAAGGACAGGAGCAGTTCTTATGGAGAAGATAATTTAGTACCTGAAGCCACTGGCTTGCCAAGGCTTTCTGGGAAGACTAAAGAAAATGGGAAGAGACCGGCATCAGGACTGGATATTCTACATTCATTGAACACTCATTACTGAATAAGAAGCAGGAGAGGATTCAGCAAATGCCGCAGACAGGTCTACACGGGCTGGCATGGCAAAGTGTGTTGGACTTGGCCACCAGAAGTTATCTGTGACCTTGAAAACGCAAGTAGCAGTGGGTGTGAGTAAGGAGAGGGGAGGCATCCTGGGAGCACATGCAGGAGAGGAGGTACGTAAGATTGAAATGTGGAACTCTTCTAGAAACACCCTTTAAAAACCAGCTGATTCTGGTTGAAAGAATATGGTCAGCACAGAAAAGAAGGAAACAAAAAGGGACACCACTGTGTTTCTTAGCATATAACTGAAGCGCGGCATTTGGAGAATCAATGTATATTCTGCTTCACATGAGGGGATCCTCCTGTATGAACGTTTTTGGAGTCTTCCTTCTTAATATACCAATAACATACAATGCTTTTCTATATTATTAAACTTCTATTTGTTTTTTAATTTCCTTCTTTACCAGCCTCAGGCCCCTGTGGGGTGGGACAGGGAAGGAGGAACCTCTCCAGGTTACCTACTTTACATGTCGGATTGCGTATTAGAATGAGTGGAGAAAATATTTTGCTGCTAGAGGAAAATCTTAGAATTATCATTCAGCAGGTATATAAATAGCTAATTTTATAACTTATTACATGTATATTACTTGATAATTTCACTTTTTCAAGGTTTTGTTTTTTTCCAAGTTCCATGTTTTTATTTCATGAATAACACTTCCCGAGGCAAGCAGGTGAATGCAACCTTGAAATGTTGCAGAGTTTGGTTAGTTGTTATCTTACTTGCTGATTTCCCATCTCTCCATGTAATTAAAGTTGTGCTGTGTTTTTCTTTCTCCTATTTTGAGAGATTCTCACATGAGGATTAATCCAGTTCCATAAACGAAGTTGGAAGTCTTTGCCTCTTCTCCAGTGATCTGTTGTGCCATGTGGAAATGATCATTTCTTAGGCGGATGAAAGGAGCTGACCTGGCACAGCCACCTGAGAAGGAATTCAAGCTATTCTTAGATGAAATCTCTGACAATTTTTTCCAATATTTTCTTGTTTTCCTCCCCAGATTTTCTACTTTTCTGAAATAATTTCACTACTTATATGTTTTCTTAAAACACAAACAAAACAAAACATACATTTTACAGAAATTATGTTCATAAGCATAGAGTGGGGCAGTGTTTTCCTGTAAATATCCTCCTGGTTATTGCATTCAGTCCCAATTTAGGAATAAGAGTGTGGACAGCCTGAGGAGATGCAGCTCCCTTCTCTAGCTCTGTGTTCATGCTTGTGCAGACAGGTGGGATGCCCCGATGCTTAAAATGATGGATTCAACAACCAGACCTGCTGGGTCCAGGGAAGCCTGAATTTCTAGGTCAGGTGCCCTCAACTCCCTGGGTCTCAAGGTCCTCGTCTGTATGACCGTGATTGTCATGAAAGTGAGATCACAAGATCATGCTGAGGACAAACTAGGTAACTCATGCCCCATACGTCTACCACGCTGCTGGTAAATGGCACTTGTCAGTCCCATCAAAATGGCATCAAACAGCTTGATGTGCTTGCTCTCTTAGCCAAACGTAGGCTTGTGCCTACGTGTCTCGCCGGCCCCGTGGGTATGATGCTCACATGCTTACAGACGGTGGTTCTCTTCCAGGGGAAGGTTTGCAGGCAATTCAGAAAAAGAAATTTGCCAAGAGTGACATAAATACAATAACAGCAATGGAAAGTATAAATTCCCAAAATGACTACTGAAAGTCATAAGCTGAGCTTGTCTGTGTGTGTCGATCTCTGTATTTATTTGTCAGACTCAATTATGGGCTTCCTGTACTTTCAGAGTCACTCAACAATCCCTACTTGCTTCCCCTTTTCTGTCACAAATCCAAGGCCAGATTGTTTCTGATGCTGAACACAATGAAAACACCCCTCCCGTTTCCATTTTGAAAACACAGCCTTCATGGGGGCTGATTCTAACTTTATTCTCCTCAAAAGACATGGTTACAGGTCAAGGGACCATTGCCATGGGCAGCCATATCCAGAGCAAGCCCTCACCTCCAGAAACAAGTTGTGCTCTCCAAGGTCCTGGAGCCCACTGCAGATGACGGGCTGGAGACATGGACAGAGGACGTCCCGGGCACCCGACTGGCTCTAGGACGTGCTGCCGGCTCCAACGCTGACACAGAAGAACAGAGTTCGGTTAACCTGGCACCCCCTTGCTCCTCCGTCCAGGTGAGCAGGAGGAAGTAAAATCTAAATCAAGTCGGAAAAGCTTAAACAGTAGATGCCTGAATAACTGAGCCAATAACTGAGCCATAGGACATAAAGATTCAGACTCCGAAAGGAGAGAAGTGAGCTGGCATGCCAGGATCTCTTGAGGGGACAGTGGGTCTCTCCTGCAGACTGGCACCATCAGCAGAGACATGATCCCAGAGATTTCACGGTAACCGGTTGATTAGAACGAGGAAGAACACCAACGCCTTTGAATGCTGAACCCTCAGAGAGAGCTCTAAAACTTAGGTCTTACCAGGGAAGGAAGAGGGATTGGCATGCATCCAAGTTCATGGACGGGGGAGCAGGGAAAAGATTATCTGGGAAAACAACATAACAGCAAACAGACCAACAGAATCTTGTCTTTGATCCTGATACATTATGTTCTACTCCTGATGTTAAAGAGCTGTGATTAAGAATTCATTAAATCAATTTTCTGAAAAGGCCCACAAAGTCCCATACACAGTCTCATAGTGAATAACGAGCTGTTTGTTCTGTGATTTGGCTTATTAATATAAAGTGCTTAGGTGCCTGGGTGGCTCAACTGGTTAAGCGTCTGCCTTCTGCTCAAGTCGTGATCCTGGGGTCCTGGGATCGAGCCCCACATGGGGCTCCCTGCTCAGTGGGGAGCCTGCTTCTCCCTCTCCTCCCTGCTTGTGCTCTCTCTCTCTACCGCTGTCCCTCTCTCTCAAATAAATAAAAATCTTTAAAAATGCTTGATTTAATTTCTGCAAGCTTGAATTCGGGGTTTACTTTCATTCTTTAACACACACCACCAACACTGTCCCATCCCTATGTGGCCAACCAGCCATGGGGTACACCTGCCCAAGACTGCAGATGTCCCGCCCTGCCTACCCCCTTCCTGTGACTGCATCTGCCTCCTCCTCAGGTGCAAGAGCCCATGCGCAGACACACACACTGCTGTCACTGGGTCGACACCTGCACCAACCCACCACCTGAGGGACCGCCGGCTCTCCACCGTGTCTCTGCAGCCTCCCTCACTTTGTTCTAGATTGAGGCAAGGAGGGACCCTTGGAGCCCCTCAGACCTTCATGGCACACATAAGGGATAGGTATTCCAAGTGCATTATCAGAGTCAGCCTCAGCCATACAGAGGTTTTATTGCAGAGGAACGGACTCCTTTGGGTTAAGGAGGGCACAGATTACAGGGAGCACTGGATGTGGTGCATAAACAATGAACCTTGGAAAACTGAAAAAAAAATTAAGATGTTAAAAAAATAAAGAGAAAAAGCAGCATCTCCAAAAAAAAAATCCTTTGTTAGAATAAAACCAACTCACACAAGGAGGGATAATAAAACCAACTCACACAAGGAGGGAGTAAGCAAACCCTCTCAGATATTTCTGGTAATTTTTATGTTTCTTTTTAGGTTTTCACATTTTGAATCCTTTTTCACTAAATATGTACAGAATCTTCTTTCTTCTGTTTCCTTTGTTTGTTGTTGTTCCTCTTGTTTTTAAGATTTTACTCAGTTCATTCAAAAGAAACAGTTGACAAAACCAAAAGACAACTGACAGAATGAGAGAAGATATTTGCAAACGACACATCAGATAAAGGGCTAGTATCCAAAATCTATAAGGAACTTAGCAAACTCAACACCCAAAGAACAAACAATCCAATCAAGAAATGGGCAGAGGACATGAACAGACATTTCTGCAAAGAAGACATCCAGATGGCCAACAGACATATGAAAAAGTGCTCCACGTCACTCGGCATCAGGGAAATACAAATCAAAACCACAATGAGATATCACCTCACAGCAGTCAGAATGGCTAAAATTAACAAGTCAGGAAATGACAGATGCTGGCGAGGATGCGGAGAAAGGGGAACCCTCCTACACTGCTGGTGGGAATGCAAGCTGGTGCAACCACTCTGGAAAACAGCATGGAGGTTCCTCAAAATGTTGAAAATAGAACTACCCTATGACCCAGCAATTGCACTCCTGGGTATTTATCCTAAAGATACAAACGCAGTGATCCGAAGGGGCACGTGTACCCGAATGTTTATAGCAGCAATGTCTACAATAGCCAAACTATGGAAAGAACCTAGATGTCCATCAACAGATGAATGGATAAAGAAGAGGTGGTATATATACACAATGGAATACTATGCAGCCATCAAAAGAAATGAAATCTTACCATTTGCGACGACGTGGATGGAACTAGAGGGTATCATGCTTAGTGAAATAAGTCAATCGGAGAAAGACAACTATCATATGATCTCCCTGATATGAGGATGTGGAGATGTAACATGGGGGTTAGGGGGATAGGAGAAGAATAAATGAAACAAGATGGGATTGGGAGGGAGACAAACCATAAATGACTCTTAATCTCACAAAACAAACTGGAGGTTGCTGGGGGGAGGTGGGGTTGGGAGAGGGGGAGGGGGTTATGGACATTGGGGAGGGTATGTGCTATCATGAGTGCTGTGAAGTGCGTAAACCTGGCGATTCACAGACCTGTACCCCTGGGGATAAAAATACATTATATGTTTATAAAAAAAAAAATTGGAAGGGGAGGCGAACCATAAGAGACTATGGACTCTGAAAAACAACCTGAGGGCTTTGAAGGGTCAGGGGTGGGAGGTTGGGGGAACAAGTGGTGGGTAATAGGGAGGGCACGTATTGCATGGAGCACTGGGTGTTGTGCAAAAACAATGAATACTGTTACGCTGAAAAATAAATAAATTTAAATACTGAAAAAAAAAAAAGATTTTACTCAGTTCATTCAACAGAAAGAGAGAGCATAAGCAGGGGGAGCTGCAGGCAGAGGGAGAAGGAGACTCCCCACTGGGCAGAGAACCTGATGCAGGACTCGATCCCAGGACCCCGGGATCATGACCTGAACTGAAGGCAGATGCTTAACCAACTGAACAACCCAGGTGCCCCTGTTTCCTTTGTTTCCTATAAAACAAGTTCTTCAATTAGAAACAAGGCAAAATTAAAAGATAGAAATTCATAAAGAGCAAACAAAAATAATGAGATTGCTACAACGCCTACATTTGATCCCACAAAAATTACACTTTGATTCCCCAGGACTGATACCAATTTCTGGGCACACTGAGTGGTTTCTTCTTCCAACCCTCTAGCTGCACCCAGAAGTGGGGCCACCCTACTGCTTGCCGCCAGACACAGGCTGCAGGATATTTGAGACCTTTCTCTTCATGAGGGATAAAATGTTCTAGTGCACTTTGACTCCTCCTTCTGTTGAAGACATACCAGCCGCATACAAAAAATAATACTGAAGAAGCAGCATCAACCCTTTGAATAAACTTGTATAAACAGTCACTGAAAAATGTGTACGATTTACTTTTCTGCACCAAAGAGGAAAATTTTGAAAGGAGCTTTTCATACAGTGGGAGAAAAAACTGCCCCTCCAACACCACAGCCGGGCAGACACTCACGTACTGACTTGACAATTCCCCACGCCTACGTGTCTGGGTCGGCTGCGGGCAGTTATTGAATTCCCTCTAGGCATTTGCTATTAATGGACACTTACTGGCATCAACAATGTCCTTCCTTGTCAGTAATTTTGCATGGTTTTCATGGAAAGGAAACTCATGAAACCCTCTTCTTGAAGGTCTTGAAGATGAATGATGAACTGATTGGGGCATATTTTTAAAATCACAAAATTCCGGGGCATCTGGGTGGCTCAGTGGGTTAAAGCCTCTGCCTTCAGCTCAGGTCATGATCCCAGGGTCCTGGGATCAAGCCCCACATCGGGCTCTCTGCTCAGCAGGGAGCCTGCTTCCTCCTCTCTCTCCCTGCCTGCCTCTCTGACTAGTTGCAATCTCTATCAAATAAATAAATAAAATCTTTTAAAAAAATAAAATAAAATCACAAAATTCCTTAAAGTTTTGGAAACAACATCTTGGTGGTTTTATTTAATAAGTTATTATTTGGAAGATAACAGAACACTGTAAATGTCACCAAGATCTGAGAGAGGGAAAAGGTGGGTGTAGCAGACTCTGTTAAGCTCCAGTTGAGATCTGCATGGTTACATCCTTTCTAAACCGACATCCCAGCTCTAGACCTTTCCTGCTGCAGAGACACGTCCCGGGCCCGAGAACCAAGCAGCACTCCCTGTCATCCCCAGAACTGTGCAGTATGGACCTGCCGAGGCACACACATTGCCAGGAGCTGCCTGGACCTTGGGCTGGTACATGGTGGAAATGCAGGACACTTCGCATCCCATGGAGGTGTGACAGAGAGGGGCCTCAAAGGTAAAGTGTTCTCCCATCTCCTCTGCATATGGACCATTCTGCCTTGTGGCAGGTCATAAGACCCAGAGCAGGATACCTCTGACACTGAGCGGTCAGATGCTCTCATGCAAAGAGCGGCCAGTCTGGAACCGTGTCCCGTGCATTCGATCTCCCCCCGTGCTTGTCTCATGTCCCATGTCCCACGCATGCTGCCTGGGTTGGCACTCACCTCTACAGCATGAGCACGCCAGATTTTGCCTTGGTCTGTTTTCTAGAGAACCCAGTATAAGAAAGTGATATTTTTTAGAAGTTTTATTTGTCAAAGATAAACAGGCCTTTTGAAAAAATTATGTGAAATTAGCCTAAACTTATTTATTAAATGGAATACTGAAGCATGCACTTCAGAATTTCTGAAGTTTTTCCCATAATATGTGCACTTTGAAAAGACATGTGAACCATTCAGGCACTTTATTGGGCTCTTGTTACCCATGATGAGCCAATATTTACCATATAATTATTTATGGCTTCGCTAATAATATGGGAACTAATAAAAATCTTTGTGTAGGCAGAGTAATTACATTGGGTCACCTTGAAGATTATATTATTAGTTGGCCTTTAGCAGGTGTTCATTTCATCTGATTTATATCATTTTTACTTATGTCTGTTACATTTCATCAAAGCATAGTAATTATGTAAATAGCAAAGTAAATTCTGCAGAATATCATAAAATGATAATCATAGGCTTAGTGAACATATGAATAAGGTACCAGTCCTCTATTTTCATGGTACGATAAATAAATATCTGAGAACTATTCCTTATAAGTTACAGAACAAAGACATTGGGAAATGTTAATGCACAATACATACAAATAGAAAGGAGAATTTATTATTCTGCTCACTTGAAAAATACATTGTTCGATTTATCAATATAAAATCATTAGATTTAACCACTTACTTATCTGGGATGTGTGAAGGAAATATTTTTCTTAGGCTTGATTTAAAATTATCAGCTATGATTTTGGCTGTCCTTCTTGCTCTCATTGTTCAACGCCAAATGTAATGTATTTCTGGGCGCCAACAACTGTTAACAGTCTCAGAAAAGTAAAACTTGCTACAGATGAGACACATTGTATCACACTCCAGGTTTAGTTCCTGCACTCTACTGTCAGCAATGTATTCTGCTGTTGATACAGATTTTCCTTTCGTATATATAGCCAGTTTTTAATTGAATTTTGTTTTATTTTTAATGCAGGTTGCTTTTGAATGCTTCAAGTGTTGGTCATACCATGAAACTGGGAAATAAGATCATCACACAGAACATCACCCAAATTTTTAAGCATTAATTTCATTCAGAAAATCAACAGTTCTATGAAAAATAGGACTAGATTTCACTGGCCAACAGAAAACAGGCTATAAATCATTGTTATTAAATTAGTCAACACATAGATTTGTTTCCATTATCAGCAGATCACTCAAGAGACAAAAATGGAAATATCTCCTCCTTCAATCTGCTTTCCTCCATCCCCCTGCTGGCATGATATCTCCATTACTTGAAAAAAACAATGCTAAGCATTACAAGTTTTTAAAACACCTCAAATTCTGGGGATATTTCATGTTCTTGATATTTTTTCCTTATTGACATTTTTTAAGCCAGTTTGTTCCCAAGCCCCAGCAAGACATTAAGAATTCCAAATAATCTTCATCTGCTTTGCTAACTCTTGGAGATGTTGCCTAGCAATCATTACATGTTCCTATCCAGACTTCCCTTCCCCGGTATCAGTGGATATGTGGGAAGATCTGGGTAGGGGGAAAAAAAAGTCTCCAATTTTTACAGAGCCTTGAAAAATATTTTCCGCTTTTCCTTTCCTGTAGAATACAGTCCAATTTCAGACTCACTTTCAACGGACACGCCACACCTTCCCCTGCTCTTCATGTCACTTCTATTCTTTCCTTTCATTTCAAACAGCTTTAGCAGCATTAAACTACCTTTTCCACTTATCCACCAGAAATCTCCTTATGTCTGCGTTGACATTTAAAATATTTAATAGGAGAAGGTACTCAGGTAACCAGCAACCAGAACAGACACCCTCACCAGCCAGAATGGGAACAAGTCGTGAAAAGACCGTGCGCACAGCTGTATCCAATCTGGGTCTCACCAGATGCTTCGGAGATGTCTTCCTTCGAGCTCTCGTTTCCAGCTCTTTGTGCCCCACCTCCGCTGCAATCCATGCATTGAGTCCCAACCCCCAAGGCGACAGTGTTAGGAGGTGCAGCCTTTGGGGGGTGATGAGGTCATGAGGGTGGATCCCATCCTACTCCTGGGTGGGATTAGTGTCCTCATAGAAGCGACCCACTTCTTCATATGAGGACACAGGGGAGAAGATGAGTCTGTGCACCGGAAATGGGGTCTCACACTCACGGGACCTGCCACCACCTGGGTCTTGGACTTCCAGCCTCCGGAGCTGTGGGGAATAAATGTCTGCTGTTACAATCACCCAGTCCATGGTATTTTTGTTATAGCAGCCCGAGCTAAGATAAGCTCTCATTATTTTTATGTTGCATTATAATTACATTTGCTTTTACCTTATGACCACAAACAAATTGTAAACCCCTTGAAGAGTCTATACATGCCTATCTTTGTGACATCTAATAATTCCTAAAATATGAAAGAGAGACAGAGAGAGACCAAAGAGAGAGAGAGAGAGAAGAACACTTTACATAGATATTTGCTACCCGAATAGACAGAGACGGCTCTAGAAAATGGAATTGCGATCTCGGTGGCAATTTCCATGTTTAGGAGTGGCAGACTCAGGTCGGATGAGAGTCTTGTTGTAGTTTGATGACACTAATTCAGAGGATAAGTTCATCCAAACAGTCACTTGGTATCTTGAGAGAAAGCAAGCTGGAAACGCTCTTTTCTCTGACATGGACGACGTTCATGTGGGGAAACCCATCAGAGGCTCGGAGGCAAGGAAGCTGACACGAGCACTTTGGTGACCTAACACAGCCCAGGAACTCTTCCCTGCCAGAGCGATTTTCCTCAGTAATTAATTTAGTCTTTGACTCTTTTAATTAAACCCCCAACATTTAATGTGTATCACCTTGACATGAACAGGAATTTCCACGAAACTGAGATGATACCAGGGGAGGAGAAACAAAGTGGCCATTTCTCATTCCCTTCCAGGGTGGGACCTGTGTCCCAATTCCAAAGGACAGAGCCAATATCCTTTTCTGTCTCTTGGCGTATTCATCATTGATCAGGTTTAGCGTTTTCTAAGAGCATAGCATGAGGAGATATAATCATATCTTACCTGTGCACAGACACCAGCATCACCGAAAGCAAGTCGACGACATCTGCTCCGTCTGTTCCCTGAACCGTCACCAGAGAATGTACCTGCAAATGATAACGTGGAGCCTTTGTGTGGAGGCGATGCCATGTTTTGGAACTCAGTATGTGTGATTGCCTAATATTAGAAGGTGCTAAGGGCCGTGAGACGTTTTTACATTATAAATTGGGAAGCTATAGATTTTGATGGGGTGAGTATAAGAGCGAGCTCTCTCCTGCACACACCAGGGGAGAGGAGGTCATCTGTGAGCCCCGAGAGTCTGTCTCGTGGGGCACCCCCTCGGCCGCATCTTGATCTCCAACTCCCAGGCTCCGGGACCGTGAGCAGCACATGACTGTGGCGTCAGCCTCCTGTCTGTGGAATTTCTAATGGCAGCTTGAGCCAACTAAGACACCAGGGAAGTGCAAAACGATGACCACAGCGGGACTCGCCCTCCACTATCGTCCCTCTCGGCACCACTGACAATGCCGGGTGCTATACGTAAAGAAAGCACACAATGACTCTGATGGGGAGGAGAAGGCCTCCCATGCTCTAGACGTGTTGCTGAGGAAGCCCGCATCCCAGGAACACCCGTGGGTGCAAACAAAAAGAGATGACCAATAACCGGGAAACAAGTAGCCTACCAAGACAGGCCTCTCTGGGACAATGGCGGTTGCGTGCTGGAGGAGCGTCACGGGAGCTGGTGACAGTACACGAAAGGGTCAGCAGGGAAATGCAAATCAGAGCTATGGTGGGACTCGGCCATGCCCCTGGCAGAGCCGTCCAAGTGCAGAGCAGTGACCCCGCCGCGTGCCAGTGAGGCCGGGAGGTCCCGGCTCCCTCACACAACACGGCAACCACTCAGAAGAACAATGTGGCCCAGACTCTTACAAAGCTAACCATGAGGCTGTCCTATGGCCCAGCATCCCGGGCTTTCCTCTCAGAGCCACGAAGACTTGTTTCACACAAGAGTAAAAACGCCTGCATGATCTTCGCAGCAGCTTCAGGGTCATCGTCAGACCCTGGAACAAGCCAGAAGCCCTCCAGCAGGTGGCAAGGCCTAGTGGCCCATTGGCACCCTGGAGCACCACTCAGCACCAGACACGAAATAACCCCTAATCCGCCCAGTTATCTGGACGAACCAGGACGGTGCTCAGGGATTTAAAAAAAGTCGATGCCAAGGGTTGCCGACCGCGTGACACTGTTTCTGTGACATCCACAGAACGACGCCGTTCCAGGAAGCAGAGCGGGTGAGCGGTGTTGGGTTAGAAGCGCAGGGGCGGGGCGGGGGGAGGGGGCTCGTCTCCGGAGGGCGACTCAGGGATGTTCCCAGGGATGGAACCCAAGGGAAAGTCAAACGTCTGATTTAATATAGTCTCGTTTCCATATAGAAAGGCCGGAAGGCTGCGGACGAAGGCGGCATTGCTGCTCAGGACACCGGGGAGACCAGACGTCCCCAGGTGCCCAGCTCCCGGAGCGCTCCCGTCCCCAGCCACTAGAGAAGGGAGTGATGGTCCAGTGCTGTGAGCGGATCCAAGAAAACAGTAAGAAGATGGAGAACAGACTCGGACAGACACCCATGGGGCTGCCGGACTCTGAGGGGAAGACCCAGCCGGGTCCCAGAGTGATACGAATCCCAGCCCGGGGTTGACCCCCACTCCCGGAGACGGTACAAGGGGCCACTCTCTCTGCCTGACGTGAGCCTGTCACATTCCAGGAGCCCCAGTGATGGCTCCAGAAGCAACACCGCTTACCACCTTGTAATGCTTACCTGCGATGTGCACACCGTGATATTAGTTCATAGAGATGCCTTCCAGAGTCCCCCATGCTGGAGAACCTTCTAGAAGCTCATGTGTGTGAGCAACTGCCCTATACCGTCCTTATTCCAGCAACCTGCACACTCTCGGTCAAGGCCTCTGCTGGGATCCGGGATCGTGAGCTCTCTGGACGGAGGGACCTGTCTGTTCTGTCCCCTGGGCATCCGGTCACCGCCCCCCACCCAGCCCCCAGCACCTGGCACACTGCGTGTAGGACAAGCAGTATCCCAGAAATGCACTGAGGCTGCAGGGCCTGCACAGTCCAGAGCCTCCCCGCAGACGTGCCCACGGGAGATGGGGAGGGTTACTTTCCCTGCCGCCTTCTGCCACACAGGGTGGGGACCCACAGGGACCTGGAAATGTCTGTCCCATCTCACACCCAGTTGAGCATTCTGCCAGAGACTGCCGGGGACCCCCCCATATCTGTGTCCCCAGTCTTCCACCCAAGGACACCCCAGCTGCTGGAAAGGGTCCTGGCATGAATCCATGCTATGGTGAAGTGCAGAACGGTCTCTTTGCTTTATAGACAGAGGATGAATAAAATTTTATTTCTCCTCTGGAATCGACCTTGTTATGCACGACAGGAAACTACCCGTGAGACTCAGGTTTACAGCACAGAAGTCAGTGAGTCCTGTGCGGCGTTCACAGGCTCCTGTCACCGTATTTTGCTGAGTCCAGAGAGAAAATGAATCTGAAAAAGGAACAGAAATGCTGAATTCATTCCATTAGCCTCACCCAGATGCCACCAGTTTTCTTCCCCAGTAAGGATCCGAAATGCCTTTCTCTCATCCACTAAGAGAGAGAGTAAGGGTTGCATCAAACTATCAGGGAGAGATGGTCCCTGAACAAATAAAACCGGAAGGAAGACAGTCTTGTTGCCTACGTTCTAGAATTTCCACTTTACCCCATTAACATGTGGTGGGCTGCAAGGTTGGAAACCAACTTCCAATACTGCCCAACCCATCTTCCAGTACTGGGTTAGCTCTTCTCCCTGGGGGCAGGGGGTGGGAAGTGCTGTGGTCACCATGGTGCTATGGTCACTGTGGTCCCTGGCCCAGGACCCCCAGCAGCACAGCCTTCTCAGCCCTGACCATTGCGTCCCTCCTGCCATCAGCCAAGTGCAGACAGGTGACTCAGTGCGGATACGATGGGGCATTTGGGGGAGAAGAGATTCAATTCTTCAGATGAGCAAGAAAGAAGTCTTTCTGAAATATCTCCAACTTCGATCCACTTGTATTTTAATGCATTTGGAGTAACTAAAGTGGGGAGCCTCCGCGGCTGAGGTGTTCTGAGACCTTCAAAGACACTGGCTCATTTCTCTTGCTTCCGATAACCGTGTAATCCGAGTCACAAAGGGAGAGAGAGCACCGAACAAAATGCTTGCATTCAGGGCACTTCGCAAGGCTCAAATCAAGTGTTTTTCCACAGTTGACAAGCAGAGGAAGAGACAAACAAGCCCACCACCCTGCGTAGTAAGTACGCATTTGCACATAACCAAGGCCAGTTCCAAACATCCAGGGGAGACTGGTGAAATTCTCATTTTATTACCCAGAACGAGGGTGGCACGGTGGTTTGAGAGAGACTGTCGTTAACTTTGTCTTCTCAATTTTTCACACACAGGAAGGAGAAACTGTGAGAAATGTTAGTTTGGCCCCTTCGCACTTAGGGTAAGGTCCTTGTTCTTGACGATTAAGCACCGTAATTACAGACTTCCCCCACATCTGCTCCAATACGCAGAGACTCAAGACAGCCCATCACTACCTCTCCAGGTTGCTGTACAGGAACACTTGTCGCGTCCTATTTCACCGACTTGAAATTTTTAAAATGAGGCCAGAAAAAAATTAATATTAAATCAAACAACTCCAGGTTTGCATTCTGCTTTATTGCAGGAACATCCTCTTCTTCGCCTGGGGATCCTGATCCGAGACAGGGGCCTCATCCTGCAGGAAGGCACGCCTCCCCCAGCCTGCCCCGGAGCCGCGGACTCACCTCCAGTTGTAGGGTCCAGCTCTACCTCCACAGCAAAGACCATGGAGCCATCCCAGAGGGAGGCAGGAGATGGGCCTCCCCTCGTGTCCACAGCTCCCCTGTCCCATCCCGTCACCCAAGTGCACACGGCATGCACACGGGCACACCCTACCTCACACCTGGGTGCAGGCACTGCATCCAGAGCTAGCCTTTCCCTGGGCCATGGGGTTCCCCCCCTTTCCTTGGGTGTCTCTCTGCTCATGACATCTGCTGAAGGATCACAAAGGCAGTGAGGACACAGAGGCTCAGTGATTCTCTTCCTCCCCAAACTGTCCATCTCGTCCCCAGTCCCAAGGAAACCCCTTTTCCTTAGACTGAAGACCCAGCTTCTTTCCTGCCCCTGGGATGATCACCAGGATCATCAAAGCCTTGACTGCGTGGCTAGGAGGCGCCCTAAACACGTGCTTACCTCTTTCTGTACCCTCTGCTATGGGAGTGACCACGGTTTGCCCACAGGCATGCCACTGACCCCTTGTGCTGCATGCCCAGTCTCTGCAGGGGACCCCAGCTTGCGCCAGCCTCCACCCAGCAGAGGCCAGGTCTGGCCACCACTCCCCTGGGTCCTACAGCACCTGGCTCGGCTCAAGGTCTTTGAGTGGGCCCAGGGATGTAAGACCGGCCTTCCCCTCGGCTCTGAACAATTGAGGACAGAGATGCCACTTGCACTGTTGATATAAGCCCGGACTGGGCGAGCGGCTTGATGAGAGAACCACAGGACCAGCTGGGCTGCCGGTCAAGAGGCGGGCAATGTCTCCCCAATGCAGACTCATATTGGAAGAGGAGTATTCCAAGACTCGACACAATCTGATGATTTGTTATAATATTGATGCACCACGTTCATCCAACCTACTGTTATTAACTTTTTACTCTAGGAAGAAACGTGTTTATTATAGGAAAAAGTAGTTGAAAATAATTGAACTATTTTTTAACTGATTTCCTGTACTTACCTTTGCCTCTCTTCTAGCATGTGTTGGTCTGATTCAGTTTATAATTCAATCTGGGAGTTTCGTAATATATACTTTTAAGGGGCATCTGGGTGGCTCAGTGGGTTAAGCCTCTGCCTTCGGCTCAGGTCATGGTCCCAGGGTCCTGGGATCGAGCCCCACATCTGGCTCTCTGCTCAGTGGGGAGTCTCCTTCCCTTCCCCTCTCTCTGCCTGCTTGTGATCTCTGTCTGTCAAATAAATAAATAAAATCTTAAAAAAAAAAAAAGATCCTGACAGTAGTGAAGGAGACGCGGAGACCACCCAGAGAGATAAGATACTGTACGTGTCAACCTGTAAAATCTTGGGTCCCTCTCCCTGTACAGGGACAAACAGCGTCTCCCTTCAACTGGATGAAAGAAAATGGCTTTAGGTTCCCTGTCAGCAATTGTCTCAAAGTCTAAGTTAGGCAAGAAGGAGGCATGGGTATTGGGCAGCAGGTGGATTATTTTTTAAAGATTTTATTTATTTATTTGACAGAGAGAAATCACAAGAGAGGCAGGCAGAGAGGAAGGGAAGCAGGCTCTCCGCTGAGCAGAGAGCCCGATGCGGGACTCGATCCCAGGACCCCGAGATCATGACCTGAGCTGAAGGCAGCGGCTTAACCCACTGAGCCACCCAGACGCCCCAGCAGGTGGATTTTTATCCTGTGGGTCCTGAGCACCTCTTTCCCTTGGAGCGGTCCACTTAGGATGGCTGGGAAGCGAGGTCCTGTCCAGGGGAGGGTGCTCCCTCATCCTGACCATAGCACATGGGGCACACAGTCTTCTGACCAGACATCTTCCCTGTAATTTGAATCTGAGGGAATCCGTTACAGTAAAGGCAGAAGGACATTTAAAGATTACCGACCATGGCTTCCGGGCAGCAGAGAGCCACGGTGGCAAGCGTCCAGAGGCAACGCCCTGACGCGGTGGGAGCCGCAGATCAGACCCTAACCAACCTGCTGGTAAATTCCTTTCCTGCTTACAGCATCAGAGCTGGGTTTCCACAGTCCGCAACGGAGCACACAGTGAGCAATTCCACCTCAGCTTCCAAGATGGGACAGGTATCAGGAAAGGTTCGTGTAAAAAGTGAACAACCCAGGAACCGGCTCATGCATGCAGTGGGGCAAATTATCTACTCGGATGCCATTGGGCAGTTTGGAAATCAATAAAAGGACTCCAAGGTGTTTGTATTAAATAACTCGATTCTGGCTTCCATACGTGCTTTATTTGTCTTTATCAGGTTAGAGTCATGCGAGGGGAAGGAAATATGTAAATAAATCTTACTTGGGTAATTTGTATCAGTAAGAAGATAAAAATCATATTTTCTATGAAAAATTATAATGTTAATACATGTATTTTTTGATGTTATATTTTATTATTCTTAAGTCAGGTAAATATTTTTTGAGATTATTTATTTATTTATTTGTTTGACACACAGAGAGAGATCACAAGGAGGCAGAGAGGCAGGCAGAGAGAGAGAGGAGGAAGCAGGCTCCCCGCTGAGCAGAGAGCCCGATGTGGAGCTCGATCTCAGGACCCTGGGATCATGACCTGAGCGGAAGGCAGAGCCCAACCCACTGAGCCACCCAGGCGCCCCAAGTTAGGTAAATATTTTGAAAGTAAAACACATTTATATTATTTTCAACAATGGCCGTAAGAATACTGGAAGTCAGTTGTATTTTCTGTGTACATGAAAATAAGACACTGTAAATGAAAATCTCGTTAAAAATGTAACTTATTTTTTCCATAGAATTACTGAACAGCATCTTAAAACCCTGTAGGAATTCTCAGAAAACA
This sequence comes from Meles meles, assembly GCF_922984935.1. Classification (NCBI taxonomy): domain Eukaryota; kingdom Metazoa; phylum Chordata; class Mammalia; order Carnivora; family Mustelidae; genus Meles; species Meles meles. The sequence goes on along the minus strand of NC_060072.1, from coordinate 147,976,099 downwards.
ACCTTGTTAGAAAAAGCTTATTTATGTTGTACTACTTCTCGATTTTAAATTATTCATTCTTGCAAAGCATACTTTTACTGCAGTTCATTAATTTTGGGAATCTATAGGTTTGTAGAACTCGATTTCTTTAATCATGCATGTAAAATTAATTATTAGAATGTTTTTATTTTGCTGATCTCAGCAAGTGCACGGAACCACACAAGATAGCCTTCAGCAAAATATGTAGCATCTAGCAGAAAAAAGGAAAAATGATTCTTGCTTTTTCCTTAAAATGAATTTTCTGTTTCAATAACTTGTATTCAAATCATTAGGGCAAACATATCACTCCATTTTCTTGGGTTCATATTCTCGGCAGAAAATTGGAAAGAACAACACTTGTACCCATACTAAAATATTTAACCACACCATGGCATCATGTAGGCAAGCTTCCCAATCACGCGGGCCTGTTTTCCAGGTAAAGGCATATTAATTAAAGGGAATTTTAAGTAAGTCAAGCACTTGTATCAATGACATTTCCACCATTAAACACATAGTTTTAAAGAATCTAATGTGGAAAAGATCCTAGGAAACATTGTAATCCAGAGAAATAAAATCCTACTTGGATTCAAATAGGGTAGTAACTTCCTCACCTTAAATGCGAGTGACACACAGTTCTGTTAAGAATGATTTGAAAAAACAACCTGAGGGTTTTGAAGGGGTGGGGGATGGGAAGTTGGGGGAACAGGTGGTGGGTAATAGGGAGGGCACGTATTGCATGGAGCACTGGGTGTGGTGCAAAAACAATGAATACTGTTACACTGAAAAGAAATAAAAAAAGAAAAGAAAAGAAATACAAAAATTTAATAAAAATATGAAAAGAAAAAAAAGGATAATTTGAAAATGTTGGCTCCATTTGGTACTGTTTTTTAAGAAAGAGACAATGATGACTGTGGAATGCAGATGTTATGAAGAGGGAACAAAGGAAACAGCGTCGGAGGGGTTCCTATCGAATTCTTGTAGGATGCAGCTTAAGCCGGGGGTTGTGTGGAAGATGATGGTCAAGGTGAGACTCAGTTCTGAGGTTCAAGGGCCAACCTGCTGCATCCCGCAGCGACGCTGATGGGCGGACATGCCCAGCCCTCCAGTCTCCCGCACTCTCGCCTTCGCATTCGAGCAAGATCGTGTATAAATACGCTAACGGTGTGATAGCTGTGTGCACCTTGATCCTTTCTTAGGATTTTTATAGAAATATCATAGAGAGCATTCTTATTTCATGATTCCCCTTTTTCACTGCAAGAATAAGAACACTGATTACAGCTGGGGAGACAGAAGTTCAAGAAAGATGGGGGAAATTCCATGGCCCCCTTCCCTGGCTTTCACTGGTTTTGTAAATCCACCTGGGACCTCCGCCCTCCAAACAGCCACCTGCACGGGGCAGGCGCATGGGGCAGGTGCACGGGGCAGGTGTGGCCCCTTCCCTTCTCCATCCCCTGGCTTCTCCTGTTGCCTCTGCTCACCGGCAGCAGGAACCCCTCTGAGCGCATTGCGATCTGATTTTCTGAAAATGGTGAGACAGAAGAACCATCACACTTTTTCTCTATTTCCTTTTTTTTTGTTTTTTTCTTAGAGGGAGTGTAGTACGGGGGAGGCAGTTTTCAGATAAAAGGGAAAAAAATTAAAAATTTATTCAAAGAGGCACCTGGGTGGCTCAGTGGGTTAAGCCTCTGCCTTTGGCTCAGGTCATGATCTCAGGGTCCTGCGATCGAGCCCCGCATGGGGCTTTCTGCTCGTCAGGGAGCCTGCTTCCTCCTCTCTCTCTGCCTGCCTCTCTGCCTACTTGTGATCTCTGTCAAATAAATAAAAATCTTTAAAAAAAAAAACTTATTTGAAGTTGGCGTAGGGGAATTTTTGTTAGAATGCTATCAGTTCTGAATGTAACATGGAGAAGGATTGAGTAGACGGGCGTAGAACACTGAGCAGGAGCCCACTCTAAATTATTTATGCAGCTAAATGTCCCCAGATCGTGCACTCAGCCACACAGCCTGACCAAAATAACTTAAAATAATGCGAACTTTATTTCTGATCCAACAGAACTCTGAATGACAAACAGAGTTGCTTAACCAGCTGTCCTCAGAGCCTGTGTATTTATAGGGAAATTAAATTCTTTCTTAAATATTCTAATTACACACTGAAATCCTCCATTCAGTTTCCTCTTAATTTCCCTGTCTAGAGACTCAAATGGTTGAATATTCCTTTTAGGACGTCCTTCGCTTTCTTTTCACTTGCAGACATTTGCTTTTGTCTCTGGTATGGCAAGTGTTTTTAAAAATTAAATTCCAGACACTGTGTACAAAAAAAAAATGTCCAGCTAATCTGACACCCTGAATTATGTTTTCTTCCTCCGGGTAAGACGTTGTTTTGCTTCTGGTAAGCAGCCACGGTAGACACCGATCACTTTAAACCAGGCCGGGATTGCACTCATTTAAGCATGACCTTTAATTTTAGGAAGACTTGTCTATTTCCTGTTAGGTGGCAGGCTGGCTAAAACCCCAGGGTGTTGGCCAGAACCTTCTCCTTTCCTGAGGTGCAGTTTTCCGTTCCTGTCCCCAGAGGGCCACCCGGGTTCTGCTCAGCTTCTCAGTCACTCCTGCTTTGCCCTCTGCCTCTTTGCTGGTGAGATTCTCTACTGCTCCTCCTTTCAAATTAGGGGAACCTCGGGGCAAAAATATGGCCTCAAATGTCAGCCTGGCTGCGTGTTCCTCCCTTTATGGGACCCTGACCCATCCTTGTGTTGGATAGCTCTGATGTTTCTGTTATGGGCTGAATCATGGCCAATATTCAAATACTGAAGCCCCAAACCCCCAGTGTGGCTGTATCTGGAAACGGAGTCTTTAGGAAGTAACTTGGGTTAAATGAGATTGTAAGAGTGTGGCCCTGTTCTACTAGGACGATGATCTTGTAAGAAGAAGAGAGAGGTGTCTCTCACTCTCTGCCATGTGAGGACAGAGAGCAGCCATCTACAACCTAGAAGACCTTCCTTAAGAACATGGTCATGCTGCCATCCTGGTCTCAAACTTCCAGCCTCCAGGACTGTGAGAAAAGACACTTCTGTGGTATATCAGGGCAGCCCAAGACCGAGACCCCCTCCAGGTAGGCGTCTCAGCACCTGTTCCTACTTCCTAGCCTTCCTCATTGGTTGTTGGTGGGAGGGCTGGCCACTTACAAACATGTCACCCGTAAGATACAGGTTTCCAGGGCTGGAAACCCTGGGGAACTCCCATCCTGAGTTTTTACAAAGGACAGAGTTGAGGGCAGGTGTTTACTAACATGTGAGAAGCAAGGAAGGAGTCATCATGAAGTCATAAAACGCAGAAGAGTTGAGCTGAGCACACACAAAACTCTACTTAATGTCCGGTTTATTTTCCCACCAGGAAATGGAACGGATCGTGCCCGTTTTCCGCTGTGGTGTGACAGGAAGTGAGAAGGGTCTGCGTTTACTCTGATGGCAAGGCGACAAATTCGCCTGCTCCCGTTTCATGGATGCTGGAGAAGATGAGTCAGACGTAAAAGTCGATTTATCATGCAGACCAGTGGCAAGTGACAGAGGGTTAACGCGACTCGCCTCAGCTCCAGCTCCCACAGACACACGTGGAGAGGACTGTTCCTCTCTGTACAGGGACACACGGTGTGCTGTGATCTGGAGCCTGGGACCCTACCAGTCTTCTAAAATGAGCAACAAACATGGCCGCTCCCGGCCCCAGATGGAGACATTACTCGACCGGACAGTACACGAGCTTCCCTCTGCTGCAGAGGGGAACACTACCTCTGTCTTTTAAGGCTGTTGACTCTACAACCGTCCTTGATAACATAGTCTGGACCAAAGGGAAGTTCAGGACTTTGCTTAGAAGATGTTCAGAAACACAGGAGACACATAGAGAACAGCCTTTTAGCATGGAGGCGGAAAACCTTAATGCTGACCAGCAAATACAAATTTGCTGAGTTGTGCACACAGCTCAGCATCAAGCATGTGGTGCAAGTATATAGTCCAATGCCAGGAGCCTTGGAAACAGAGAAGGTAAAATGAAGTTAATTGAAATGTGCCTGTTACAGCTCAGTCACTATGTTTACCAGGTTTTCTATTTGGTGGTTGGTTTTTGTTTTTGTTTTTGTTTTGTTTTTTGTTTTTGTTTTTGGTGGATGGAGGTAACGAAAACTATTTCTAAAAAACATCATGAGTTTACTAATATCTTCTATTATCAACCCTATCTGTTGACTAATGTGTGAAATTCCTCTAACGAGAACTCTCCGACCACACATATCCCAGGAGCATAACCTTCCGGATTTAGAAGGGAGTACACTCTTGGAATTTTGTTTCATACTGGTCTTTGGCCATAGAGCTTTAATTTATAATTCAGAGACATGAAATCTTCGTCTACATTATTACTGCATCAAATATTTTGGCAGGTACCTAAGTGCATGATTATATAATCCTACTGAAATAAGTCAAATAGATTTTTTTTAAAGACCTAACGCTTATGGAACATTTTTTATTTAATCTTTGTAACAAAGCTCCGAGGGATGAATTATTTTCATTTCCATCTTACAGGTGCCACGTGGAAAGTACAGAGCAATTACACAGCTAACTCTAGATCGTAAAGGTTAATAAGTGACCAAGGAGGAATGACTTTCTCGTCACGTTTTTGTAATGACATCGTACCATTACACTGATAATATTTTATTTTCTAAATTAGGTGCAGTTTTAGGTACGTAAAAATACTGGGGAAGACTTCCATACATGCTATGTATTTAGGAAGTTTTAGGAAACTTTAGGAAGTTTTAGGAAGACTTCCATACATGCTATATATCTAAACATTCTGAAGCTCAGTACAATTTTGTTCCCTATAGACACAGATCAGGAAACACTAACTAGGGGCACCTTGGAACTCAAGTCAGTTATGCATCTGCCTTCAGCTCAGGGTCCTGGGATCAAGCCCTGAATGGGGCTTCCTGCTCTGTGGGGAGTCTGCTTCTCCCTCCCTCTGCCCATCCCCTGCTCATGAGCACGCTCCCTCTCTCAAGAAAGAAAGAAAGACTGACTAGTGACATTTCTACCCACACCTGAGAGCCTAACCGGACAAATAAATAAGCTTTAGGTCTTACTAATCTTAAACAATTTAGGTGAACAAGAAACTTTTTTTTTTAAAGATTTTATTTATTTATTTGACAGAGAGAGATCACAAGTAGGCAGAGAGGCAGACAGAGAGAGTGAGAGGGAAGCAGGCTCCCTGCTGAGCAGAGAGCCTGATGTGGGACTCAATCCCAGGACCCTGAGATCATGACCCGAGCTGAAGGCAGCAGCTTAAACCACTGAGCCACCCAGGCGCCCCAACAAGAAACTTTTTTTAATGAAGAAGCAAAATACCAGATTAACAAAAGCAGAGCTAATACATATATTTGAATTCTCTCTGAATTACCTCACATGGTTTAGTGACATGAAACCTATGTGATGTCCCCATCGGCCAATGGGAGGAAAAGCACCTACCATTTAGCAAAGAAACAATTTTGAGATATAATAGGCGTAAATCCAGTTTTAAACATTTTCTTCTTGGTGTGGCTATCTCAAAGCAACCTGTGTCCCCGATACAGGAATGGATAGGACACATGTTGTGTGTGTACACACACACACACACACGAATATTATGCAACCATAAAAAATGGTGAGATTCTGCCATTTTGATAACATGGATGGGCTTAGAGAGTATTAAGCTAAAACAAGTAAGTCAGACCAACAAAGATAAATACCATACGATTTTACTTCTGTGTGGGATCCGTAAAACAAAACAAATGAAGAAGCAAACAAAAAGCACAATCGAACCTGTAAACACAGAGAACAAATGGGCGGTTGCCAGAGCGGTAGCGGGTGGGGGTTGGGCAAAATGGGGGAAGGGGGGGGTGGAAGGTACAGGCTTCCAGCTACCCAGTGAGTCAGTCCCAGGAGTAAAAAGCGCAGCACAGGGGACACGGCCCGTGAGATTATAACAGTGTCATCTGGTGACCCGTGGTGAGCATAGAATGGCGTATAAAGAAGTCGAATCATGACGCAGTACATCTGAAACTAATGTGGCATCGTGTGTCGCTTATATAGAAAAATAAATGAAATCGAATGTTTTCTTCTATGGGAAACACCATGGCCAAGTGCATGGCTGCCAGCCGACTGTTCACGTCAGAGCCCCAGGTGAAGCTCACGCCATCTCCTCCGCTTTCAGCGCTACTGAGCTTACAGATTGATTGCTCCTATGCAGCACGTGGAGCCCTGGCAGGAAACGATGGCACGTTCAAGATGAATAAAGAAGGATGCTTGAGAGACCGAATATTCACCAATAATGGTTGAGTTTTGGAAAGCGATGACGGTTGGTGCTGTAACCAGAGCTGGTCACAGTGGGAGGCCGTTATGGCCCCCAACCTGTGGGAATAGGAAAGAGAGAGGTCGCAGAGCCTGGGGACGGGTTAGTTCCTATGCTGTTGCCACTCTCTTAATAAAATAAGCAGAGGGGACCTGGGTGGGCCAGTGGGTTAAGCGTCCTTCTGTGCCTACCCCTCCCCCTCCCCGCTCGCTCGCTCTCTCTCTAAAATAAATAAATAAACAAACAATAAACAGCATTTGAAGAGCATTCCTTTGGATGAATTGCTTTGCACATTCCTGAATATTTCCCTCAGGAACATTCTTACGTGTGTCGTTACACACTCAGCCTCACTGGCCTCTAAGCAAAAGACTCCCAGTGGAGTTTGGGGCATTTCTGCCATCACCCTGAAGAACACGGCTCACTGGGGTCCCATCAGACCCTGTTCTCCCACAGACCCTCCAAGACTCTGAGTTCCCACAACTGTCCCTTCCCTTGCATCTACCTCCTGTAGTGGGGAAAATGCACCAAATGGCGGACAGGAAGCCACAGGGTCACAGGGCTGTCATACCCACAGCAGCTCCACTGGAGAGTCACTGATGCATTGTGAGGGCCGGAGCTAAACCACTGTGAGGTCACTGAGATGTCCAGTTACTTCATCCTACAGTATTACCTGGCCGCATAGACAGCATGGGAGCACATGCATGAAAACGCACCAATAGTGATGGTGAAATGACAGAAAAATTTACATTTTTCTTCCTTATGTTTTATGTACTTGATGTTGAAAACAATTAACACACCTGATATTGTATGTACATGATTTATGTATATGTGCATGTTTTCGAATGAAGTTTATGGTTGAATTTATACCAGAAAGTCCCTTGGGAATGCCCCTGTGGGACGATCCCAACAAATATGTGAAAACCATCCAGATGCCCTGGTGAAATGATAAATAAAGTGCTCAAAGGAGGAGAGATCTAGATACAGTTAAATCAAAGCAAGGATTTTCTGAGTAACATCCTATTGTACTTTGTAAGGGATTTTCTGGGAACCATAAAAATGACTCCACTTCCCCATTCTCTCCTACCTGTAATGACTATGGCACATTCAGATTTTGATCAGTGGTTCAAAAATTCAGAACCTCAGTTTTTAACTTCATTTCCAAATGTAGGGTGAGATCCTTGAAGATTTCAAAATACTCAGCATACTCACCATGAACAGCCTTGTGGGAGGTAATGCCACGTAAATGCAAGTAGTGTCTCTAAGCTGCATCATATGTCCTTGGCGTGAGATCACTACATTAATACACGTGGTATGAAATAGGCGTGCAATGCTGCGTTTGGTCTGGACCTGCCTTCCTCATAGGTGAAGGGCTCTCACACACGCTCAGTTGGCATCTTTTTTTCTAATTTTTTTTATAAACATATAACTTATTATTAGACCCAGGGCTACAGGTCTGTGAATATCCAGGTTTACACTTCACAGCACTCACCATAGCACATACCCTCCCCCATGTCCATCCCCCAGCCTCCCTCTCCCTCCCCCCTCCCCCCAGGCACCCTCAGTTTGTTTCCTGAGATTAAGAGTCTCTTATGGTTTGTCTCCTTCCCAATCCCACCTTGTTTCATTTATACTTTTCCAACCCCCCACGTTGTATCTCCACTTCCTCATATCAAGGAGATCATGATAGTTGTCTTTCTCCGATTGATTTATTTCACTAAACATGATACCCTCTAGTTCCATCCATGTTGTCGCAAATGGCATGATTTCATTTCTTTTGATGGCTGCATAGTATTCTATTGTGTATATATACCACCTCTTCTTTATCCATTCATCTGTGGATGGACATCTAGGTTCTTTCCATAGTTTGGCTATTGTAGACATTGCTGCTATAAACATTCGGGTACACGTGCCCCTTCAGATCACTACATTGATATCTTTAGGGTAAGTACCCAGTCATGCGATTGCTGGGTCATAGTGTAGCTCTATGTTCAACTTTTTGAGGAACCTCCATGTTGTTTTCCAGAGTGGTTGCACCAGCTTGCATTCCCACCAACAGTGTAGGAGGGTTCCCCTTTCTCCACATCCTCGCCAGCATTTTTCATTTCCTGACTTGCTAATTTTAGCCATTCTGACTGGTGTGCGGTGATATCTCATTGTGGTTTTGATTTGTATTTCCCTGATGTCAAGTAATGTGGAGCACTTTCTCATGTGTCTGTTGGTCATCTGGATGTCTTCTTTGCAGAAATGTCTGTTCATGTATTCTGCCCATTTCTTGATTGGATGATTTGTTCTTTTGCTGTTGAGTTTGCTAAGCTCTTTATAGATTTTGGATAATAGCCCTTTATCTGATATGCCATTTGCAAATATCTTCTCCCATTCTGTCAGTTGTCTTTTCGTTTTGTTAACTGTTTCCTTTGCTGTGCAAAAGCTTTTGATCTTGATGAAGTCCCAATAGTTCATTTTTGACTCAGTTGGCATCTTAATTGTGGTGAAACTCATGATGCTCCTCTTCCTCCCACAGTCATCAACCTTGTTAACTTTTTCCATGAGTCTCTGCCTCAGGGAGGAAGGTGAACTGGGGATGCTCCCTCCAAGTCTCTCTTTGAAAGAGAACTACTCTTGTTCGTAGCAACAATGCTGATCCCTTGATATAGTGATGGTAATGAGATCCTGTTCTGGTCACCTCACTGGTTACAAATGTTGTCTGCCTGTGCCCACTGACATCTTGGTTGCTTCCAAGTTTGGGCGATTATAAATGAAGCTGCTCTATTTGCGTGCAGGTTTTTGGTGGACATAAGTTTTCAACTCCTTTGGGTCAATACTGAGGAGCACAACTGCTACATCGTATGGTGGGAGTATGTTTAGTTTTGCAAGAAACTGCTAACCTGTCTTCCAAAATGCCTGCCCCCTTCTGCACGCCTACCAGCAGCGAGTCACTCTCCATCTTTGCCAGCATTTGGTATTGTCACTGTTTGGATTTTGGCCATTCTGATGGGTGTGAAATCCATGTGCTTTGTGTTACCAAGCGAACACTATGGCCCTAATTCCAAACTAGAGTTTTGTTTCCCCAACCGTGCATTCTTCCAGTATAATTGTCTCATGTAAGCCTTTGTAGGCACTCAGTCGTGGTGATCTTAGACACAGCTGTTACCTGCCCATATCCCTGAGTCAACGCTGACATGCTGCCCAGCAGAAAGAATTCCCACGGGGAGTCAGTGTGAGGAATGGACTGGAATGTAGGTTCAGCCATCTGCTCAGATCTCCAGGACGCATTTCCTAAGAGGGGCCGAACTCCTAGAAACTAAGAGCTTTAGAATTCAGTGATCTCCTCTCTTTCTGCCACTTGGGAATTTGCTTACCTTATGTGTGATTGTGTCCTAATTTCTAACATTCAAAACCCACCCCACCTTTCTACTCCCCAATATATTCTACTACAGTTTCTCCATAATGATTCAATTTCAAAATATCCCCGAAATCAGATCATTCTTCTGGGAAAAATGTTGGAAATCTGTACTATCACCCCCATCTCTGATAAGATCAGCACATGGTTTAAGTGGGGGCTTGGTTAACACTAACGCCTGCGCCAAGCCCACCAGCCTGACCATTCGGATGACGTTGGCTGGGGCGCGTCCACACCTGTCTGTGCAGGTTTGTGGCTGCTTTCATACCACAGGAGGAGGTCCCAGTGTTGGGGACAGAGACTGCCGGATGGCCCACCAAGCCTGAGATACTTACCACCTGACCCTCTAGCAAAACCATTCGTCAACCCTTATTTTAAAGGCTCATAGCTTATGTCTTATTTTATTTGTCTGTGAATGATGTTGTGAGTTTAAATCAGTTTCAGTTGCTTGAGGACCGAGAAACTATATTTTGAAAGCCAGGGTCAGGAGTTCAGTTATCACCCAAGGACACCAGCAGACCTCCAGAGGGTCCGCCACAGCCTCGTGACCCTAGCTGCACCAGTAAGTGTCGTCTATCTGTGCCCCAGTCACCCAGCCTGTGACACGGGCTTCGGGGTCATGACCACCTCCTAGGAAGCACTTCGGAATTTACATAATAAGGTACACAAATATGGAGCCCAGCGTTTGGCATGTATTGAGGTTTTAAAGTGATAATTTTTAAATTTCTCATGATATACACACACGCACGCACGCACACACACACACACACATGCACACATCACCCATTGAGTGGAAAGTGAGTAACCTCCCAAGCATAATTATGACATCACCAACACAGATTTACGCTCATAGTTGGTAAGAGTCTTGGGAATAAGTCTGTCTTGACTTCTTGCCGAGATTTCGCTTATGAGTCAGGTAAGTGTCTGCCCAAGAGAAGTGAAGAAGACAGAAATACCGTGTTAGCATTCTCGTTATTCCACTGGAGGGCTGGGAAACCAGGAAATATTGCTGTGTACTATTACTTCCCACTAGCTTCTAAAAGCTGCAGTTAGGATTTTAAAAATAGCAAATTCTGTAGAAAGCCTCATTATATTAGGGTAACAGGGTGTTCGCCACCTCCCAGGCAGACAATGGGATATTAATCTTCACAGCAAATGATACGGTAAGTGAATTGGAGAAGAGTGGGAACGGCAGACAGGATCTGCATGTTGTTAAAGTCCTTTCGTGAAACAGACACTGGAAATTTACATTCCGAGACAAAAGGAGAGGGGGAAAAAAGACAAAGAATGTTTTAAAGAATACTCTCGGTGATATTTAAAATGTACCTCGTTTTGGGATTCATTGATTTTTATTCTTTAAAACAAGGCTTTTTTATTTTCAAATATGACATGTGCATTATTCAGCCAACTAAAGAACAGTACAATTTGTTGCCAACTCTATCATCAATTCTGTTTTAATCTTCCCTGGGTACTGAAGTAAAACATGCTGAGCTGTAGATTTCCTTTGCTGTGGCAGGAGAAATTTACTAAGCAATACTGCTCCTTTTCCTGGAGGTTTTCAGATCTGGCTTTTCCTTGGGAGCTCACCCTTCTGCGGCTGTGGGACGCAGCCAGGTGTCTGGGAACCGCGGCGTGTCACAGTGTATGCGTCATTGATTAACCATGAAAACAGTAATGGAACTGCCATTGATCCCCGAAATGGCTCCTCCGAAATCCTTTAGGACGTCCACAGGGTCACTACTCATGTTCCGTCGCGAGGATAAGCTTCAAGCTATCTGACTGCTTGCTAACCGCCACCTGCAATAAACTGCTTGCCTTTCCATTACCAGCTTAACAACTGCCTGCCAGAGTGGAGTGTATGAAAAATAGATAAAACAGCTCCCAAACTTCACAACGGCAGAAGGAGTCATTTGCACGACCGAGTTTGAGAATTCTCAGTGTGGAAAATAACTCTCCTGCTCACCGGGAAGTATGAGGTGACTCAGTCTCTCATTTTGAATTTCCGGAATTTAACAGCAAAAATCTGACTGCTTTGGTATGCCGCTTTTAACTTTTCAAAGCACTTTCACATTTCCTCTACTTGATTATTTCTCAGGGTTTTTATACAGGGAAAACTCCTAAAAGTAAGGAAAACTATCATGAAACTATGTTCAAGAAGTATGAAATGGCTGTATAAGAATCACTAAAGGCAGAACTCTAGGTCGGACTTACCATCCACTCACGCACCCAGCCATCCATCCACTCATCCATCCATCCACCCACCCACCCATCCATCCACACACCCATCTACCATCTACCCATCTAACCCAGCAAGGTTCTTCACAGAGCCACTGACGACTATGATGACGTATAAAAATTTTATTTTCCTGTTATTTCAACCAAATTCATGGTAGTTTAGCAACAACAACAAAACCTAAGCTTGATCCAGGGAAATTCAAGAAAATTGCCTCATCAATACAGAGAATGTATATGTATCACCGTGTCTCTCTATCACCAGCCTGAGCGATTTTGTGTGGGCATCAAGAGCAAGCAAGTTTATTTCTATTGAAAGTGAAGAATGTTTAGAGTCACTTAAGTTAGAAGTGTTATGACTGTTGTGAAAAATGCATGGGAAATGATGTACTAAGTCTTTGGTGAATGGCTCTATTCCAGTGCACACATTTTTTATTGTTGCTAAGAACACATAATATGAAATCATGCTCTTAACAAATTAACAAATTTTTAAATGCACAATACTTGAATACTATATTCCATAACAATTACATGCATATATTGTTATATCCAACAATATAATATTGATACATATAGCACAATGTTGTGCTGTGGATCTCTAGAACTTACTCATCTTGCTTAATTGAAACTTTATGCCCATTGAACATCTCCCCTTTTCCCCCACCCTTGCCCCTGGAAACCGCCATTCTACTCTCTGCTTCCATTAGTATAACTATTCTAGATACCTCACGTAAGTGGGGTCACACAGTATTTTTCTGTGACCAGCGTATTTCATCCAGCATAACACACACCAGGTTTATCCGTATTGTTGCATGTGGCAGGCTCTCCTTTTTTAACGTTGAATAATATCACACGGGTCGTGTGTGTGTGTGCGCGCATCCCCATGTTTTCTCCATCCACCCATCAGTCCATGGGCACTCAGATTGTTTCCATATCTCTACCATTAGAAATAACCCTGCAAGGAACATGGGCACGCAGAGATCTCTCCAAGGTCCAAGGTCCTGATTTCCGTTCTTTGGCATGTATACCCTGGAGTGCAATGACTGCATCACACAGTAGTTTTATTTTTAATTTTTAATTAAAATCTCCGTGCTGCTTTCCATAGCAGCAGGACTGTGTTACAGTCCCGCCCACAGCATGCAAGGATTCCGATTTCTTTACATCACTGGCAACACGTATCTGTTTTTTAATACTAGCCATTCTAACAGGTGTGGGGTGATACGTCACTGTGGCTTTGATGTACATCTCCCAATGATGGGGTGATACCTACATTTCCCAGTGATCAGTGATGTGAGCCCCCTTCCATGTACTTGTCCACGTGGGTGTCGTCTTTGGAGTAACGTCTATTTAAATGCCAGCACAAAGACAGATATATAGACCAACAGAACAGCATAGAGAGCCCATTAACCAACCCACATATGTTTAGTCAGTTGAACTTCCATAAGAATACACAACAGGGACACCCATGTGGCTCAGTCAGTTATGCATCTGGCTCTTGGGTTTGGCTCAGGTAGTGACCCCAGGGTACATGATTGAGCCCTGAGTCAGGCTCTATGCTCAGTAATGAGTCTGCTTAAGGATTCTCTCCCTCTTCCTCTGCCCCTCTCCCTGTTCTCTCTTTCTGAAATAAATACATAAATCTTGAAAGAATATGTTTTACAAAGAGCCAAGAATACACAATGGGGAAAGGATTGTCACTCAGCAAATGACAGCTGGGAACATACCCACGTACAAAAGGATGAAATTGGACCCTTAACTTAAACTGTACACAAAAACCAACTCAAAATGGATGAAGGACTAAAACATAAGTCCTGACCTATAGAACTCATCGAGGAAAACATGAAAAAAGCTTCTGGACACTGGTCTTGGCAATGATTTCATGGATGAGAGCAAAAGCACACGTATTTTGAAAATAACACTGGGATATTTTACCTGCAGAGAGAAAGCGGACTGGGGACACGTGGGGAGGAGAGAAAACCCCTAGGAGGTTTGCGTGGCCATCTAGGAAAGGCCCAGTGGAGACGTGCATTAGATTAGCAACAGAAAGATGGAAGGAACTTAGCAAATCGATCTTCACATTGGAGGCAGAATCCAACAAAATCCAAAAAACAACCGAATGGGGATCCCTGGTGCTTCTGTGACCAACATGACATGACAGAATCCTAAAGTCGGTCCCTTAGTCCCCATAAGCTTCAGGGTCGTTACCTGCAGAACAAGAACAGATCAAACTTACTTTATCAGGCTGATGTCAGAATTAGAAGTGACGTGCATACAGCACATCTTATTATTGTCACCGGCAAGTAATAGTTTGTCCACTCTGCCGTTCCTTCCTCCATGGACTGACTAGGGCAAGAGTTAGGATGTAGTATCTTTTTCGTCTTCCCATCGGGCACTGAGATTGGTTCCTGTCCCTTATCCCAGAGGAGGTTCCTGAGTAGGTGCGATCAGGCATCTCAGTTTGGGGTACTGGGAGTGAGGGAAAATGAGCACTTTAAGGGAACTTCCTGGGCAGGACAGAATAGACTGCAATGTCAGAGACTTGGATGAAGCTGGGGGCCACAGTGAGAGGACACGTGTGGGACAGGAGAGAAAGCGGGACCTCAGCCAAGGGTCAGACTGTCAGCGATGCCATATGGGTGGGGAAAACCCAGAGACAGCTGGCAAATGGAGCTCCAGAGTATGTTCTCCTGTCTGCTGTTGGGGTGTGTTTGGAGCCAGCAACCAACTTCCTAGTTAACTCAGCTCAGAGCAGCCCCATTGGGCCATGGTCACGTCTCTTTTGCACGCCTGAAAGGTTCTGAAATTCCTTTCTAACGTACACGCAGATGGAATTCTGTTAGGTTTTCCTTTACTGCTTACCACTTGTGTTTGAAGTTTGGGTGTCATGGTGAGGTTAGAGTGGTGGCTTAAAAATAACTCTGTGCAGGATCTCCCACAAGGGCAAAGCAGGCCCGCAGTCTCCACCATGTCACCTTCCACAGTCTAGAGACCCCACACATCTGGAGACCCCTTGAGTGTGCGGAGGTTGAGCACTTCTTCTTCCACAGTGTGATACCGATCCCTCTGCTTATCAAATAAAAGGAACACCAGACTGGAGTCAAGACGTACGTTTATCTGAGTCACAGTTCTGCAGATGATCAATTATACTTTTTTAAAAAAGCTTTTAGATGGTGATCCTTTCCAAGAAAATTAATAACATGACCTTTTTCCAGGAAAAAAGCACGTCATGGTGACTCATATTTTAATGTTTAAAGACAGAAAAATCATCACATGGGGGAAAAAGTAATACCTAGCAGCCGTGGGTTCAAGTCATATATGTTGAATAAATTAATGATTTGATAAACATGGATCCAGTGGATGAGGTGACCCCCCCCCAGAGTCCATTTAACAATCACTTTTACAATTAAGAAGCAGCTGTGCATGAAGTCTTGTGTTTTATGGTCAAGGACTATTTATTTCGAGAAGAAATTCCTAGAAAAATTCTGTGTGTTCTGTCCTCCATCTAGCAAGTACAGTAACTCTCTAAAAGTCGACCTTTTTCTCTCTTCTCTCTGCATTTCAGCTGCTAAAACAGAACTTCATACAACACGAACATGACTATACCTTCACTTTTTTTTTTTTTTTGATAAGGGCATAATTCTACCTGTATTTTTAAAAATATTTTTGAAAATTTACAAAATAATATTAGACCCCCAAATTAACTATTTAACTTATGTACTTACTTTCTTATTCCAAATTCAACGATGAAATGATCAGTTTATGCGTTCTTTTGAAGGTGTCCAATATGGCGCCACCTGCGGGAACGTCAGAAGGGAACGTCCCAATCTCCCAGTCGCTGAGGCACGGTCTCCCAGTCTGCATGGAGTAGGCATACACAGGAGGGCCCGTGTCCTTTATTTCTGAACACATAAGATGCATTTGGATCATCTAATTTAGATCAGTAATTATTATATGTGTTTTGTGTAGAAATGATTATCCCTGAAGACAAGTTTGATGAAACAACTAAGATGTGAGCTTGGGACCTCCTTCCGGTAGCTGGAAGTTCCATCACTGAAATCGACGTATTTCCTCAGGTATCAGTGTTAGGAAGACTTGCACGAATCGGTCAGGGCCTCAGTATGGGAGTAGACGGGACACATACAGATGGGGTGTGTGTATATTTACACACACATGCATACACATATATTCATGTGGATTACCTGTCGTTTGCACACACATATACACTAGTGTGGGAATGTGCTGTATATAGACACACACATACACACACATATACATGCACACACACGTGTACTAGTAATGGGATATATCCATGTATGTGTGCCCAGGGAGTGTATAAACCATTTCCCGAATAAGTCTTCCCCAGGATCCTAAAGCAAACCGGAACTGTGTTGATCGTGCTGAAGAAGGACAGGACACTTTGTCTCAGGTCTGGCTGCTCCTGAATAGTCTTTAAGACAAAGGATCTAAGAGACTGCCCTTCCTTAGCGCTTTTCCAGTGAAGCTGAATTGTCAGTCCACAGTTTTACAAGAGACCTTCCACTCTCGTGAGGCCTCCACATTGATTCAGACACCAAATAAGCCCTCAATGGTCGTCTGTACTCCCTGAGTGCCTCCCGACCCCGCAGCTCAGGAGGCTGCCTGCTGACCAGAGCTTAGGCTCACGGCCACCCCACTGGGGTCTCCTCCTCCCAGGGGCTCGGGGGGTTACTGGGACTGTCCCAGTGATCCACTGAGCATCTCTGTGGACCTCAGGGAAGAGGGCCCAAGTGACAGAGAGGTCCTTGCCTTGAAGACGCAGGTAAGCGAGATGGGAAAATCACCCCCGAGAGTTACATATAGGAACTGCTGAGAAGAATGAAGCGTCCACAGACCGAAGCTGGAAATGTGTGTGCTCAAAAGGAGAAGCAAGCAAAATCATGCGAGGCTGGCTGAGGAGCGTGCTCAAAGACCGTGGGGTATTTTCCCAGCAGATAACGTTGACCATCCTGCTTAGCTCCTCTAATGGCAATGAGAAAAACAAAAATAAAAACAGTTCTATTTCAAAATTCCTTACATAATCCTCTGCTTAAAAGAATTTCTCCCTGATAATGCTTGAAACATATTTGCAAAATAAAATGACAGAGATTAAACCTGTATTTCATGGTAAGGTTTATTTATTTAAACAAATAATTCCTATTTTAAAAAATGAAGTCAACAGTAGATTGATAAAAAGAAAGCTTAAGGAGGTGATTTTCCAAATATTATTTAGAATATAATTTCAATTTTTATTGAACTTTGAAGACATTTAGTACCCTCACTATTAAAGTGCTTTTTCTAATGACATCAGTTTTAAATACTTTGTGGTAATGATTTATATAACTTGAAGTGGTTATATTCCATACTTCATTACTTTCCCCCAAATGATCATTGATTTGATAATTACTTGATATTTTAAAGCCTGAAGACATAATGTCCTTGAAAATGTTTCAAATGTCTTGTTCTAAGCAAAAATAAATTACATGAACTTAGACATGATTTATTTTTTCCACAAAGATAAAGATCATTTTATTTTATCTTAATTAAGATTGTTTAGCAATGTATCTTATCAAAAAAAATCAACATACGGCTTGTTAACAGACCATAAAGTGAGGTATTTCCCTCCATGGCACGCCAGCATTCCTGTGCTTTACAGGAACAACCCAGGACCGGCCATGGAAACATGTCGCTGACTCCCTCCAGCTTCCGTCCTGGCCCTCTGATGTGTGACTTTCATCTCTACAAAGTGAGCTGACATTTAAATGTGAGAAGTTTGATTAATTCTGATCATTCAGTTAGTCTGGGGCTTTGTCACTCGTTTGTATTTAAGCCTTGTCCCTTAACATTAGCAGCTGAAGATCTGAATCAAGCGAGAGGCCCCTGCATGCTGTGCCCATTTCTACACACGCCCACAATCCAACCACACGGGACGCATTTTCTAGGCTGGTGAACCTGAAATAGGGCGGGCGGGAAAACAAATTTTGTGCAGAGAATTGCTTATCGCTGGAGTCCACATTCACATACCCTGGAGGGGTGGGCGGTACCGGGACCTCATGGTTTCGGGGTTAGCGGGAACACTGGCCTTTTCCCTGAGAAGCATCCGTGTCAAAGAGCCTGTTACCTTCAGTCCAGCACGAACCCCCATCTTGGACCTGCCCCTCAGAATACCTACTTCAGAACCAGGATCTTTCTGTCTTTCTTCTTGTGCCTGCTGATTGTGCTCATCCTCTTGGTGTGCATTTCCACATTTTGTGATTGCGAGTCAGTTTTGGAAAAGGGAAAAAGAAAAAAAAAATGTATGAGTGATTTCCACTCACAGGCATTACCTGAGTATTTGCCAAGTGAGTGTAGGAAGGAAGCTTGGATCTCAAGTATCCGATCTGCCGTCTCCACGTGCAAAGTAAGTCCTAAATAATTTTACCAGGCCCAAAACACAAAACTAAGGCTTTCCTTCCAGGGCCTTAAAATTACTACTTAGAAACCATCAAGTTGTCCTCCAGAAGGATAAAAA
Organism: Meles meles; assembly: GCF_922984935.1. NCBI lineage: Eukaryota > Metazoa > Chordata > Mammalia > Carnivora > Mustelidae > Meles > Meles meles. The sequence continues at coordinate 147,957,558 of NC_060072.1, read as the reverse complement.
CAACTATTGATCTACTGTTTGCCTATACCCATGAGCTTAAAAAAATCAAATTGTGTATAGTTTACAGATAAATTTATTAACACAAAGTAAAAAAGTAAGTTCTCAATGCATTGTTTCTCTGATGACACTTGACTCCACATATCTGACCACGTTCCCCAAACGACTAGAAATATGACATCAGCCTATGCAAATTTCTAAGAAACACATCGAAAGGCTTTTGTAATGTCAACGGAATGCAGTTCCCTAACTTGAGATGGAATTTGCAATCTCTGAGCTCATTTCTTGTCAGTCACAGACATGGTTAAAGGAGCAAGTACCAGCTGCTGGAATGGGTGCGGGGCAGGGCTGCAAGGCAGGGAAAGAGAACCTTGCTGGAGAATAGACGACGACATGGTCACGGGAGACCTGTGTCTGCCTCGACATTCCCAGCAAGATTGCGGGGTGGTCAGCGCCCTAGCTGGGGGCTGGGAGGGCTGCGTGAACTGACCCACGACTGCTGATAACATCCTCTCTCCACCAGAGATCTCTTTCAAGCCTGTGACCTTAACTAGGTCAGCACGCCAGGACACCTTTAATCAGAATGAGGTTTGGCCGTCTGTTCCCATTTCGTTCCCTCAAAAATGGGAACGAAATGGGAACGAAAAGGATAGAAGTTTCTCACTCACACACATATCCCAGAGATGGTGCCTGAGAAGTAATGGAATCCAAGGCAGGGTTTCCACGGAGGCCCGTATGCATCTCTGGGCCACAGAGCATGGCCAGCGGCTGAGGGTTCCTGAGAAGTTATACGTTTAGAGACTGAATGAGTTTGCCAGGATTTGGGGGTCCGGCACAACTGTTCTAGATCTGAATCCTACTTTGGGCTGTTACTATTCGTGCAAGCCTGAGTGTGCGCCTTGATTCTCTGTGGATCTGCTGTTCCCTCTTGTACCATGTTCTCTTGGGGACGTGAAATGAACTCCGGTGTGCATGGTGGCCAGGGACGTGGTTGGTCTCCTGACCTCCGAGTCTGTTCCCTTCCCTTCTTCACGTTCAAATTCACCATTACTCCTTTTCACTATTTTTAACCCTGACTCCAGGGTTGGCTGGTGACTTTTTAAAATGTGGAATCATTGTATTTCAGTAAATACTAATAAATAAACATGGCTCCTTGACCCCAGAAATAAAAGGAGGCTGAGAAGAAGATAACAGGGCGAGAACCACCTGAGTCTCCAGGCTGAATCACTGATTCCTTGTAAATTCAGGGCAAGGTCTGTCTTCATGACCTGATGATGTCCTGACCATCCTACTGATACCAAGACTTACAAGAGAAACTAATCGAGGTTGTACTCAGTTTTAGACAGAGTGATTAGAAAATATTTATATTAATTCTTAATTTTTCCTCCCATCTCTTAGTACATTTTTTCTAGAGGACCCATCCTGCTCAGGAGGTATAAATATTCGGCTTCTGACAAGAATTAAAATTATGCCACACGATAAATGAAAATGATGACATTTGGCTTAATTACTCTACACAGCAACACTAACATGTTTCTTACTAGGGGACGGATGGATTTATAAATCTGTTCAAAATAGTGCATATTGTTTTTAAATGCAATAGAATGTATAATAAAAGTGTTTCTTTACTATCTTTTAAAAGTAAATCCATAATTTCTTAGAGATCTTTCCACAAACAGAACTTAAAAGTTCACTGCAATAGGAAAAAAAAAAAAAAAAAAACCAGGATTGGGGGTGAGGAAAATCTTATGAAATATGGGAGTCTGAGAGTTATCATGTGACTTTAATAAAGCATTTGAGTCTTTGTGCTTTCAACTGGAATTAATGATAATATATGCATCAATTATTAGTTTTCATGCTTTCCACTCTACAGTGTCCTTTCTCATCGTTTCTCAAGAGGACGTACCGTGATACCATTAGTCACGCACACACGGCGTGCATGTACACACGCAAAGAGACACACACAACTCATGCAAAAAATGCGTGACCATACATATCTACTTTCTGCTTGTCTTTATTCGTTCCTCACTTACGGGACATTTTACACATTTTTCACTTAACTTATAATACTGGGTATCATGAGTTAGCGTCCCATGTGTCTAGCACATCCGCCATTTTTAATCTGCTTTCCAGAGAGTATCATGCTTTACTGTTTTTTTTAAGATTTTGTTTCATTATTTGAGAGAGGGAGAGAGCACAAGCAGGGGGAGATAGAGAGGGAGAAGCAGACTCTCCGCCGAGCAGAGAGACTGATGCAGGACTCGATCCCAGGACCCCAAGATCATGACCTGAGCCAAAGGCAGACACTTCACTGACTGAGCCCCACAGACCCCCAGAGAGTATCATGTTTTATATTGCTTTGTATTTCTGTCTGAATAAATGACGCTGTCCTCCACATTGTATGTGCTCCATACATGTGTGTTGGCTGACGGATACAGAATTTTTCCAAATGTATGGTTTCTCTTTGAGATTCAGTTTGCTGGTGACCCTCTTGTGCAGCGCCTGAATGTGGGGAAAACCCACAAGCTCAACGAACGCAACGCCAAGGTCAAGCATGCTGTTGGAAGACGGCATTAACCCCCAGGCTCCCCAACTTCCATCAACCACAGCTGACTTTGTCTGAATCCTCATCATAACCGCCGAGGAAAACATTCACTGAATTCTGTAATAGGAAAGTTTAATACAAAACACAAACTCAAAGATGCATGGAAATGGTCATTGTTTTATTTCTTGCCATGAAATGACACCTCTAATTCCACCAATAATGTTTCTTTTTGTTTTTTTTTTAAGATTTTACTTATTTATTTGACAGAGAGAGATCACAAGTAGGCAGAGAGGCAGGCAGAGAGAGAGGAGGAAGCAGACTCCCCAGCAGGCAGAGAGCCCGATGCGGGGCTCGATCCCAGGACCCTGCGATCATGACCTGAGCCAAAGGCAGAGACTTAACCCACTGAGTCACCCAGGCACCCCACTAGGTTTCTTTTGTTAAAGCCAACTTCCTCCCACTTTCAGTAGCTTTATTTAGCCTTGCTTTGTTTTCGACAAGGCTTATGCCCTACATGGAAAAGCTTAAGCCCTAGAGGTGGAACTAGAAATAGCAGCCAGCAGAGCACACGCTTCTCTGTGGAAGCCGGAGCATCCGGGGCAAAGGCACGTGCCCTCTCTGTGTGCAGGGTGGGTGCTATTCCTAACCGTCCTCCACTGCCCTGGTCCTGAGACTTCCAGCAACGAGCAGGTCAACCACGGAGAGTGGCCAGGAGGATCCATGTGTTGACATACTAGAAATGGGGCATCAGGACGAACTCATGTGAGGTTTAATACGGATAAGACAGTGCACACGGAGATGTTTTGTGTACATGAGTGGCTTTGCTACACGTACATCTCTTGCTCTGACAGCTGAGAGAGAAGACTTGAGATCAATGACACCCCGGTAGCAACAAGCCCATCTGGCACCCAGATCTCAGTTCCCATAAAAGAAAGGGAAGCCAGGCTCCCTGGAGAAATGGCTGGTTCCAGCACCGGGGCAGGACGTGTGCAAGACGAACCCAGAGCCCCCGCGAAAAAATGCCGAAGTGGTAGACTGAGACACTCCCTGGGGTCCAAAGCTGGGACACTTTGAGCCACAAAATAAAGACAGAAGTGTTAATGGGTTACAACCGAGGGTAGAGGATAAATATCGGTGACTGCATGCTGATAGAAATAAAGGGCATCGAAATAAAAAGCAAGGAAGTCTGAGAAAATGTCACAGCCAAGAGGAATTTGAGGCCCGTGGTGACTGGGTGTACCGTGCAGTCCTGGGTGGGGTCCTGGATGCTAGACAAAAGCTGAGGAATTCTGAATAAATGACAGACTTCCGTTATACTATATCAGCCACTGTGAATTATACAATTTCTCTACAGTCAGGTGAGGCGTTGTTACTGGAGACACTGTCTAGGTATAAGGGAACTCTATACCATCTTCGCAGATTTTCTTTGCATCATAAACTGCTCTAAACATAACATTTATTTTTTAAAAAGGAAAACATAAGAAGAAAGACTAGCATAATAAGTATATATAAACCCCCAGACTATAGCTTGGCTCAGACTATGAACTTGTAAAGTTCTCCTGCTGCTTCCCCTGCTCCCGACCCCACTAGATGATCTTACGTGTTTAAGACTGGGGAAGGCACATTGGCCGCGGGGTATGGGAACACTGAAGACACGCGTTTGCTCGTACTCTCACTACGGGAGGCTCCTCGAGGCCATTGCAGAGGTGGCCCCATGATGCACCCATCAGCCTGCACGGTGCCATGGCGTGTGTGACCTGGATGAGAAAGAACCTCTTCATTTGACCACGAGGACTGTGATGATCTGCACCGGGAGCTTCCCATCCCTCGGGGCAAGGAAGTTGACTGTTCTTTTCCACCTTGACCCCCACCCTGGCTTCCAGCACGAAGTCCCATAGGAGAAGCTCGAGGACGATGGCTTTGCCACATGACAAGTGCTGGACGCCAACGCACGGCTCTGGGGGTGTCATCTTTCCTATGGATCCTCCTTCCTGGAACTGGTGCTGCATGCCAGGTCCTGGCCCTGCCTGAGCAGGAAGCGTAGACGGGGCCGGGGCACCTTCACGGCCCAAGAAGAAGCCTTCAGGCTCCTGTTGAAAGGCAGCGGACGGGCGCTGAGGGCCAGATGCATGCACCGTTATGTGCTTCCCTGCCGGAGGTTGCCGTGGGTGGATGTGGGGAGGTGTGCGCCTGTGTGCACGTGTGTGCAGCGGTGTCTGCATGCACATGTGTGTACGGCGTGCACATGCTATGGGCACGTGGTGCGTGCATGTGAGTGTGCCATGTGTGCGTATGTGTGTTCTATGTGCACGTGCAGGGGTGTGTGTCTGTGACATTTTGTGTGGATCCACATGTGCATGCACACGAGTGTGCGTTCTGCATGTGTGCGTTGGTGTAAGCATAGGTGTGCATTGTGGATTCATGTGCATGCAGACACCGCTGTGTGCGTACCTGTGCCCGTGTGCACACACTGCAGCGCGTGTAAGTGCTGTGTGTATGCGTACACATTGTGTTGCCTGCGGCGTTCTGTATGTGTTTGCTGCTCACACGTGTGCATGTGTGTGCATTATTTGATACGCGTGTGCATGTGTGCACATGTGTGTTGAATGCGTGTGGGCGTCTGGTGTGAGGGGAGGTGTGCCTGTGTGCATGTGTGTGCCTGGGTGTTTGCAGTCTCAGGAGAGGAGAACCTGGAGACGGTGAGGTGCCCTTGCGTGCACATGGGAGTTCTGGCTGGCCCCTCTCTCTCTGTATCCTTTTCCACTCCCATGGGAGTGGAATTGTTGAATGATTTCCTCAAAGCAATCAACTTAGGAGCAATTTTAATTGTCTCTATTTTTCCAAACATCTCTCTATTAACATGAATTGTTTTATAATCAAAACAAAACAAGACATATTACCAAGTAAAGCCAGTGGAAGTTTTAAGGGCCATCAGTGAGCATTGAAGGGCCTGCCGGGCAGACATGTCCACACACTGCAGCTTCCATGGGACCTCTCTGGGTTTTACCCCACCGGTCCCCTTCCTGACCAAGCTTGAAGGACTATTAAAGTCAAGGAAAACAGGTGAAAGCAACTTATTCTTTTTTATGCAAAATGATCCATTCTTTTCTCTGTTTTAAGTGATCAGTTCCTTCATTTAAATGACTTGCTGGAAACATGTCTCCTAATGAAAACCCCATTATGCTTTTTCATAAATTCTGACTTGAGTGAGTTCAGCACTGGGCACAGAATGATATTAATGTAAAAAGAAAAAAAGATACAATGTAATGAGCTGTGAAAAGACTGTACATCTGGAAAGAATAACACTGAAAGACACTTAATACAAGGCCAATTATTTGACTGGAACTTAGATCTCACCATTTGTAATAACTTCAACAGAAGAAAATTTCAAGATAGAGATTTCCTCTACAACATGTGCAGAAGATATAAGGATATGGGATAATGATCTTCGAACTGGGACATCTCCAAACACACATATAATCTGTAGGGTCTTTAGGCAAGTTATGGTCTCCCTAAGTGCGATTTGCTTCATCTGGAAAGTGGTATGTGTGTTTGCATGTGTGTTTGTGGAGGGATCCGTGGCATTTACGGACCAAGGTTTCACAAACACTAAATGAGCCAATGCATGTAAAGTGCTTAAAAGAGTACCTTCCTAGATAAATATGCATGGCCATTATCATTAACGGCATTGGTATTATTGTTATGGCATTGTGTATCAGGAAAATATTGTTATCTATTCCAATGTGGCAAATAAATCAGGAAATGCATTATAATGATATATTTATAATACCTATAAAATAACCTTATTTGAAAGGATATACACCCTTCTTCTTCTCCTCCTCCTCCTCCTCTTCCTCCTCCTCCTCCTCCTCCTCCTTCTTCTTCTTCTTCTTCTTCTTCTCTTCTTCTAAGTAGGTTCCCCACTCTGTGCGGAGCCAAGAATGCCTCTTCTTAAAGGCATTCCTGAGGGTATAATAAAGATCATAGCAAAGAGGGGGCAAGTGACGTTCGAAGGTACCGTGAGGATGAAATTTAAATTTGTTTTCTGAAAGAATCTGAAAAAGAAAGGGTCATAGCCTGCATTTCGAGGAAACTAAGGCGCATTGTTATTGGCAGAAAAAAATCGTGCCAACAACAGCAGGAAATGGCCAGGCGGGGGCGCTCCCCAGCCTGGAACCAGGTGATGAGTCCATTACAACAGGGGCCAAGGGGCCAGGTCGGGTACCTGAAGCTCAGCCATGCACCTGGGTAACTGAGCGTGACATTTCCAGGGCCAGCACGAACGGGCAGCCAACAAAGGACCACTGACCACTCCATCCGTGCCAGGAAACAACAACAACAACAACCACAACAACAACCACCACAACAAAGAACAAAAACAAAAAGCAAGATGGACAAAGAGCAGGAGAGTAAAAGTGGTCCCCCAATAAAGCTCCCCTCTTACCCAGTTTCCTGGCCCGAGCCAGTTTTGAAACCTGGAACCCACCAGCAGGGAGAAGTTGGACCCACGCAGAAGTCTCCTACGATCAGCAGAGGCGGCAGATCCCACTGCAGACTCAGACAGCTGGTAACCTGACTGTTGCCCTAAACCAGAGGCACTATTCCCCTTAGAGCTGATCTCCCAGGTTCCTGTGCCATGGCCTGTGGCCACTGCCTTGGCAAGCGTATCATTCCCCTGTGCGGAATGGGAACAGTTACGTGGCAGGTGAAACAGAATACGTGTCGCATTTTGTCTTGTGTTGATGGAGCATCGTAAGCCTCTGCATAATGTCATCCAAAGAGATGGGGCCATCTGAATGCCCCTTTGCACGTCACACCAAACCGCAGAGGACATCGTGCAAATGGGGGAAGAGGAGCGAGAAGCAGCTAATGCCTCAGTGCCTCCGGTAGGGTCGTGGGTTTCAGAGACGGTGAGTGCTCCTGGGGCAACCATATCGGTGAGCTACATGCAGCTCTGGTGGTCAGGAGCCTGGGAGGTGGGGGGGGGGGGTGCCCAAGGTGTATAAAGGGTAAATCCCTGTGTTGGAGCCTGGAAGGAGGTCTGGAACCAGCGTATCCCACACCTGGGGACATTACTCAAATTCATACACTGGCTGACTCAAAAGACTATTGTCCCCTTGGAGCAAGGCTCAGAGCAGGAAAGGACATGGACACCACAGCAGACACCACCCGTTGGCCCACGTGAGCCAGAGACTTTGCGCCATCAAGATGGCGAGCAGAGGGGAAGGATGTCCTGTGACGTGTATAGCAGAGCCCACTGGCAGGTCTTAAAGCAAATCCTTCGGGTTCTGAGCAAAGCCATGCCAGCTGGGGCAGAGTCTTACACTTTCACAGCAACTCATAGACTCCTACTGGACCCAGTGGAGATGGGCCCACAGTGACCTCCCACCAAACGTCTCACCACCGGCCAGCCCTGTCAACACGCGTAGTGACAAGCATGGGTGAGCTCCACACAGGCACCCAAGAAAGACAGAAGCAGTACGTCTGGTCGTAGCAAGCCGCCGCAAGCCAGCTGAGTATTCCGGCCATCCAGACCCCACACTCTTCACCGGGGCCATCCCAAGGCATTTCTCCCTCAGCTCACACCTGCCTGCACGCCTGCCTGGGAGGAATCCCTGACAGCGGGTAGAGGTAAAAATCCTCAATGTGGCCCATGGATGTTGGACACGTCTCCCGTCCGACCCCTGTTTCTCTCAAATTCATCCTTGGCATGTCCCAGTTTACACTATGCCCTGCATTCTATGGGATCTCGCATCTACCCCATTTCACAGAAGTGCTCGAAAGACAAACATTATGAAGGATAAGCGTACAAGAAGGCACTGAAATAAGAGTGTGCAGAAAATGGGAGGAACAGTGGCTTGTTCATAAAGCACATCTGTCTCTAAAATCTCCGAAGAGGTGTGGAGAGCATTATCGTCTGTACCTAGAAACCTTCTTATAAAAGATATTAATCAGTCCTGACGGCTGTCAAGATGACAAGGGCCAAGGGAAGGCTTCGCGTTAAAGAACTCTTAATTTAGACACCACCCTCTCTTTGCAATGATCTTCAGTTGACCTCAAACACTATAGTAGATGAAAAAAAAATCAAGTATGAAAGGCAAATTCAGAATAACCTGGGGGATATTTTAAATATGAAAAAAATCCTGCCCGTCTTGACAGCTTTCCTTTTCAAAATGTCAGCAGCCAACATCACTGTTCAGAAGACCGATTTCTAGTTACCTTTCAGGATGGGAAAAAAGATGGTCACAATAAACCGAGGACAAAAGAGAAAAGAGAGATCCTCAAATTCTCTTTGCATCAGCATGAGTCAGGGAAGAAAAAAAAAAAAAATCTCTCCACATCGTCAAAAGAAGAGCGGGAGACAAAATGTCTGTGAACTGTAGCCAAGCCGAGCACACACTTTTCAGACTTTTTTCCCCAGCAACTTCCACGGAGAGATAAAAGGTGTGGTAACTCTTCACAGAGGAGTATGGATGATTTATCTACTCAATTATGCTCCACGTCAAGAGGCACCAAAGCAGAAGAAGGGTCGCAAAGAATGACCACGTCCAGCATTGCAGTTCAGAGCTGAACGCCGCGTGGTCCAATGTCGTTCCAAATAAGGCACTCGCTCCTCCGGGCTATGATTAGTGCTTTGCACGTTTCCACCGTGATGAGTCAAGTGACAAAATTACCAGGTACCGCTTACGACATCAGCACATGCTCAGACGCATGGAGAGATGGACTCCTGGGGGGGAGGAGGGGCTCACTCTGACCCCTGAGCAGAGCTCCTGCCTCTCATCTCCTCCACCGCCCTCCCCACCAACCCCCGCCACCCACCACCGCCCCTGAGGTCTGCTAGCAAGACCCAGCAGGTGGACGGAGGAGGGGCTGGCGGACATCAAGACATGCTCCCAGGAGCCAGAGACCGCCGTCCTGCCCCATGCCTCCACAAAAATGAAAAGTAGAATTCCTGATTTTATAACAAACGTGTTCTAAAGACTAGTCCTCGAAAGTGGTTTGGTTTTCAGACAACGATCTTGTTGACCTTCAGAGGCGCAAGAAAAATCTTACAGTTGCTACAAGAGCATTTTTACCTGGTCTCCCTCTGGCTTCGGGGATGCAGTCCCCATCTCCTCCTACCATGCCAATGTTTGAAATGCGACCAGCTCAGGTCCTTTTAGGCCCTAACAACTAAAGGAGTCATAATTGAATGATTTGAGACTTCACTTGGCTCTCTGTTAATTGATCAGATTATTTCCTGATAGCAGAATGAGAGGACCCAAGACCGTAAATAAACAGGGACCCTGATGGGATGCCCAAAGAAGGACAGGGATCCTGGGAGCAAAGATTTCAGGGCATTTTGCATGGTTTACCTTTTTTTTTTTTAACTTGTTCTGTAAGGGAATTTGGCACTATCTGAGCCTAAACTATTTTTAAATGACTTAAAACAAAACCCACATTTCTTAAAGAAATCTCTCGATTTCTGGGAGTAATATGAATACAAATTAAAAAGTAATATAAATATAAGTAATAAAATATATTAATATATATTAATAAAATATATTAATTATTAATATAATTAATTATGTGATTAATATATTATATAGATATAATATAAAAACCCCAATGGAGTTGGTTTGGATACTTTAAATCAGTAGAAGAAACAAAAATTTTGATTGTTAACATGAGTTCACCCAATTTTCACCTCTAAGGAAAGTGATCAATAGGCATTGTGTCTTCTCATGCATACCTTTCCATCTGTCCCTCTGCCTTTTAAGAAGCAGCCCGTGATCTCTGTTCTCCAAGTTACTGAATCCTGTATGAGTCCCTTTGCAGACCACTGCAAAGGCATATGTGGTTGTTCTTTTTTTAAAAAAGAGAAAGCTGCCTAGAAGGACAATCGGCACGTTTCCAGGGCACGTCCTGTCTGCAAGCAGTGGGGCTCCTGTCAAAACTGCTAAGAGCAGGCAGGGCGAGAATAACTCAGCAGAAGAAAAAGTCTAGACCATGAAGCTGTGCTTGAGGATTTTTCCTGGTAATTAGCTGGTAATTAACAGATTCTGGAGATTTCCAGAACAGAACTATACTGAAGAAAAGTAGCTGTTTCGCTTGCACATCAGTTTCGTGTGTGTGCATGCACACGTGTGTGTCTGTGCTTCTGTGCTGTGGGGCACACGTAACTAAACCGGGGTGTTATATACACAATCAACATGCTCTCCATTTAGCATTTCCAGGACGGCAGGGCGGCTGTGACATGAGGTGTCTGCCTTCAGCTCAGGTCATGGTCTCAGGGTCCTGGGATCGAGTCCCGCATTGGGCTCCACAGTCAGCGGGGAGTCTGCTTCTCCCTCTGCCCCCCAACCCCATGCTTGTGCTCTCGCTCTCTCTGTCTGTCAAGTAAATAAATAAAATCTTTGAAAAATTAACATTTCCCCTGTTCCACGAACAGTTTGGACCCTGCTCCTGACAGCAATCGGGGCAATCTGCTGTCTAAACAACCCACCCGTTAGAAAGCCCCAAATCACAACTAACCGCAAAGCTCCAACCCCACAAAGATGTCATTGGCAGCCTAACACGGTGTAATTAATCCCTTCCCACTCACCCTGTCTACACAGTACGGTATAACTATGGGTTGCCCATCACCTCCTGACTTCCCCAGGTGAGTCATTGTTAGGGTAATTAACAGTTAGGGAGATTTCCAGAACAGACCTATACTGTGTTACAAGAAGAAAATTCACTGTTCTGCTTGCACATTAGTTTCATGTGTGTGTGTGCACGTGCGTGTGTCTGTGCATGTGTAGTGTGGGGCAGACATGTTGCCACCGACCAAAGGAACCAATCTTGGCTGCTTTCTTTCAAATCTGAGCTCCCGAGGGTCTTGCGCATTCAGAAACGGCTGCGTCTGTTTGAATGTCCACCGGATAAACAAATATTTAAATGTAAGCAATACTGGAGAGACTGCTTTAGGCGCCGAAGCATAGCATGGCATTTAGAAGAAAACAGAATCAGGCCAGACTCTGGTTGGCTGACGGTGAAGACTGGGCAGCAGGCTCACAGCTCGAGGCCCATGCATCCCCGGGTTTCCAGAGGCCAGCTCCTTTTCTTGCAGAATTCACTTGCAAAATAACTCAGGGAAGGTGATTTCACAAGTACACGCCAGAGCCCGGTTCCTGATGATCCTACAGCCACATACTCTATCCACTCACAGCTGCCCCATCGGCTCTCCAGGGAGCAGCTTCCTTCCCGATCTGTTTTCTCCATGACGTGGGTTTACTTTCTATTTAAAGTAGATGTTGTCAGATGACAGTTTTTTCACATTAATGGCTCTGATTTCATTTATTTTTAGACTTACTGACACAGAGATGAGATGGATAGTTGGTAAATAGGATGACAGAATTCTTCTTTTTAAAGTTTTCAACAAAAATGTAAGGTGGATAAATGGGAAAAATTGTGTTTTCATTTAGAAAATCAACGTGTCCTAGACAATAAGGTTGAAATGTCTTAAGGGTTTTCAGTGACATCAAGTCCTGTACGAGCAGAGAAAGGAGAGAAGGAAATGTACAGAGTGACTATGATATTCTGGTTTTCCAGGGCACAACACACCATGAAGAAGTTATTCTGCCCACAGGTCCCTGATGTGGCTTCCCACATCCATCTGAACAAATAGCCCTAATATCCTACCTGTCTCCAGGACAGTGTCCAGGACAGACAACATCTGACCAACATACCCCAAGCAAAGGAAGGAGCATCTCTGTGTCTCTATCTCTCTCTCCACTCTCCCTCCCCATCCCTGAACTCTGCACCCACATGTGAACCATCTTGGGCTAGCCTTGCCAGTGGTGACAGCCCACAGACAGCCAACCGTACACATCTATGGGACAGTGGGACATGCCACCTCTGACCTAAGAGTACACTGCAGATTCCTGAGCGGGACCTCCCAACAAATCATCAGAGCCTAGTGCAAAACACACGTCTGAAACCTCCAGTTAAACAGGATAAAGATCTTTAAGATGGTGAAAACAGAGAGACCAAGATGTCCCAGGCAGACTCTCTGAACCTGCTCAGGATGCAAGCCGGGGAAGCCAGCTGCCTGCATGAGTGAGCCTAGGCAACGTGGGCAGACCTGGTCACGTGGGAGAACAGCCCAGGGCACTGGTAGGTCTCATTCACGAACACGAATAAATTGTTTCCCCCGAGGGCTGTGTGCATGCTTTATTTACTCTTGGAACACATACATAAAATGAAATGTGTCTCCACGTGTAGACTTCTGTAGCACTGACTTGCAGTCTGGGCTCCCATCTCCACCAGCCACCTTCAGAGCTTTTCTCATTATCCCGAGTTGAAGCTGGACTCATTAGACAAGTTCTGCGATTTCTGTTTGAGTCCCCACCTTTAACTCTTTGGGGTGTGTGCCCTGAAATGGAATTGCTGGATCACCCCATGAGTCCATGCTGACTCTTGTGAGGAACTTTTCCGGTTTCCCACAGCAGCTGACCCATTTTACATCCGCACCGGCCGTACCCCAGAGCTCCAGGGCCTCCACGTCCTCGCTGACTCCTGTTCCTTCATGTTTTATTTTAACAGTAGCCAACCTGATGGGCGTGAGGGGATCCCTCCGGTGCTGATGCTAGCATAAAAGAGGGTATTTCCTAAGTTTCCGTTTCAAGTCGCTCATTGTCCGTGTACAGAAATGTAACCAGAACCCGTGTGCTGACTCCGTGTCCTGCAGCTTTCCTGAATTCATTGATTAGTTCTAAGAACTTTTTTTTAAATCTTCAGGGTTTTCTATATATAAGATAATATCATCTTTGAAAAGAAATTATTTTCTCATTCTTTTCCAATCTGGATGCCTTTTATTTCTTTTTCTTGCATAATTGCTGTGGCTAGGATTCTAATTCTATGTTCATTTGAAAAAGTAAAAGCAGACGTCTTGCTCTTGTGTCTGATCTGAGAGGAAAACTGTCTGTCTTTGACCACTGAGTATGCTGTTAGCTGTGGGGCTTTCCATCGACGGTCTTTGTTATGTTGAGATAATTTCCCTATATTCCTTGTTCGGGGTGTGCGTATGTGTGTGTGTGGGAGTGCACGCGCGCCCGCGCGTGTGTGTCATTCTGCTAATGTGGTGTCCTGCACTGATTTATGTTGATACATTTCACCATCCAGGAATGAACCCCATTTAGTCATGGCACATAATCCTTTTAATTTGCTGTTGAAATCAATGTGCTGGTATTTTGTCGAGAATTAAGTCTATGTTAATATGAATTCATAATTATTTTTTGGATTTTTATTTTAAATCCTTTTGAAAATACAAAGTGGTGCTCTAAACCAATTCATGATAATATCTCTTTTTTAAAAATATTTTTCCATGTATTTATCCTTACTGGAGAACTTTATATTTTCACATGGATTTGAATTTCTGTTGTCCTTTCATTTCAACTTAAAGATTCTCTTACACTTCTCTTAAGTCAGGTTTAGTGATGGTGAACTCCCCCAGCCATTGTTTGTCTGACAATGTCTTAGTTTGTCCCTCTTTTTTGAAGGATGGTTTTCCCAAATATAGGATGCTTGATTATGGGGTTTTTTCAGTGTTTTAAATACACCATCCCACTGCCTTCTGGCCTCTAAGGTTTCTACTAAAATATCTGTGATGAGTTACTTTTCTCTTGTTCTTTTCAAGATTTCCCTGTTGCCTTTGTCTTTCGACAATGTGATTATACATCTCTCTGGGTTCCTTTCAGTTTATCTTACTTGGATTTTGTAGAACTTCTTGGATTTGTGTGTCTTCCTCAAATTTGGGGAGTTTTCAGCTATTATTTCTTAAAATCATCTCCCTGCATCTTTCTCTTTCTCCTCTCCTGGGAGTCCCAAAATTCATGTATTTGTTTACTTATTGATGTGCCTCAAGTCCATCCCTTAGGTTTTATTCACTCTTCTTCATTCTTTTTTTTTCTTTTTATTCATCAGACTTGAACATTTCAAATAACCTGCCCTAAATTTTACTGGTTCATTCTTTTGCCTGTTCAAATCCATAGTTGAACTCCTTCAGTAAATTTCCAATTTGGTTATTATATTGTAGAGCTACAGAATATCTTTTTTTTAAAATAATTTCTGTCTTGTTAATATTCTCATCTTGTTTATATATAATCTTTCTGATTTCCTTTTGTTCTTTGTGTTTTCTTATTTATTTATTTAAGATGTTATTTATTTATTTGACAGAGAGATCACAAGTAGGCAGAGAAGCAGGCAGAGAGAGAGGAGGAAGCAGTCTCCCCGCTGAGCAGAGAGCCCGATGCGGGGCTCGATCCCAGGACCCTGAGATCATGACCTGAGCCGAAGGCAGAGGCTTAACCCACTGAGCCACCCAGGTACCCCTTGTTCTTTGTGTTTTCATTTAGTTCTTCAAGCATAATTCAGTCCATTGTTTTGAATTTTCTTTATAGTAAGTTCAAAGTTTTTGTTTCTTTAGAGCTAGTTTTCCTTTCACATTCACCAAACAGATATTCCTGACCTAGAAGGAACAAATAAGGGGAGGGGATTAAGTAAAGTTCATGGGTTAAGCTGAAGGATATGGGGGGAAAAAACTATCAGGAGAGAGAGGAAAAGTATCCCCCAACATTTCCTTAGTTTGTTCACTTAGTCAATAAGTGAGACAACAAAAGAATGTAGATGGAAAAAATCATTTTGGTTTTAGCTACCTGGGACAAAGTTGGTCTAAAGTCTGTGAGGTATGATATTAAAATATGTGAGAAATGTCCTATGAAGAGGTTAATTATGGAGCTAGATTAACCATGCCTGGTGGAGAATCCACACATGTATCAATAGTGGGTTCCATCCAATGATACAGTGTCCTCACTCTTCATAAGCAAGCATTTTCAGTTTGTATTCGTGTGGCCTCCACCGTCCCCAACTCTGGAATTGTTCAGGCCCGGGAAAATTCATGCCTAGGGCATTTCTGCTTCCGCTGTAATTAACTAATCTGACCTCAACTGGGGACCACATGATGGGGAACGACTCTTGAGCACCTGAATCTAACCCTCAACTTTCCACATGTCCTTCCTCAGTTCTGAACTCAGAATGGAATGTGAGACAATCCATCTGATGCTGAGTAGTTAGACCTGGCTTTAACCAGCGCAAGGTAGACTTACTAACACTGAGAGTGGTTAGGAAATTGAAATTATCTTGCAATTTAAAATAAACAAATATTGTTTGAAATCCAAAAACCCTATTGTTAGAAAGACTTTCCTTCCCCATGGTCATATCTTTGCCTCGGTAACTCTGTTCAGGAAAAGATGAGCCTGTGTAATATGAGACCAATACTCCAACCCGTCCTTCCCCATTTTGGCCAAAGCCTACCAAGAATCACTCACATATGGTGAAATTTGCCATAAACTACAATATTGTCCAGGGCAAAAATTCTTATTGACCAACATCTATGGTCCAACACCACTCTGATGAACCAGCTATTATGTACAATGTTGGTCACTGTAAACTGTGAGGTTAGAATGCCCTGTTCTCAACAAAGCTACAGTCTTCAGATTTTTTTTTCCATTTTATTTATTTTTTCAGCGTAACAGTATTCATTCTTTTTGCACAACACCCAGTGCTCCATGCAAAACGTGCCCTCCCCATTACCCACCACCTGTTCCCCCAACCTCCCACCCCTGACCCTTCAAAACCCTCAGGTTGCCCCAACCTCCCACCCTGTCTTCAGATTTTTTAAAAGATGTATTTATTTCTTTTTAGACAGACACTGCACGGTGGGGAGGGGCAGAACGAAAAGGAGAGAGATATTGTCAAGCAGCCTCCCTGCTGAGTGAGGAGCCTGACCTGGAGTTTGATCCCAGGACCCTGAGATCATGACTTGAGCTAAAGCCAAGAATCAATGCTCAACCAACTAAGCCACCCAGGTGTCCCCAGATTTTAATTTGCTTCCCTAACTTCTACTTCTCTGTGTTTCTTGGTGTTCTCAGTTAATGCATATGGAAGAAAATACCAGAAATGAGGAAAAGGGTCCTTTCCTACATGCAGGGCTTCACTGACCCTGGAAACACCCAGGGGCAGCGGAGAACACTGCACACTTAGGGACCAGGAAGAAAACTGGGACTAGTACAAGCATTCAGAGGTCAGAAAACAGACGGAGGGTGTGTCTTCCGTTCAGACACACATCTACCGGGTGGGACAGCAAAGCCTTTTCTCTGTTGTGTGGAGCTCTCAATATATTTGTGGCATTCGATAATCATTATCCTCTCTATAACTAGCTTGGCGAGGCGATCTGGGAATAATCAGTTCCTGGACTGTTGTTGCCATTTCCAGAGCACTAGAGAGCCGGACTGAGTGGCATTTCTGAGTTGACAAAGGAAAAATTTAATTGAAACTATAAGTGACCTTCAAATGTCAGAAGTAAATAAAACGATAACAACAGTATTCTTGACAGCTGTCACCAACGAATGGGGATGCCGTAAAAACTCGTGATCAGGGAGCATTGGCATATCCAATATGCACCAGACTCATCACCATAAATTTTGTCAGGTACGTGCTCAACCCGATAATAATCTTACATCAGGGCACTGAATTAGCTTCAGCTACACTGATAGGAAGACAGGGAAGGTAAAGGATCATCTCCATAACAAAGACAACCTCCTGTGCTGACAAATAGCTGAGAGATTGGAAATTATTTGCATAAAAGGAAAAGCAAAAATTGTCAAGGAAGATGATGACAGAGTCGCCCATCACTTACGTTCATGACCTCCCTTCTTCTTGAATCTGGGCTGTTGCTTCCGATGCACTTGTATGATTTCTCACACACACACACATGCACACACGCACGTCTGTGCACAAAGGAAAAATACAATTCCTACAGCTTCTCCCTTCAAAGGAGAGAAGATATATTTGTCCCAGTTCTGCGAGAGCTTAGCTCTTCGGAAAGGTGCTGGCGTCCAGAGATGCAGAATTTCTAACCTTCCAGCTGATTCAGCTGGTCAGGGCCTGGCTTTGCTGAGGTGTCACCGAGAGCTTCAGCTGGGTCGAGGGCTGTTAATTGATTCTGCTGCTTTGTTGAGTACAGCAAACCCTTCTTGCTCACCGTTTTTCAATTTCAAATACCGTCTGTGCATAACACCAAAGCAACGCGTAAGGAACACTGAAAACAAGATAACACAGACACACGGCCCACAGCTGCACCCGTCTTCCAAATATTTTATGAGAATGAATGAAATGTTTGGAGAAGGTATTTAAAATGTATTTTCTATTATGAGGGGAAAACTTGTAGTTCCTTAAGAGTCCCCAAAAACATTGTGCTTAAATATGGCATTCTACTTTAAATTACTATTGGTGTTTTAAAACTGATGCATCTGAGAGCTTTGTATCAGTACAAATAATGTACATTATAGTAATCTACAGAGGTAATATTTAGGCTGAGGCCAAGGACCAAATCCAGCCTGCTGCCTTTTTCATAAAGCATGCAAGCTAAACGTGTTTTTTACCATTTTAAATAGTTCTGTATGTTCTACGGAACATCCCATCTTTTGCCCCTTGGCCCATAAATCCTAAAATATTTGCCATGCAGCTCTTTAACGAATAATATTGCTGACATCTCCCTGCTTAAGAAAAAAAGAATTACATACCAATGGGAAACCAAATCCTACATACGAGTGTCCTTACATGTCTAGTGTGGCGGTTGATGGTTCCTAACGCCTGGATGTGTCCATCTCTTAGAAAATGGACGGCTTAGTGCAGTCCTGCTCAAGAGATGTGAAAGGAGTCTTGCCGATGCATAAATGTCAATTTTTATGAAAAGTCTATTAACCGTAGGAATACGAATTTAACCTGGGAAAGACACAAGAAGCAGTCCCTGAAGACAGTTGCGCTGGCCTTTTCCTCGGCACACAAAGACCTTCCTTCTGTCTGCCTTCTGTCCTGCATGAACTTCACCACTTTACACGGCCCCAGAACAAGGACGGTAGCATCCCCTTTTTTTCATGTGTTTTTGGCCTTTTTCTTATGATTTCGACCAATACAGGATTTTTTCCCTATGTGCGAAGAGGGACTGGGTGATTTCCTCCCATGCCAAGAAATCTCCATCTGTGTGCTTACCCCGCCCATCTGTAATCGTTCTCATATGCGCGATAGGCCGTGAGATTCTCCGACGAAGGGACCACGGCTTATTTAGAAGAACCTGTCACTTTCCTGCCTGCATCTTGTAAATATTAATTCCAGCTGCAGCCGTCACGACCCCTAGGATCATTTTTGCTGATTCTCCTCGTAGCACACACGTGCTGTGATCAAAACCAGCTGTTCGAATCACCTATGGCGTTTCAAGGATAGAATTATTTACAAGCCAACGCTCGTTTGAGCTCGCTTTAAAACAAAAGAGAGGTGGGACTGGGAGAGGGGGAGCGGGCTATGGACATTGGGGAGGGGAGGCGAACCATAAGAGACTATGTACTCTGAAAAACAACCTGAGGGTTTTGAAGGGTCAGGGGTGGGAGGTTGGGGCAACCTGAGGGTTTTGAAGGGTCAGGGGTGGGAGGTTGGGGGAACAGGTGGTGGGTAATGGGGAGGGCATGTTTTGCATGGAGCACTGGGTGTTGTGCAAAAAGAATGAATACTGTTACACTGAAAAAATAAATAAAATGGAAAAAAAAATATAACTTAAAAGCCATTTAAAAAAAAAACAAAAAACAAAAGAGAGAGGGTAAGATTCTTCGGTGTGCGTCTGTCTCCAAGGCAAAAAATATCGAAGCTCAGAAGTGGCCTGAGAAGCTGCTATAGACAAAAGACCTTGCTCTGAGTCCAGTTTGATCAGAGCTGACATCCGCCGGAGGCCAAGACCAAGGTGTGACTGGCGACTGATACACATTTGGCCTCGTGCTTCTGTAAGTAATACCCAGTCAGAAGTCAGGCCCTGTGGAAATCATTAAAAAAATTCTTGGCTGAAAATACTTCCAGATAGTTGCTTCCAGGCACTGAGGAAGCAAAAGGGCAACCACAAAACCAAACAAAGCAAAACATAGACTCTATCGCCTGAAACAAAGCAGTGCCCACAGATGCCACTGATTCTAAGACAGGAGACGTGACGGAATTCATTTTGCATTTTAATTTGGGGCGATATCTAGTAAAATAAGTGATAACCCCAGATGTATGCTAAATTTAGAAAGAAGGGGCAATAATCTTCTATCCACATTACTGAAGGTGAGTCCGGTAAATTCTAATAATCAAAACGTGAAGATGAACAAATTGCTCCTACCAGGTGCCAAATTCACCTGGAAGATCCTGAGTGAGGATAAAATTGGAAGAAAGGTAGGAAACCAAGAATTAACTGACGTTTTCTATCTTCCCTGCTCTAACTCCGAGGAAGTCGGAGCCTCAGACAATTGGTTCCAGCACAAGGATTAGACGCCGGGGTCTGGGCAGATCTTGCCTCTGGCTCTGCCTCACGTCCGCGTTCCCAGGTGGAGCCTTCACCTGGACTTGTCCACCGTGAGACCGTGGATGTCTGTGCTGCTCGATGTCCACGCTCCTTCCGCCTCTGACCTCCATTCGTCCTGGGCCCAGCGCTGCTGTCAAGCATCTGCCTACCCACGTGGGCCGCAGACGCTGGCAGGCGGGAGCAGAGGACAGAAACAGGAATGTGTTCTGGGAGCAGCAGGTATACTGGAGACTCTCAGATCGTCCCCCTCCTCACGCTCAGGTCACAGTTTCAGAAACTGCAGCAGGTGCATGTAAGACGGCATGAGGGAGTGCCGTGTGGGAACTCCCTGCTTCGCCAGGAAACGGTGGGGCTGATTCCCACACGCCCTGCTACGGACGGATGTCTGTGCCCTCATTCATATGTTCAAACTAAACCCCCAAGTGGTGGTGGTGGCAGGAGGCCTCTGGTGGTGATGAGCTCATGAGGGTAGAGCCCCCAGGATGGGCTGAGTGTCCTCTTTAAAGGTCCCCAGGGAGCCCCCTTGCCTCTTCCACACGTGAGGACACAGCCAGAAGACGTCTGCAGGCCAGGAAGTGGGTTCTCATTAGACACAGAATCTGCAGTCACCTGGATCTTGGACATTCCCACTGTGAGAAGTCAATGCCAGGTGCCCATTGTCCCCCGACCGCAGTGCTCTGTTACAGCAGCCCAAACAGCCTGAGACTCACACCCTCTCTAGGGGAGAAAAGCTGAAACAAAGGAATGCACGCTGGGACCCCATCTATAAAGAGAGGACGAGGGTCACAACTCATCCACACGGTTGGACATCAGGCAGGAGATGTCTTACCTTGGTGTGGACGCACCTGGAAAGGGACACGGGAATGCTCTGAATTTGCTAATAGCGCTCTCTTTCCGCTCTCGGGCTGGTGATGCAGGTATGTTCAGGGTGTGAATGGTGTTGAAATTAAAAGCTCAACTGGAGAGTTCTCACCATTATTCCCCATGATAACCGATAGCTTCTCCACGACAGTCTCTCTGATTATGTCATTACTGCTTGGAAGCATCCATCTGATGAAGCAATCTGCCCCCACCCTGATCCTGGGTTTCCCTGTTGCCTGGGGGGCACCACGCTCCTCCGTGCTCAGCCACTGGCTGCTTGACCACTGGGACCGGCGTGGGAGCCGCGTGAAGCCTGCCGTGTGGAAGGCGTCGATGCGAATGCACGGCTCTGCCTGGCCCCTTCCCTCCTCCTCCCTGGCCTCAGCACGGATGCCCAGCGGCCTGAATCCTGGCATGAAGAGTTGCACTGAGAGCTGGGAACACACCCGCCACGTGTCGTGAGCCACAATGTCATCAGTACAGCGTCAGTCTCAGCAGAGCCACAGTCCCTCCCCCACACACCAGAGCCCTCGTGTAAAGTGAGAAAAAAAGATGCACCGCTGGACGCCACAAGGTCCGGGTGTTGTCTGATGCCGAGGTTCTCTGACTGACACACAAAACGGAATTGGACACAGGAGGCAAAAATGTTTAGCAAATGCTGAGGTTGGCTTGGGGTCGGCACAGGGTGGCAAGGGAATCGCTGTGGGACCCGAAAAGCTGGTGACCAGGGGGATGGTGGGAAATCCAGTAACCCCCCCCCCATGTGGGGCAGCTGGAAAGCTAGATCCTACACCCCTTAACCCGTGGCTGGGGCTGAAGAGATTTCGAAACACGGTGGTAGAAGCATGAGGGTTGATGCTCGCCACAGCGGTGAAGGCACGAAAAAGAAGTGAGCTTGGAAGAGAGTAAGCCTGTTCACAAGAACGGACGGAGGGGAGAGATGAGATTGGGTAGAAATTGTGGGAATTTCCGGATTGGAAAATGAACTATTTCTCATTTCTGAATAGAAAATTTAATTTAATTTAAAAAAATGGGGGCACCTGGGTGGCTCAGTCATTTGAGTGTCTGTTGTTCGATTTTGGTTCAGATCATGATCTCGGGGTTGTGAGGTCAGCCCTCACCAGGCTTCCTGCTCAGCGGGGAGTCTCTTCTCCCTCTGCCCCTGTCCCTGCTTGTGCTCTTTCTCTAAAATAAATAAAAGAAGCTCTTTAAGATAGATAGATGGACAGAGAGATAGAAGGATAGATGGATAGATAGATAAAACAGAGAAATTGTTTAATCTGGAAGATTCTGAGTACAATTCAAGTCTCCCGCAGAGAGGAACCATGTTGCTGAACCCAGCAGACTAAACAAATGGCTTTTGTTTTAAGGTTTTTAGGCAGAAAAATCTAACTCAGTCACCATGTGGCATCGCTGTCTCTGTGTCGCTGGTCTTCCACGGTGACTGGTTTCCGAGGATGGGATGTGGCCTGTGAGGCTGCCTTCCTTCTCCCTCTGTCTGCCTAAGGTAGAAATCCGGCGCGCCCTGCATCGGAGCTGCCCCACTAGCCCGAGGCCAGAAGGGAGACGGGCGCTGAGCTCGGCCACACTCCCCTGTGTCCTCACGCCACACGCCTCGCTGTGAGCCCTAGAAATTTGGGATAGTTGCTACATCAGCAAAGTTGATGGATAATTTTTAGGTAAGCAATACCACCCGTTTTATAAGGTAAAGAAATAGAGGCTCAAAAACATGAAGTCAGTAACCTCTGGTGACACATCGATGAGTAGCAGAGACCGAGTCCACCGCCAGCCCCTTCTCGCTCTAGGGCACAAGGTTCCGCACCCACACCCGAACGGGAAACTTCCCGAAAACAACAGTAAAACAAGTTACATGGAAACGCAAATGGATAATTTTTTTTTAATGTCTTCTCCTGGTTTATGCCTGCATCTCACTCCGTTGTGAGCTGAAATCGAAGAACCCACCAATTTTCTGAAGAGCCGTGAACCGGTTACAGCTCTCCGGAGACGGCAGGTTATCAAGAATCCTTGTGTTGGAAGATCTTGCTTTTCAACCTGGTAGCTCGATTTTTGTGGTTAATAGCGCACACTTGCCACCCTGCCTTCCCTGCTTCAGGCTGTCACTCTGTGCAGGAGGGAGAACCACCTTCTCCAGTCGCGTGGCGCGGGGAGTCCCCCGTGCCGGCTCGTCTAAGACGGCGAGATGGAAAGAGAGAACTGGGACGCCATCTGGGTATTCAGAAGAGCCCACGGCATCAGGTCCGAACTTCCTGCTGCTTGAATGCTCTCTTAATACTGGTCTGGAAGGTGGGACATTTACTATATTTTATTATGTTATTTTGTTTTAGGAGCTCTTAGGAGACTCAGTGCTTTGTTGGGTGAAACATGGGAAGACGTCAGTGGACAGCGGCTTGCTTGGATTCCGCGCGTGTCTGTGGAGCAGCTCGGCTCTCCACACGGCCTGGCGTGAGACGCCCATGCTCTGACAGCACATGTTCCCACTCTCAGAAACGCCGGTGGGGAGGCAGGCATGGGACTGTGACGGACACCTTCAAGTGAACGTGGCACGGGGCTGTGCTGTGTGATTGTGCATGCCGCTGTTTACGGTCCGCAGACTTACACCTGCTTCAAATGGCAGATGGGGTGCTTTCTTTGTTTGTTTGTTTTTAAGATTTTGTTTATTTGAGAAAGAGAAAGAGAGAGAGAGAGAGAGAGAGCACGAGCATCAGGCAGAAGGAGAAGCAGGCTCCCTGCTGAACAGGGAGCCTGATTCAGGCTCAATCACAGGACCCCAGGTTCATGACCTGAGCCGAACGCAGATGTGTCATTGATGGAGCCCCCCAGGCTCTTGGTGGGGGGGGTGCTAAGTGAGAAACAGGGCAGGTGAAGCTGCGATGAGGGAGGCAGGGGGTGCAGCAGATTCAACTGAGACTTTTTCACTTCCTGGCAGAGAGCTGCAGCCTGGCCTGGTGAACTGTTATCCCAGGGCTTAGTATCACCCCGCCACGGCCGGAAAGAAGTTCCAGGGATATGATGCTGAAAGTACTTTACATTCTTCTTTTTTTTTAAGATTTTATTTATTTATTTGACAGACAGAGATCACAAGTAGGCAGAGAGAGAGGGAGAAGCAGGGTCCCTGTTGAGCAGAGACCCCGATGCAGGGCTCGATCCCAGGACCCTGGGATCATGACCTGAGCCGAAGTCAGAGACTTAAGCCACTGAGCCACCCAGGCGCCCCGAAAGTACCTTACACTCTAAAACAGACCTGATTTCAAATATTAGGCCCCATCAGCCCCTTAAGCCACCCAGTTCTCTGTATTTAACATTTACCCTCCTGATTGTTTCAGGGCACAAAACAAACACAAGAACCCTGTTTGGGCCGACCTTGTGTCTCAAGTTTTGGTTTGGACAGCATGGTCATGGTCCCTAGACACCTTTGTGAGGAGCAACGGGCAGAGAAGAAATTTGGGACTGTGCTGAACGTCCAAGCCGAAGGGCACTGAAACTCTCTTCAGTTGCCCAAAGCTCTCCTCCTTCTGCGTCACCTTCCCGAGAGGTGATGATGAACCCTCCCCCCTGAAAATGTGCCGCATGCAGCCAGCCTGGCCAACAGAGGTGGCTGTGGTTGTCGGCTATCGGAAGTAGAGAAACCTGGTTGGAGGACTCGTTCTGAAACAGCGAGTGCCTCCTGCCGGGAGGAAGCGGGCATCCGGCGGCAGAGCGCTCTGCACCGCGGGGCAGGACGGTCCTGCTGTCACCTGAGTCCAGCATGTCGGCTGGACTCTGCGAAGTAGAGGGACAACCATCAGCATCACCTAAAAGTGATTCTGAAAATAAATTGTGTGTCTCTGCTTCTGCCTTTTCTCTTGCTCACAGCCCATGGTGAGAGCCGGTGTGCCCGCTGCTGTCCGAAGTACAGGAAGAAAGAGTACGGCCCCGCCAGGCACCGGGCAACACCCGCGGGCAGCACCGGATTAATGATGGGCATGTGCTCCAGGACGGTGTTTGACACACAGGAATCCATTCATCGAGCGGGTCAGCCCCAGAGCAGAAACGCCCGGGGAAAGAATGATGGGGCCTCTGGAAACCATGTTCACTGCAGGGCTGGCTGTCGACAGCTCCGGAGATGTTTAACCTGGAGAAGAGGTCAGCGGTGAGACACCTGCCTTCAGACACCTCCGCAGGTGTGCAGTCTGGAAGGATCGCGTGCCCTCTGAGCAGTGCCAGATGATGCCATGACCAACCACAAAGAATTATCTTTAGATCCACAAAAACACAAAGCGTGGTGACACCACCAGCTTGGAAATGACTGACTTTCACGGAGAAGCAAGGGGATTTCCCATCAGCAACCACCGAGGTGGTGTCTTGCAGGGGAAGGGCAGGTCGGACTAAATCCACACCCAGGCCCTTCCCCACTGCAAGGGCACAATTGCATCTTTATCACCAACCTCAGCGAGACCTCACCGACAGCACGCCATCCTCTGAGTGACTTAGTCTTTCCGCTTGTTTACCGCGAGTTTCCAGAACCGGAAGTTCCCATGCCCGGCGTGGCTTCAGGAGAGCAGCAACAGCTACATTTGATGCCAGTGGGACGCCTTCCTCCCTGTGTGTCGATCACATGACAAATGAGGCTGGATTTGCATTGACACAGCTTTCCTATGATGTCAGCCTCCCTGTACGCAGCCGCAGGCGCCGCACTGAATTGCTTTCTCTCTAATGGTTCATTGGGTCTGAAATTTAGTATTTGATCTTGTTTTATTATCTTTTCCAGCTATATTCTACACCTAATTTTTTCCCTGAAATGAGCATTATTGATTTGCTTATTAAATATTGTCTGCCTACTGTGAATTTTTCACATACGCGGTATGATGAGTCCTTTTTAGAAAATAATGATCATCGGCAACACAATGCCTGAAATACCAGACTCTCAAGGAGATTCGGCCGGACTTGAGCTGCGTACGGAGAACAAAAGCCATCCTGGCCTCTCCTGGGTAAAAGCTTACACACTGATTCTATCTCCTCGAGAAAAAGAGTAATCAATAAGTGATTATATTCCCAAAGTAAATTACATTTCAGGTTTCGTTCTGTCCAGGGCAGCTCAGGAGTGATGGGCCCTGCAGGTCACATCTCAGGGCAGAAGATGGTCTGGCTGAGCTGTCGGTGGCCGAGGGGGGATTCGTAACACCCGTACAGGGAAAAGCCGAATCAGCACATCCTCACGAGTCAGCCGTCCCTTCCTGAAATGTAGCTCTCTCTAAAGTTCACCCTCTGGGGAACGGAAGGCAAAGACCATTCCAGCACTCTACCTTCCCTCCCACTCTGGAGGATCCCCGGGTCTCGGGGTCTCCCCCGGACCTCCAGGGTCTCGTCTGAAGGACCCTTCCCAGGATGCTCCAGCCTCCACTCTCCTCCTCGGCAGCTGCCCTGCACTGGGGACCTCCTTCAACACCATGGTTTAGACCATCATCGCCCGCTTTCCCTCCTGAGTCACAGATGGCTCAGCGAGGGGCCTGACTTAGATGTCACGTGCTGCCCTGACCTCTGACCTCTTCCAGAAGACAGAAAAATCAAGTCGCCTGGTTCATTTTAGAAAGGTAGTGAACCTGGCATTAATGCCTGGTGAAGGGGAATAAAGAACCAAACTCCATGTTTATTGTTTCTGATCTCACAGGCGGCTGTGCAGCCCCAGAAGGGACACTGAGAAGCCGGGGCTGTGGCAGGTGTACCGCCTCCACTTCTGGCTCCAACTGCGAGTTCATTCCCGTTAAGATTTGTATCTGCCGCAGCGTGTGTGTGCACGCCTCTTCCAATGAGAAGCCCAACCCAGAAGCTGTAAGTCCGTTAAAAAGAACAACAAGCAAGTCGAAAGGCAAACAGCTCAGACCAGGAATGATTATTTGCAGCAAATCCATACAGAAAGCACTAATCCCCAGAATAGGGACCAAAAAAGAAAGGAAAAGAAGTGGAAGGCTATAAAGAGACAATCAGAAGAAGAAATACAAATGGCCAACGAGCCTACGAACGGTGGGCAACGGCACTAATACAAAGGGGATGCGAAATAAGCAAGGCCAGGGTCTTTAGCTTATCGTACTGTGCAAAACTGTGACCACTCAGACAGTACGAGAAACTGTCTAACAAGTTCTTGTGAAAGGCAACTTGGCAATATCCGTCCGTCAACATTTTGTCATAACATATTTTTAACCATACGATTCTCTGTCAGTCGGATCTGTCTAGTGGAAACGTGACTCTGTTCAAAAATGTGCTCATTACAGCATTTTTATTATATCCAAGAAATTAGAGACCACGTAATGTCCACCAGAGCTGGAAGAAATGGCCCAAACCTCGGGTCCTGCTGCATTCACACACCAGCATATGACTACCGTATGTGAATAGGACCGAATAAATCCGTAGCAACACAGGAAGGGGAGGAGGGCGTAAGCAGAATAGGAACGGACCGATTCCTGAAGCGTGGACGTCGAATGAGATGAACCAGCGCAGAGGGGGTCGGGTTCCGTCCTTGAGGAGGCAACAGGAAAGGGCTTCCTGCCTCAGTGGTCAGTTGCCCTGGATGAACGGAACTGGACGGCTCTTCCGGCTCCAAAGGGAAATCGAGAATTGGGGCCAAAATGCAGGGACGTGGGCAGGTGGATGCCAGGAGCTTTTCTCTTCTGAATCTGTTTTCCCAGGGAAACAGGCAGGAAGATAAGCAACAGGGTGGTGGGCTCCAGCTGAGGGTGGGGGGTCTGGAAAGCAGGGAAGCGAATGGGGTCAGGAAATGGCATGTGGGGGGCCATGGTCAGCTGAAGCTGATACGCATGATTCGAAGGAAGCCTGTTAGCACGGTGAGTGTCTCCCAGCTCGTCAGCGGCAGGGCGAGCCATCCAGTCATGCAGGTGACAGAGGTGAGGACCTGGGCAAAGGTGTGATTTTGGTGTCAGCCAGGCAAAGAAGGAAGGAAAATGTGAGTACTGTGAGAGAGACAGAAAAGTGGCAGAATCAGTTGCTGTAAAAGTGAGATCTAAGGAAAGTAAGCAAGGAGGCAGAAGGGCAGTGGTCAGAGAGGAGGGCTTGTGGCTGCATCTCAGAAGGCTTTCCGTTACTGGCCATGACCACTGAGGACAGAGGAGAGGGGCTGAGGAATGGGGTGGCCAGGTCCTGGAGAAGTCACTTCCAGGACCTGAGCCAGACATGGTGTCGAGGGCAGTGACTGTGAGCCAGGAGGACGGGGAGCAAGGACTGAGATCAAGGGAGTAAGCGGAGGCTTCTGAGGAAGGAGTGACATGGAAGTGACCAGGAGAGAGAGAATTGCAGGGAATTGACCAATAATGCCCCCACCCTGGGTCCAATAGAAGGAGGTGTGGAAGGATAGAACATCTCTTGGTGGGGAAGACATGTCCAGGGGAATCCAGGGTTCATACGGCTGCCCTGATGGGTGCCGCTGGCTTTGGGGGAAGTACGACTTGTACACGGTCCCCTCAGTTCTGAGCTGAGAACACACCCAGCCCCTTCTGTGACGTTCCAGCAACACCATGCACACACCAGACAAACAAAACTTCACCCAGACACTCCTCAGTGTCTCCAGCGATGCAGCATGAAGGGAAAGGCAGTTTGGGGGAGGTGGGGACAGGCACAATGCTACAAGTGGAGCCGGGGTGGGTGAGAGGGTGAGCTACAGCTCCCTGACTGGGCTGAGGAGGTCCAGAGAAGTGGCACCCTATGCCTGGGTGCATCCATGAGGGAGTTGCTGGGAGAGATGGGTGTCTGAGTCTCTGGACTGAGCAGAGGAGATGGCCTTCCCCAGTATGGGCTCCCCCACTCTGGGAAGGCCCCAAGTAGGACAAAAAAAGGTGAAGAAGGGAGGATTCAGCCTCTCTGCCTCAGCTGGACCTTCTCTCTTCTCCCGCCACAAAGCCTCAGCCCCAGTTTTCAGAACTTTGGACTCAGAATAAATCAAACCAGTGACTTTCCTGGGCCACTACTGTGTAGATGGCAGACCATGAGACTTCTCTTCCTCCAGAACCACAAGCATCAGTTCCTGTAATAAATCTCCCACCTGTCCATCCATGTAGCCATCTGTCTGTCCATCCATCCATCCATCCTTCCATCTGTCCACCTATCCATCCATCTATCTATCCACCCATAGGATATGGGTGGATAGGATATATCTATCCTATTGGTCCGGTTTTTCTGGACGACCCTGACTAACGCAGAGAGTTAAGGGGTATCTGGGAATTCTGAGCTCACTGTGGGACAGAGGACACGATGAAATTAGTCTCTATGGCATTGAGGTGAGTGGTAGATGTGGCTGAGTGAACCCAGATGAGCCTGAGTTCAGAAGAACATCCACAGAGGAGGGTGGTCCAGCACGGATGTGTGGACAGTGGGGAGGACATGTTTGCAGGGCTTCAACAGACCCTATTGCTGCCCCTGAGGTCCCAGCCTCACCACTGTGTTTGTCTGTCTGGAGTGATCTGATGTCATTCTCCTATTCACACCACCCAAGAGCATCCTCACTCTTCCCTCTGCCTCTACAGCTTTTCTGCCCCAAGAACACTGCTCAGTGACCTTGGAAGTATCACACAGTGATACGGCCCCTCCTTTCCTCATTCTTGGAGCTGATGAAACTCCATAAACATCCCTATTAGCACTCTGAATGATAATTTTATAGTTATCTCCTTTCTTCATCATATTGATAGACTCTGAAGACAGGAGACATGTTAGGCATCGCCATACCTTAACTGAATACCCAGCTATGAGGGACATTCAGTAAATGATGAGTGCATGATGAGAAGGAAGAGAAGAAGCCCATATCCAGAGCCTCTGCATGAGGTGGGGGAAAGGGAGAGAGAGAAAGGAGAAAGAGATAGGAAGGGGAGGACAAGAAGTAAGGGAGGAGGGGAATAAAGGAAGGGAGGGAGGGAGAGAGGGAGGGGAAAGGGACAGAGGGACAGAGGGAGGGAGCTGGAGGGCAGAAAAAGCAAATTCCATCCATTAGGCCATTCCTAAATGACCTACTAAGCACAGGCAGAGTATCTTCCTCCTTGAAATATTTTTTGCAGCAAACTCCTGTCCCCATACTCCCATTACGGCTCAGAATATGCCAGGTTATGCTCTAGAAACAAATTAGCCCTGGGATCTGCAAGGTGTGCATGAGGGTTATTTCCTATTTGCTGTCTCAGAGAGGAGTGGAGGGGAGGGCTTTGCCCCGCGCTGTCCCTGGGGCTGTGCTTGCTGGTGGCCACACAGGGGTGGGGAGAGAGCCGAGGGTCCCATGAAAGCTTCCACACCCTTCTGCCCACTGGCCAGAATTAGTGGCAGGGTCCCGCCTAACCGCAGGACGACTGTTGGGCACCCATCACTGCTGGGGAATAAGAGTATTAACGGAATGGAGTGTTAGTGGGGAACCACAGCCCCTCTTAGGAATGATTTCTGTGGGAAGAGTGGACTTGTGATGAAAAAAGGTGTAAAAACTAAAGCTCCAGGAAGCAACATGCCTCAGTGCAGAAATGTGACCAGACGTGGGGTTGTCCATCTGGCCATGCAAACAGCACCGGGTGTCACGGGGACATCTGGCCAGCTGTGTCCACGTGAGACAGCTGCGTGGCGGCAACAGAGGGGCTGTCAAGAAGCACGGGTCGAGGCGTGGTGCAAACAGGAAGCAGAAACCCCACTTCATGTCGCCCTGTGTGTGAGGACCTCATCCTTTCGTGAACAGTCACTAATTAATTTACCCGGCACCTCTCTGAGCTATTAGTTAGTAAGAACTACGCAATTCGTGTGCAGGAGAATGAAGGCATCCAGCCAAAGCCCAGGGCGCGTGAAATTAGGGACCACACAGAAGAGGCATCCAGCCCCTAATCCTTTCCAGAAGGTTCTGCAGAAAATCATCCAAGTTACCAAGACCCAGAGGAGATGATGCTGCTAATCTAGGCATTCTGCTCCAGGAAAGCCCATTTAAGGTCAGAGACCATAAGAGAGGAAAGACCTCACGTGAAGAACAGAACGGAGTGTATCGTGTGCTTCTCCTGCTCCTGCCTCCTGAGCTTGAACATCTCTGCTGCCCTGTGCCGAGACGCCACCCACCCCACCCCCGGGAGGATGAGGACGCCCCGGCGTGGGCGGCCACAGGAAACCACAGTCCAGGAAACCTCAGCCTCGCCACCTGCCCCCTTTTAAGCCATCTCCCTCCTGCTCTCTTTACCGTCATGCTGTGCAGTGGCCTGAGGTTTCTGACCCTTCCTGATAACCCTCCACACTCCACATAGTTCCCTCTGTGGACAGAGAGACACACCCACTGAGTGTAGTTAAGGGTCATAGGACAAGTGGAAGGTACGTACGCACGCACACTCACAAGGGTATCACTTATGCCCAGAGGAGGAGTGACTAGCAGACAAGGGTTTGATTTTTATGGCACAAGGAAGGGGCACCGTTGAAGGTGCCAGGTCAGGAAGTGAGGTGGGTGGGTCTATGTTCCCAGGGTACAGGTGCGTGGAGGACGAGGAGGGTCCTGGAGAGAGGCTGCAGAAGCAGCTACATCCGAGGGGACAGGCTGGGGCCACAGCCTCCGGGTGTGTGTGCCCGTGAGCCTCCGGGGCCAGCGAGGGAAAGCCTGGGAGACTTCCTGGGCCAGGGGACACAGGGAGGGATGACGAGAGAAAGCCAGCTAGGGTCAGTTCCCACGTCCTCTCCTTAACCTCCACCCATCAGACCTTCTTCCTCCCTCTGTCCACCTCTGGGAGCCCATCATGCCCCGTCCCTGGGAGGCTGTTCACGGCTCCCGCATTCCCAGGGGGCCGTGCTTCTACCCAGCGCTCACCCTCGCTGCTCCTACGAGGGGCCACAGGCAGGCCTCAGACAGTACTCGGCAAGAAACGGCAAATGAAGTGTGTGTGTGTGTGTGTGTGCCGCCTCCCGTGCGGTCACAGGCAGTCCAGGCCGGGTCCCAGCTCTGAAACATGACCACCTTGGTGGGAAACACCCATGTGCACCTGTTGGTTATGGGAAACCCTGGGGAAATGACTGCGGCTTGGGGTTCCTACACTCATTTACACAGTATCGATAATGTTGGTCATTTGTAACCATTAATAACTTCTGTTATCCACGTCGTCTGCTGCTCGGCAGAGTAGTCTGGTTCCTGGGTCGCAGGAAGGACAGGGCACGACTGACACTTGGGCCCAGAGCTCGATGGATAAGAACATAATTGCCCAATCAAGAGAGAGCACTGCACACAGACCCATCGTCCCCAGCCCGCTCACTTCACCGCGCAGAAACCCGTGTCCACACCTCCATCGTGCGCTTACAAGAACGGCAAAGCAGTATTCCCAAAGTCCCGGACACCGAAACCGTGCCTGCTGTAGAGGGTCGCGTGGTCTAAACAGTTGCCTCAAATCTTGAATGTCTCCAGGGCATTTTCTCCAGAGACAGATCACAAACAACGCCATTATTGCGATGGATCATTTTAGAAACAGTCACGTAATGAAAGATGCAGGCAAATCCCTCCACTCACAAAAAAATCCATGAAGTGATGTGACGCGTCATGGGGGCCACATTATAGGATCGAAGGAGCGTGGAGGGCGCGTGAAGCGTCGATAAAAAGGAATCTGGTATCACCTGAGCCACAGGTCCTGCTGCCAGGAGCCTGCCTCCCGCAGAAGGCAGGGTGGGTTCGCCTGATCCATCTCGACACAAAGAGGAAGACACGAGGATTTTTTCCTCCTCAGTGGAACATGGGGCAGTCCGGGTGGCTGACCCGGAGTTGCAGTGAGAAATTTTTAAGAAGTTTATCATTATCCTGACAAAATACTAAGGAGGTGTGCGTGATCCATTTGCTAACGGTGTCTTCAGGAGGGAGGGGGGCTCGGGGGGTGGTAGGCATCCCTGTGATGGCCGTCACCACACACACGTGTGGGACACGCAGCTGGCAGGCTGTGTGGCCGGGGAGCCTGTCTCTGCTGGTTGCCTTTCTGCCCCGGCCTGCGTGCAAAATGCAGAACGGGGCTCTTCCGCCCTGTGTTTTCTTTCGTGTTTCCTTTCTGTGCTGTCCTTTCCCCTGTGTGTTTCACAAATGCCCTCAGAGAAACCCTGGGATGGGTTTGTCTCAGGAGGGCTCCTTCTGGTAGAGCGTTTCCCTTCCTGTAGGATAACATCAACAGCCTTGCACATGGCCCCATTCTAGGATGACAGAGAACACGGAAAATCTCTGTTTTAGCAGATCTTCAGGGCTCCAGGCCCCTCTCCACAAGGACAGTGATATCCTCCTTGTAATGTCGCCTGAGGGTTACAATAATGTCTGTGAAACAGCTGACACGGAGCCTTAGTGCAGGTAAGAGCTCGGTACCCGGGAGTTCTTACTAGCAAGGATCACCTGAACATATCCGATTGTGTGAAAACGTGTTAATTCGAATGCGCATTGTAAAATCATCAAGTCACCTCCAGTGTGGAAGCTAATCAATTGAACTAGAGAGTCTGTTCAGAAACCCAGCTCTGTGTTGCAAAATAGAATGATTGGTTGTGGAATAATGATTGGTTGGGAACCATGCACTAAATGGAATAAAACACCAATGTTTCTCCCGATATTTCCAATAAGATAGACAATGCACCAGTCGGCCAAGGCAACGCAGCTTACCCAGGAGACAGGTGGCTTGGGTTCAAAGCCTCCAAGTCACTTGGGGATTTGGATACAAGGCTATGCTGAAAGAGAGACCCTGGAATGTAAGAGGAAAAGAAGAGAGGAGGGAGGGATGGGAGAGGAGATCAATTAATTCAGCAAAACGGAGGAGAGGGAAGAGTGGTACAGATCCTGAACCCTCCAGAGAACTACATTTTTTCTGTGAATATCCATGAAATAATCATAAAAACGTGTGATGTGAAAGAGTGGGTAAAAATAGAAAACACAACTTAGCTATTTGATCTACTCTCGCCTGTACTCTAACTTGCGGTTGCTGGGGGCAAAAATCCCAAAATTACTTTCTGAATGAAATAAGACACTCAAAGTCATCAAAGCAGATAAAGGTATTTGTCCCACAAGAAGTGATTAGAGAAAAATGGAACACACTGGAGAAAAATACTTGGAATCCAGACAGTGGACAGAAGAATCAACACAGTCTTCTACAAGCCAATAAATACAAGCAAATAACATAAACAGGAAAGATAGGATATTAACAATTTCCAGAGGAGAAAAATAAATGAGTGATAAGAATGAGAGAGGTGCGGTGATAACTCACTACTTAGCAAATGAACTAAAAGAAAACTCAATCATTCGTTGCAGCTGTTCCCTTAGGAAGGTCACAGAAGTTTCTTAAAAATAGTAACATCAGTAAAGACGAGGCTGTGGTCAAAATGGTACTCTCATACTTGACGCGGTGAGGGGGGAATCACTACAACCTTCTAGGAAAGTAATCGAGATAATGATTAAATTAAAAATGCATGGATGCTTTGACCCAACAATCTCGATTTTGGTAAGCTCTCTTGAAAAAAAAAAAAGCTGCAGGTACGAGAATATATGTTTGCATTTTCTACTGTTACCTATAGTAGCAAACAGAACCATCTGTCAATGGGGAAATGGTAACGTAAATTGAAACTTCTCTACCTGGAGAATATTAGACAGTTATTTCTAGATCAAGTTATCTATTATTGACTTGGAGGGAGACGGATGGATGGATGGTGGACAGATGGACAGAGAGATGAATACTATACTTCCGTGACGAAAGTGTGAATTAATGTGAGTGCCCACATTTTTGCAAAAGAAGCTATAAAGTAACCTATCTATCCATCTGCGTGTGTGTGTGTGTGTGTGTGTTTGACACACTACAGAGTGTTGGCGGGACATAAACCAGGCAGTTAAGCTTGGTTACATCACAAAAGTAGAACAATGACAAAAGTTGCCGAGTTATAATAATCTTTTGCGTTTCCCCTGTAGCTCAGATGAGTTCATTACTTTAATAAGTTAAAATAATTAGCATAATAAAGAAATATATGTAAGTTCTTTCTTTCCCCAGGATTTTGTATGGTAAATTCTAAACTTCCAACAATGATTTGATACAGGGTAAGGTTCCAGCTGCACCGTACAGTCCTACCTAAAACACTCGAATCAGTGAGAGCCAGAAGAAAACAGGCGAGAGGATGCTCACATTCCCCCTTGTGGTGTGTGGGAAGACAAGAGAGCAGAGTGTGAGGAAGTAAACTGATTTGCCTAGAATTGCACAGGTGAGTCCATCTTCTTTCTGGTGAAGCAGGAACAAAGACTAAAAACCGAATTCTAGCTGGGACCGCTTCAGATTAGCTCCAAGGCAGCCCACCCTTGCCTCCGCAGGGGAAACCCCTCACCCGTGTGACCGGCACAGGGCAGAGGTGCCCAGCACCTTCTGGGAAATCCAAGAGATGATCTATAAAGTCATTGTCCATCACTAACAGCTTAACACGCTCAACACTCTGTGAGAGGCTTCCTTCTGTAGGAACCGTCCTTCTGTGAGAAGCCAACGAGGGGATGGATGCCTGATGCGGGCGCTGGGAGGACCGGAAGAGGAAGGATTTGGTCGAGGACCATCTGGAGACGTACAGATTGATCCCCAGAAGGGAAGAAGTGGAGAACGCTGCCCTGTTTTGCTTGGACCTGTTTAGGTCCTGCAGATCGTCCACGCAAACTCGCTGCCCCAGCCAGACCCATCTCAAGGTCATCAGGCACATAGCTTCGACCTTCATCCCCAATGTGATCTCTCCTCTCCAGAGCTCTGCCTCTGCGGGGGGATGGCCCTGCGGTCAGAGCACTGTGCTGTCTCCGGCATGTCACTGGACCTTCCTGACCCCCTGCTTCTGCACCTGTGCAGGCAGCAACAGTCACAGAAACCAGCTCCCCGGCTGACTGTGAGGACGAAGGAGGAAGGCTATATAAAGTGCAGCCCTCGGGATGGTACCCCTACACACCCGCGGGCACAACCAATATTAGCAGGTGAGCGTTGCTGTTTCCAAGGCCGGGAATGGTTAGTCCGCCTTGATAGCTCCCGGCTCATCTTCGAACCCTGCCCACATCCAGCTTCTTCCCTGGCCACACGCTGCCCCGCACCTGCTGTCAACCCAACCCTGCTATCCAGACAGCTTCTCAGCGTTCCTGACACAAGCTGATGCACTGCTTTCCCCTGGAAACTGTCAGTACTGTGTGTGTGCCCTTGTGTGTGCATGTGCTGCACATGTGTGCACATGCATCCTATGAGTGTGCGCGTGTGTGCACTTTCACACGTGTCTCAAGTGCGTGCATGTGTGTGCACGTGTGCATTGTGGGCGTGTGTGTTCGTGTGATGTGCACGTGTGCGTGCGTGTTTGCGTGCACGTGTGTGAGTGTGTGCGCGTGGGTGTGTTTGCACGCGCACGTGTGTGCATGCCTATTGGTGTGTGTGTGCACGCACAGATGGATCACAAACTCCAGGAAGGCGTGCACCTTGCCTCACACCCCCGTCTTGGCCCTCACCTCACCCGTACACTGCCCGCAGGTGCCCAGTGCACACCGGGGGGATGAACCCACCATCTCCGCTCATTCTGACGCATGAATCCTCCGCAGGGTCTGTGCTTCCCGGGGGAAGACCAAGCCTGTTTCTTTACAGGAAAGTTCAGATGAAATTGTTTCCAAATAGGATCGATTTTCACTCTATTTGTACTTCAAAATTAAAATACTACTTTCCTCGTTAGGGCTTTTATGCAGGCTTATCGCCAACACATGCAACCCCAGGCCAGGCTGCAGGGAAGACCTGGGCACAGGCTCTGTGTAGCCAACTCCAATGTTTTACAAAATAAAGTCTGTGATTTCCATTTTTATAGGGAAAACCTAAATGTCAGGTTCCCCTTTAAAAGTCAAATCTCACCGCTGGGAGCCCCTCTCCCCTCAAGGCTGAGGTCTGAGGGCTTGATTAGTGGCTCCGATGAGCTGTGCCCACCCCTGTCCCTGCAGCCCCTCACTCTGCCCTACGCACTCTCTGGCCTGATTTCTGTCACGGCTTCTGTGGGCACCTTGGGGCCGGGGGAGCTCCCTGGACACAGATGATCCTCAGCAGAGCGAAATATGCCTCCTTGTGAAGCCCGCGTCCCACAGACAGCTTCTAGGCGTCCGTTGGACACCTACTATAGCTCTTGGAAACAGTTACATTGAATCATTTCCCAATATTTTTAACTTTTCTTCTGAATGTGGATAGTTAGCCTAAAAGTTGGTCATTAGCCCACTGTACATGTAAGTGGCTGCTTCCTAAAATGGTACGCGGGCTTCAGAGTTCCTGGCAGGGTGACAATGGCCATTTAGCGGGAACCTCCAGCATCCTGGCATCTCTGTGGTATTTCCAAAAGACATTACACGGCAATGCAATTCGCAATTTAAGACTTCAGGCAAAACAAGAATTTTGCCTTCAAGATCTAAGCACCTTCTTCGGAACCGTATTCTCTCAACTTCCAGAAGGAATGAGTGCGCAAGTCTCAGAAGCACATCACCAGGATGTTGATTCAGTTTTTCTTTACATGTCGATGCTTTTTTTTTTTCTTAAACCTAAGAAGTGAAAGCTACGTGGCTGTTTCCTGTGACAACAAAGCCCCATTTTTCTGAGAGTGTGTGTCCCCATATACAAGACCAGGAAAAGAGAGAACATTTGGGGGCTTATTTTAAGGGAAGAAGCAACAGCATGTAACAATTAGTATTTGGCAGTTTATGTTCTGTTAGGGAAGTAGACCACAAGCTAAAAAATCATGACCGTTATTGATAATCCTATTTCCAAACTCTCCAGTCTTCCAGGTTGCTTGCGAGACCAACAAAGGGAACATTTGTGACGCAGAATCATTAAACAGGCGCCCGATCATTACAGAGAAACATTTCTGAAAAATGGATGGAAAGGGGGTTAACACATTGCCTCTAGCAACAGTTTTTATTAGGGGCTAGGTAGAAGAAAAGGTCTGTTATCATGTACCGA
Organism: Meles meles; assembly: GCF_922984935.1. NCBI lineage: Eukaryota > Metazoa > Chordata > Mammalia > Carnivora > Mustelidae > Meles > Meles meles. Next base: position 147,919,805 of record NC_060072.1, on the reverse strand, counting down.
AAGCTTTCAGCATACAAAAGAGTGACGGGAATTTTTTTCTTAGCTATCGATCTAAATACAGATTAATTTTAAAAATTACTCTTGTAAATGTCATTCTGTTTTTTTCTACAAAGGATATTCCTTTAAACGGGCTACAGCTCAAATGTCAGCTCATAAATACAAATAAGGCTTAATTGTCAGAGAATATGTACATTCGGTTCCCGTGTAGATGGTCACCTGGTATTGTAGTCGATTATTTACGGTCATTGTCCACTGTCAGCAACAGAAAATAGGGTTGAATGGTATAAATAAAATGATCCACAGATAACACCACTTTCTAGGCTAAAGCCCATTTTCTGAAACATTGTCAAGGTGTGTGTACTGGTTTGTTTTTCAGGGAAGAGTAACAAGGAAGGTGTCCGTGCCACTTTGTTACCTACCAAAGGAAAGAATTTCATTCTGTCCCTAGATTTACTTCTTCCTCTCTAAGGATGGTCCCTTCTCTCGGGGTTAAAAGACATTACAAACTAAAATGCAATGTCTTCAAAATTGTGGTGAGAAAGAAGCTGAGCTGATTTTTGTAAATTCGTGTCCTAAACCAACACTTCATAAACATGCACAACTCTAATAATTTGGTGAAGAAATAATTCTTCAAGAAGCTAGAATCATGCACTTGACTCCCTGGCCATCAGATTCGGGACGGGAAGCTTACTTAGGATGAACTTGGAGGATCCAGAGAAAGGAGCCTTGAGCATGGGCCCCATTACTCTCCTCGGAAACCCAGAGTCTGTCTCAGGTCCTGAGAGAAGGGGCCGGCAAAGGGTGCAATCAGATTTGCTGGAGCAAGTGTTTCAGGAGCTGTAAGTCAGTCTGTGGGATCAGGATTGCTAAGGGTGAACCAGTCTCACATCTCCACCCATATACAGGGTGGAAACAGCTTTGTGGACACAGAGGCTTAGGGGAACACCTAAACGAAGCCACAGCTTTCCATGCGAAAAATGCTCTGGATGGATTCTCGTGTGCGAATTCACGTCAGGTTGAACCTGCAGTTCCCGACAGTATTCATGGCCGTGGTGACCTTCACCAGATGGGAGAGAAAACTTTCTTGTTAAATATGTGCTTGTTTGTAAAATAAATGCATGCTCGTTTAGCAAAGCCTGAAATAAATACATCTATGCATATGTGGTGTGTGTGTTTCTGTGTTCGCAAGTATGAAAATAAATTTGTCTTATATCCCCACAACCCAGAAGTCACTAGTGGGATCTTTCTGGAAAGTTTCCCCTCCTGTTAAGAATATTATGAATAAGACTCTTGTTCATGAAGCATTGTACCTTTTCCTAGTAATACTAAATTAGAAACTTTACCCCGTGCAGCTTGAAATTCTTCCGAACGACCACTGAGATTACATAATGTGCAATCACACAGATTCACTACATTTCACTGTCCCACCTTTTGTCGGACAGATTTTCCACGTTTAACTGAAATGAATGATTTCTCCATGAACATCGTGGGGCACAATTCCTGTACTGAATTTGAAAGTATGTCCTTTTATTGGATACTGTAAAATTCTTGAGTCAAACCATGTCCCAAATGCTGAGAGAGGAAGCGGAAGGTGCGGTGCCCGTTGCCCCCAGAAGTAGCGTGCCTGCCGCCTCCACCGGCTCTGAGCGCTTCCCTGGGAGACAGACCGTTGCCTCCCAGCAGGACAGATGTCACCTGTTGGTTGTTACCTTACAAAGCATGGCCTTGTGGAATTTCAGTGTTGATAACGTCATACACGTAGAGCCGCGGGGTGAGCAAAGCGAAACGCACCCACAGATGAGTGGGCGACGGGCAGTGCTCAGGGAAGCAGCCTGTCCCCATTCCCAACCATCTGCCTGGCGCCCACAAGCCCAGATCCCACAACCCACCAGTGCCGGACACACCGACATGCCGCCTGGGCCATCCCGTGAGAAAGAAACACGAGGCCATATTACCAACATGCAGAAGGGTGCTGCTTCTTAGGGTTTCCATCGCTCCCGGGGATAAAATAATAGCTTGGTGATCCCAAGCGCCACATGGAGGGGAGGCCAGGCAAGGGGCTCCCAGGAAGGACACTTTGTGGGCAGGAGGCAAGGGAGAGCCTGGCGGAGGTCTGAGGAGCTGCTGTTCTGGTCTCTGCCGTGCACAAGGCCGCTTCCCTCAGCTCCCCTGCATGGCCGGCCTGGTCCCCGTGCTGCTCGTGGGCACACACAGGGCCACACGCCAGCAGGCTGGCCCATGTCAGCTGCACCTTCCGCTCAAAGGCTTCCAAGCATCCTGATACGTGGTTTCAAACCCCAGTTCTCCGAAGGGAGTGAGCAGTCCAGTCCTGCTTCCTTGGACGGCCCCTGGAGGGGATCGGACACGGCATCTGGCCACACGGCCACCCCTCCCAGAGACGCCTGTGTGGGGACCATGTACCCTCCGTGTGTTTCCAGAAAGGGGCCCAGAGTCCACAGATGTGGCCAGAAAGCAGGTGTCGGTGACATTATGAGGCCATCGCACATACACTGGAGTGTGATAGGGAGAGACGTGGCCACAGATGTGGCCAGAAAGCAGGTGTCGGTGACATTATGAGGCCATCGCACATACACTGGAGTGTGATAGGGAGAGACGTGGCCTCGTACGCCAAGCACGGGAAGTTGCTTTTCCCAAATCTACTCAGTCAACCTCTGAATCTTAAGGTGATACTGTAGTAATGGCTCTAAAGGGACACGAGAAACTAGCAGGTATTTAAGTTAAATGTTAATTAAAATTCCGGGAGTTTGGCCTCCTTAATAGTCTGGCTTCTAGACACCCCCTTTCCGAAACAGCCCCAACTGATTACTTCACCAATAAATGCTGTGAATAATTTTAAATTTTTCCTAGCCCTAGTCTTGACTAAGAAGTATGATATGCTGATAATAAATAACAGGAACGATTTTCCTAAATCTTTCCTGCTTTTCTGGAGGATATTTGGTATGAAGGACTGTTGTCATGAAGAATAAAGCTGGCCTAAAATTTGAGGAAAACATTCGCATACATTAGCTACACTTTTGAGAAGAGAAGTGGAGTGTATCGGTAACTTATGTTCTCCTTGGGAAACACTCTTACAAGGGTGGGATTAATCTTTCAGGTTGTAAATTGAATAGTTTTCCACCTAATCAGGAGCTGAAGAGAGGTTGGTAGATTCAGGGAAACTCCTGAGACTTGAACCAAATTGCAAAGCCTGGTAAATTTAAGAGACAAATCCCCTCATCATGAAGGTCCCATAATTCCTTCCATCGAAAATTTGCCCAATGTCACCAGATTTTTTAAAGTTTTAGTTCGTAATGGATGGTAGGACCAGGGCTCTCCACTCAGATCTCTTAACTATTTAAACAGTGCTTTACAAAATATTTCATAGATTTTTATTTCTCAATAGTGTATAAACGGTTATCTGTGCCAGAAAAAAACTGGTTGAGCCTGATTAACGATTTTGTCTAAAAGTCATCTGCATTCCCTTCCAACAGCCCAAGGGCTCACCACGTATTTTCTGTACACACGCACATGGTATGATGAGGCTTGGAAACACTCTCCGTGGCCCCATATGTTATGTGGGGTGATATCACTTAATATGCATCACTTCCTATAAAATTCCGCCTGTCTTGTATCTCGTCTGTAATTACTTACTGGTCAGGAAATCAGTGTCTGATGCAGGGCAGTCCATCAGGAAACTGTTGGTGGATCCCAAGAGAAGGCACAGACGTCTTTGTTCATGCTGTTGGTTTCCAAGTCCACAGAGAGGCCCCAACAGCATTTTGGTTCCCCCAGGTCAGAAGCATCTGGAGACAAGACTTTCCTCCAGCAATAGACCACCTCCCAACAGCCGTGAGACAGTGGTTGCCCGTGGAGTGTCCCTGGATCAAGGCAGTCAGATCCACTTATCAAACAAACAGACAAACAAAATACACATGGGATGCCCTGTTTTCTTTTCTTTTTTTTTTATTTTTTTATTTTATTTATTTGACAGAGAGAAATCACAACTAGGCAGAGAGGCAGGCAGAGAGAGAGAGGAGGAAGCAGGCTCCCCGCGGAGCAGAGAGCCCCATGCGGGGCTCGATCCCAGGACCCTGAGATCATGACCCGAGCCGACGGCAGAGGCTTTAACCCACTGAGCCACCCAGGCGCCCCTGGGATGCCCTGTTTTCAAAATTCTTCCTGGGACTCCAGATTCCCTGTGTTTTAGAGATCGTGGATTCTATAAACACACTACTAAACCAAATGCACTTGTTTCCATATTAACCACAGACTTGGTCTCATGGGCTCTTCACACAATAACAGTCTGAAATTTTCTGCGTTTAATTGTTTTAAAAGGATCCAATCCAGGAAATCCAAAATAGGTCACTCACGTATCAGGTGTCAATATGTTGGGTAACCATTGACTGTATCAGGAAGGAGTAGAGACTTAGGCCGCCCTGGTTTGTCTGACAACCACTGTAGAGACAACCACAAAATCTTGGACACACTCATCATGTCACTTAGAATACTTTTCCTCTAAGAGTGACAGCTTGTTCCTGATGTGCCCGCATGTGTGGATGGATGTTACTTCCTTCTGGCCAGACCCGAGCATGGCATGCACCTGCCTGGTGTTTTCCTTAGACGGTTATTGGAAATGGTGAAGATGTTATGAGCCCTTCGAGGATTTAATAAACCTTCTGAGCCTGAGGATTGAACGCCCTTGACCATCCTCATTCTTGACATGAAAAATGGTGCCTTCAGTCGTGGGCAGCCTGGCCTCTTTCTCTGTCTTATCTTTCTGTCCCTCCTCTCACTCTTAGGAAACTTCTCCTGGGGTTACTTAGTTACGGGAGAGAGGTCAGCTCTAAGGATTAAACACCACAAATGTCCACAGCACGCTGGGACAAAGGGAAGACTTACCATGTTTCGGGTAATTATCCTTTGAAGACAAAATATTAATTATGTAATGTTACCTGTTCGTTGTGACACTTGTCTGTGATGCTGACTTTGTTGCCAAGGACAATGACCAATGTCCATAGAACATGTTCTCTTCCAGGCCTCGTTCTTGAGGTTTTGCATGAATTGCTCCCTTGGCCCCCAGACTCACCTGCAGAGGTGGGTAATGGAAGCTCCCCATGCTACACTTGAAGAAACCAAGTCACATTTGATCTCCCTGATCTTTTGTTTCATACATAGGCCCAGGGCTTCTGAACATCAGTTGGGAGAAGCAGGTTGGGTTTTTGGAGACTGGTGAACGTTCCACTCCAGGCACCAGCTATAGGGTTCCCCTTCCACAGCAGACACTGGGTCTGGGGAGGGCGGGTGGGATAGGGAACACAGAGATGCTCACAGGTCCTGTGGAAACTGCTGCTTTGCATTTTTGATCCCCTAAGGAGATTTGTGCAGATGCTATCCTGGCACAAATACTGTTATGACATAATTTAGATGATGGATCTCCTAGGATATTGGTGATCTCTCTCTCTCTTTTTAAATTTCCTCCCAATTTAACTGTATTGTCTCCTTTTAATTTTTCTTTCCTACAGTTTACTGTTTACTTTCTACTCTCTTTAACAGTCAGTGATAAAACCAGGCCCAGGGGCTCCTGGGTGGCTCAGTGGGTTAAGCCTCTGCCTTCGGCTCAGGTCATGATCCCAGGGTCCTGGGATCAAGCCCCGCATCGGGCTCGCTGCTCGGTGGGGAGCCTGCTTCCTCCTCTCTCTCTGCCTGTGTCTCTGCCTACTTGTGATCTCTGTCTGTCAAATAAATAAAGAAAATCTTTTAAAAATTAAAAATAAAAACCAGGCCCAAATTCAGTGTGTGAGTGCCCACACGCCTCTCCAGCACCCCCATCCCTTCCTGCATGAGCCCCCCACCCTGGAGCAGCCCCCACCCATGAGAGGAGCCTTGCTCTCTCGTACCTCCATGTCGTTGACAGAATTTTGCACTTGGAACACTCACTGGCCTTCCTTGTCTGGATTCTGCCTTCAGTTGCCAACATCTTGATGGACGGTCTTCTCCTCTGCAGAGTCCTTCCTGACTGAGCAAGATGGCCTTATTCTAGGACTGTAGCAAGAAGTGTTTGTCTCTATTTTGCTGGTTTTCTGCTCTGGACAGATGCTTCCTGGGGAGTAAGGGCTTCCATTCACTTCAATTATCCCCAGCATGGAGGTAGAAAAACAAAGTAACTCAGTAAGTAGAAAAACTCTGTTGACATTAATGAAACGCCAACTCAGAGAGAAGAGTCTCTTAATACTCAGAAATCTCTTAAATGGCAGGTAAATGCTATGTTTCCATGGCCAGGAAACCCAAGAATTATGGACAGAATTATCAGTCCCCCATCTAAAATCATAGTCCGAAATAATCCTGAATTGTCAGAACTAAAACAAGGAAACAGCACACTCCCTCAAGGGGACCTCAGGAAAGATCCCGAAACAAGACCATTTCTTCATGCTACCTGTTTAACATGAGGGCACTGATGAGTGAAAGCCATGTTGTACAATGCGTGTGTGTTTGGACCTTGGCCAACCCTTCCTGTCTGAGACGTGATGACGAAGTCTCTGGAACAACACCCATACAAATTCCCAGTTGCGAACCCAACATAGTTTAATATTAAAACGTTATTTTCACGTTCATGTGTATTCTGCATATTACTACGTATTTCCATAAGGCTTCGGAGAAGGAATTCCAACATGAAAACTGCATGCTCTGCTCTGTTTCTGAAATAAATCACCCACATCCATATGTATGTCTCCATCAGGACCTCATTCTTAGGCTTCTCCGATTGCACAATACTCTCCAATTGACTTCACTTATCAGGAAAACCACGGAGAATTTGACAAGCATCCATTTTATTTCCAAAAATGTCATAAGTGGCCAAATCCAAATCCCACTTTCTAAGGGGACTAAATCACTAAGTATTTTAATGGCTAAGCATCCTTTCCTCTCCTGTACGGCAGTAGGGAAGCAAAATGCAAAGTCTCCATGGTGAAGACATTCGTTTGTGATTTCAGCAACATTTTATTTTAAAAGACGTGCTATTAAAAATCAAAGCCTCCTCTTCAGAGCTGTTCGGAGGTGACAGGAAGAACCAAGAATGTCAGAGTAGGTCTTCAAGTCACCTCTCCTATGGGGAACGATGTGCAAGACACCCGGTTTGAGTGTAGAAACATAAAAGGATTTGGCCATGGAAAACGCACCTGATCTCAAATTTTTTGAGCTATTAATTCACAGATGACATCAGAGGGCAGCAGAATTAGTGCTTAGTGTTCCATTAGAAAAAAGATGAGTGACTTTATGGGAGAAGGGGTCTTTCGGAGCTCAAAAACATTTTCCACATCAGATCACAATTTCAGAAAATAGCAGTATCGTTTTCACGAGAAAGCATGCTCTATTCAATTGTTGGGGAAATCATTCCACCCTTTCATTACAGCCAAAGTTTTCAGAGACTTGAATATATTACTCTGTATTACAAACCTACAGAACGGAGACATAATGCATTGTTTTCCAGTTGTTAGTGATCAGCTAATGAAGGTGATGGGCAACCCAGCCCAGCAATGTTTGGGAGTTCCATGAGCAAGAGGCTTCATTCTCAAAAACAGAAGAAATCAACTGTAGGAAATTTCACCATGATAGATTAGGAAATAATAAAAAAAATTTAATGTTCTTCATGCCGCATTTTTGTACCTTTCCTGGGCGCGACAGTTTTGTAAGCCAAATCAATTTCTTTCCAGGTGGATAGGGAAGTTCTCGCAGCCCCAGATTGGAAACTGTCCTTATAAAACGTAGAAGCGCGAAAGTCAGAGACAGCCTGTATTTCATTCTTTGCTTCCTTTGTAGAAAGATATAAATCAAAGTAAGAGAAAAAGAAAGGGAGCCAACTTCTTACAGTCACACACTCTGCACAGAAATCCCCGACCTATAAGCACAGTCAGCAGACGGGTTAAGTGACATGAACTTACAGCCCAAAGGTGCCATGTCGCTGTGACCCTTGTCACCTTGTGTCCTTGTCGGAATGAATTAGGAAATAATGTAGAGAACTTGCTAAGTCTTTAAGGAATTTGCAAGCACGTGCTCCTAAGGGAAAATGAGGGACGTGGTATAAATACTCACAGCTGCTTCTGTGAGCAAGCTTCGGTGCAAGCCCAAGAACAATGTTCCCCCAACTACAGATTTTTCCATAGTAAGTCACTTTTATTGTACCAATTCAAGGCATTACAGCTATACACTGATATTCTTTAATTCAGTCTGCTCGGGCTGCTGTGAAGTTGTTAATCTTCACTTAACCTATTGGTGAAATGAGCAAAGTGTAAATTCAATTCAATTCAATTCAATTAATATTTATTGAGAACCCATAGGGTGCTCAGCACCTCACAAAGAACTGTAAGGTCAGGCAATGAATCAGACATGGGCTTTTTGACAAGCGTTATATCCTTCATCTCTAGGGAACATTTACTCTGGCTTACAACAATGTGAACAATCAAAATTAGGGTCATGTCAGAAAAGAACTCCACTGCTTAAAACCAGGATAGTTTGACCTGGAGCCATTTACATGGAAAGAGAACCAGGGCAGGGGAGCTCTCTCTGCCCAACAGTGCTGGCCACAGGGAGGTGCGTGATCCACAGGGGGCTGAGGACAGGAGTGGGAAGGATATTCAGCAGGCTTCCCAACTGACCTGAAATCAGACAATTCCTTTGAACCTTGAATGTCTTTAGTCTTCAAAGGCACCTGCTAAGCTCATGCAGTCAGAAGAGTCTGGAAAACAGTCGCTGCAGCCTCTCCCCACGTCTCCCATAAAATGAGAACACCAAAATACCCAACCTCACACCCGTGGACAACAGCTGCAACAAAACTAACTTCCACTCAAACCCTCATGTATACACAGATGGGGAAAGCACTGACAGGAAACCTGAATGGTTTAGTGGCTATGTAGGGAAAGAAGAGGAAAGACACGAGGCATCAGAGGGAGCTCACAGTCCCCAAATTTCCAACCCTGGAAGCCTTGGAGAACCAATGTGAGAACCGGAACTGGAAATGGGGCCAGTTTTCAAGCTCCTGTTGAAGCTGTGCCCGTAATACCTGAGTAAGGTCTGAAGAGTCTAGAGGAGTCTGGGTCTAGGAGTCCTAAAAACGTGATATCCTGGTTTGGGTTCCAATGTAGTGAGAGCTTAGAAGTTATCATGATGGGGTGCCTGGTTGGTTTAGTTGGTACAGCATGTGACTCTTGATCTCGGGGTTGTGAATTCAAGCCCTGCATTGTATATAGAGATTACTTAAAAATAAAAATCTTAAAGGAAAGAAGTTATCATAGTAGTCTTATAAGAAAAACTGGACAAATTAAAAGTCAGAGACTTTTTATGGACTCATCAGAAATCTTAGGTCCCAGAAATCTAGATAGACAGGTACATTAAGAGAGATCCAGTCTTTTTTAAGGCTGAATAACATTCCACTATGTGTGTTTGTGTGTGTATACACCACCTTTTTTTTTGTCCATTCAGCTGTTGACAGACATGTGGGTTGTTTCCCATCTTTGTTGTTGTGAATAATGCTACAAGAAACATAACAGTGCAGATGTCTCTTGGAGACCCTGATTCCATTTCCTTTGGGTCTACACCCAGAAGTGTGACTAAAGGGCATTATGTTAACTGAAGAAAGGCAGACACAGGAAGGCAAATATTGCATATCTCACTCATAGTAGCATCTAAAAATGACAGACTCATGGAAGGGGAGAGTAAGATAGTGTTTGCCAAGGACCTGGGGCAGGGGTGGGGGGAGTATGGGGAACAGCAGAAGTTAGTTAAAAGGTACAGTTGCAGCTGTAAGATAAGTAAGTTCTGGGGCTCTGACATCCTGCATGGTGACCATAGTTAATACTACTGAATTTCCTAGTTTAGATTTGCTAGGATGCATCTTAAGTGTTCTCACCACACACACTAAAGGTGACTGTGTGACGTGAAGGGTGTGTAAATTAGCTTGATTGTGGTGATCATTTAGCAGTGTAAATGCATACCAAAAACCAAGTCGTAGGGCTTAAATACATACAATTTTCAGTTGCCAATTAGCATTCATATATAACAAAACATTCAGATATGATACAGAGGTCGAATTTATTCTACAGGGAATTAGAAAAGGCAATGGAAGCAATGCTAGGAAAGCTCCAGGAAAGAGTTACAAGAAGATGCTACCAATGATTTCTCAAAATTAATGCATCAAAATCCCCTCCAGGACAAGAGCTCACACTAAGAGAAAAAGAACTCACATTGAGTAGCACATCGACAGAGACCCTAGTCCAAAAACATCCAGATCAAAATTAGGACACAAAACGAGAGCCCAGAGAGCATGCAATCAGGTTTTGAAATTGCATGAATATGCAGAAAAGGAAACTCTAGAGTCATGAAATTAGAAAAGATGTCCTCACTCTTGAATCCTTCCAAAAGTTCAGGAAAAAATATGTCACATAAAATAAGCAACAGAAACAATTGAGCACCAATCTCGTGCAACATTCTTGAAAGAAGAAAGTAAGAACCTAATGGATGCCCTACAGTCAACAAAAGCACACTAGGAAGGCATGCCTACGAAGCAAAATTTACAAAAACATTAAGAGAAGAGTATGGGATCAAACAAAATATCATATATCAGAATCAGAGAAATTCAGGAGTAAGAATCATAAGATCAGGAAAGAATTAGAAATAGAGGAGGAAAGCATTTCAGAAATATTGACTAAACTGAAAGAAGCTAATGCTTCTGCACAGCAAAGGAAACAGTCAACAAGAGGCAACCCATGGAATGGGAGAAGATATTCGCAAATGACAATGCAACAAAGGGTTGACATCCAAGATTTAGTTCAATACACACAAAACAGATAATCACATCAAAAAATGGGCAGAAGTCACGAGCAGACACTTCCCCATAGAAGATATACAAATGGCTAGCAGACACATGAAAAAAATGTTCCTCATCACTAGCCATCAGGGAGATTTGAATCAAAACCACACTGAGACACCACCTTACACAAGTTAGAATGGCCAAAATTAACAAGACAGGAAACAACGTGTATTGGAGAGGATGTGGAGAAAGGGGAACCCTCTTACACTGTTGGTGGGAATGTAAGTTGGTGCAGCCACTTTGGAGAACAGTGTGGAGATTCCTTAAGAAATTAAAAATAGAGCTTCCCTATGACCCTGCAATTGCACTACTGGGTATTTACCCCAAAGATACAGATGTAGTGAAAAGAAGAGCCATCTGTTCCCCAATGTTCATAGCAGCAATGGCTACGGTCGCCAAACTGTGGAAAGAACCAAGATGCCCTTCAACGGACGAATGGATAAGGAAGATGCGGTCCATATACACAATGGAGTATTATGCCTCCATCAGAAAGGACGAATACCCAACTTTTGTAGCAACATGGACGGGACTGGAGGAGATTATGCTGAGTGAAATAAGTCAAGCAGAGAGAGCCAATTATCATATGGTTTCACTTACTTGTGGAGCATAAGGAATAACATGAAGGACATGGGGAGATGGAGAGGAGAAGGGAGTGGGGGAAACTGGAGGGGGAGACAAACCATGAGAGACTGTGGACTCCGAGAAACAAACAAGGGATTTGGAGGGGCGGGGGGTGGGGGTTCGGTGAGCCTGGTGGTGCGTATTGTGGAGGGCACAGATTGCATGGAGCACTGGGTGTGGTGCATAAGCAATGAATTCTGGAACACTGAAAAGAAATAAAATAAAATGAATGAATGAATAAATAAATAATATAAAGGCTAATGTCTTCAGATAATGAGGAGGATAAAAACAAGCATGAAAATTTAAAATAGAAAAGAATTAAATGAAGAGATAAAAGAAGTTCAAGAGCCACAGCCCATTTAACATAGAAGCAAAGACGACTTAATAGATCTACTAAAGGAGGGCACCTGGGTGGCTTAGTGGGTTAAACATCTGCCTTGGGCTCTGGTCATGATCTCAGGGTCCTGGGATCGCGTCCCGCATCAGGCTCTCTGCTCAGTGGGGAGCCTGCTTCCTCCTCTCTCTCTGTCTGCCTCACTGTCTACTTATGATCTCTCTCTGTCAAATAAATAAATAAAATCTTTTTAAAAATTGAAAAAAATAAAAAGATCTACTAAAGGAATCCCCAAAGCAGAAACAAAATAAGATAAAGGAATAGTAGAAATACTAAAACCTTAATTTAATTGATCTTTCCTAAAACAATAAAAAGTGAAGCCAAGTGTTGATGAGGCACACTAAAACCTGAGATGGCTGTCTCAGAATCAACACCAAAACATACTCTAGTAGAATGACTGAAACTTGAAACAAAATAAAACAAAACAAACAGTCCTTTGGAAATGTATGCAGGAAGACCAACACACTCAAAATGAAGAGAAAACCTGATTGTTACCGACTTGTCACAACATCATTTTAAACTACAGAAAAAGGAAGTCGTTCTTTTTAACATATTCAGGAAAGAAAATGTAAACCAAAGAGTTTTATATCCAGCCAAACTCTTCCCAAGATAAAGGTCATAAAACAACTCTTAGTAATAGGCAGGAACTCAAAGAATACTGTTCTCTCGAATTATACTTCCAAAGAACACAACAGAAACAGACTTCAAATAACCAAATGACCACGCTGGCAGTAGGGTAAGGACCAGAGGTCAGCAGTGATGCAAACCTACAAACACAAGTGTTCCCGAGGGCTGCAAGAGCAGACAAGTCGTCTGTCATAGGTAGATGGTACGATGATGCTGAAACTGGAGAAGCGAATTGGGGGAGAGCATATGTAGCAGACATTTAGCTACTTTAAGGAACATACTGTTGATGAGGAACATACTGTTGATGAAGAACATACTGTTGATGAGGAACAAACTGTTGATGAAAAAAAAAAAGGGTCAGAAGGTGTTTGTGAACTTCACGAGTGAATTCAATTACATTGGCTGTTTCCCAGGTGACTTTTCTAGCATTCCACAAGGAGCTAATCCTACCCCTTCCTGTTGCCCCATGTTCATCCTGCCCATCTTCCTTAATCATATCCCCTCTCTGCTCCTCAAAATCCAACAGTGTCCCCTTGCTGCCAAAAGAATCAAGCTTGCCATCCTGGCAGTGCCTTCAAGAATCTATGCTCTTGACTCTCACCTGCTTTTCTACACATACGTCTGGGAGTTGCACCAATTTTTCCTTGTTTTGTCTTGTTTACAACCCTTCCTTCCTCCATCCTCACTTCCACCCATAAGGTCCTTCTGCCTAATGCAACTTACCTGAGTCTCCTTCACGGCTCAAGGCCCAGTTCAACACCGGCCTCCTGATACGCTCCTTCCTTCCCCACCCACAACTGCGTAATTTTTTGCTTATGCCTTCTTCCCTGAGTATGAATTCCCTGAGTGGGATCCCAGCGCTGTCCTTCACCAGGTCTCGGATATCCTGATCATTCCCTTGCACACACCAGGCTTTTAGTTACTTTCTGTATCATAATCATTCCCTAAAAATGGCAGAATCAAAATTGTACTGGATCCTCATTTTTAGTTGGTCATAAGACCTGATAAATTTTTATGAAACTTATACACTTATGCTCAGGAAAAGTAAAACACACCCATGCACGCAGGCACACACACACGCACACACACGCACACACACGGTACTCCCCATACCGTTACAAGATGCACTTGACACTTATCCTTAAATCTGTGAGGTGTTTCCTTTTGCGTAGATCCAGCTTCCCTCCAAGGAGCAGACATGTTGCCCCCGCCCATCGAGCAGACCCTATTCTGTCTTCACAGACGCTGGTGCCTGCCTCGACAGCACCGGGGACGTGGTCTCTCCCACTTTGCAGAGCCACTGCCGGACACCCCCATGAGATGTTTCGGCGCCGGCTGAGGAGAAAACTTTTTGCACTAATTTCTCATCTCTACCCCTCTCTCCCACATCATCAATCACCCAATCACAGCTACCAAAAGGAGGATAGAAGAGATAGCAGCTGAAGTATGAGAATGCATTGGATTTCTCCAGATAGGTGGCGTTTTTTTAGACTTTCATTATTTTCCCATTTTATCTCATTTTTTAAAAAATCAATAATTTTATTTTAGCAACCCAGAAAATCTCCTAGTATATATTGCTTGAATGCAGGAACAGTATGGCATAATTCCTGGGCCTGGCATCAGAAAGATGGACTCCAGTCCTTGCTTTTGTGTTTTGCAGTTGCTAGATGAGCTGAGCAGCACATGGAAGCTTCTGAGACACAGCTGCTTCGTTTGTGAAAACCAACAGTCACTCCATGTCAAGACTTTGGAGAATGAAATGAAGCTGTGTAAGGGAATGTTTTATGTTAAGAATGACACAAAACACAAATGCTGACACGGGAGCCCTTAACAGAGGAAGTAAACTGGGTATATCCATGTGCAGACCAGTGGGGTCAGCACACACTCACGTGGACAGGTTGTGGAAGCTGATGAGACGGAAGAGTTCCGTCTTAGGACATGCAATCCCCGATTTGTGCGAGGACATCACCATCCATCCAGGGAGATTACCTGAGCACCCACTATGTGCCTGTATCGTGGTTGGCTCTGGCTGCCGTGGGAGTGGTCCCATGATGTCCCACCATCACCAGGCTCATGTTCTACCTGGAGTGGACAAGAAACAAGAGAGTATAGAGAGTTATGTCGATCATTTTGATACTGCAGGTGCTCGAAGGAAAATAGAGAAGTGTCTGCCCAGAGTGGAGAGGAGGTTTTTCCCTCTGGTGGGACACCAGGAGAGGCTCTTCTGGGTGGCCCTGGAGGTTTGAAGCCACCAGGAGGGACAGGAGTTTCCAGAAGGAGCTCAGACAGAGTGAGGGACAAAGGCTTGCTGTGGGATTGAGGCTGGTGGCAAGACCAGAGCCTGTGGCTCAAGCAAGAGGGGCCAAAGCTGATAATTCAGGGAGAGAGACAGGCCCCGGTGAGGACTGTAGATTCTATACTATTGTGAGGATGGAGAACGTAAATCCCACAGAATGTTCTGTCCCACAGACAAGCAGAAAAAATTCCCAGAGGATGTAATTTTATTGCCTGGTTATTGTTCAATGAGCTAGTTAATATCCTTTATATCATCTGAAGGAAAATTCCCCACTGAAGTCATTCTTCAATTACAAATTAAATATATACCTGTTTGATTATTCATTAAATATATGCTTATTTGATTATTAAATATATAACTTAAAATATAAATTATAAAATGTGTATGTAACCTTGTGTACATATTCATAATTATATCATTTTAATTAATGTAATTTTTTAAAGGATTTTTTATTATTTATTTATTTGAGAGAGGGGAAGAGAGAGTGGGGAGAGAAGCAGAGGGAGAGGGGGAAGCGGGCTCCCCGCTGAGCAGAGCCTGGTCTAGGACTCGATCCCAGGACCCTGAGATCATGACCTGAGCTGAAGGCAGATACTTAACCCACTGAGCTACCCAGCCACCCTAATTAATTTAATTTTTTATTAAAAACACCTTTGCTCATTGATCGTACATGTATTTCAAGTGACCGAAAGGTCTAAAAATCACATCCATTAGGCCATCCTTGCAGAGAGAAAAACGTGAGTGGTTGCTTCGAATGTTCACCGGTTGACAGTGGCGAGTGGAGCAGTTACGTCACCACGGAATGCCGTGCCCGATGGAAAATGTGCTCACTCTCGTCCTTTTACTTCTCTCTTCTTCTCTCCCACCTCATGCACCTGACAGATGACCCCAACCACAAAACCGTGTGTGCACGTGTGAGTGTGTACCGGGTCTTGTAAGGACCCCGGTCCTAAGGAGGAGGGCACCACCCTTCCAGCCTAACTCGATGTAGTGATCTCTCTACAGACTTCAAACGCTGCCATGCTGAGGTGCTGGGGATGGGGCACAACATTTGAATTTTGAGGAGATGCGGTTCGACCTGTAACACAGATATATGTATTTGGCAGCAGTACTTAAAGGGGGAAAAGAAAGAAGAGAGAATGGTAAATACTGAATCCCGGGTGATGACCCCCATGCGGAGCCCCGGAGTGAGGAGGCAGGTGGGAACCACACCGGAGGCTGGTACCTTTCTAGTGTTTCCTTTGTGTGCAGTGTTCCAGGGGTTTATGACCATGCTGCATGACCACACACACACACGGGCACACACACATAGATGTACATATGCTTGTGTTTGTAACACACGTCATGGAATCTCTAAACATACATTGCTTGAGGGACTGTCAAGTGTCTGAGCAGCCATTTTTAGGGGAAGCCACTTCAATCCACGGAAGAGAGCTGCCCCTTTACTACTAATAGGTAGGAAAGTCATTAAACACTCAGGTTCCTTTCAGCCACCACCGTAGTCCCCTGTTTACTAAGAAATAGAATTACATTCCATAGGCAGGTGTCAAGCTTGTGAAAGGTAATTAAATTATTTCATGGTTTTAGCATCTCGAAACAATCCATTTTGATGGAAGAAAGGAAATGGGAGGGAGGGAGGAGGGCTGAACACGGCCAGATGATGGGCTTCTTGGAGGCTAAGTGACTGCTCAGGACACACACCTAATGCTGGGCAGACACCATCTCGTGAGAATTTGGAATGAATTTCGTTTTCTCATGAGATGATTCTTTCTAACAAGGGGAGCTGAGAGCTTCCAGCTACCTGTCTTCCCGCCGAAGGTCAGAGTGTGGGCATCGACTTCCATCCCTGTCTGCGGCTTTGCTCCAGACTCTCCTCCTCTCTCTGTCTGTCTGTCTCTCTCTCTCTGCCTCCCTCCACAAACAACCCCACCCTGCCCTGCTCCAAGAAACAAGTCCACCATTTCAATATCAGGGGCAAACAGTACCATTTGGAGAATTTTTCACAGTTTTCCTGCAAACTTGATCTGATGCTGTGTCTCCATGAAGGAACAGCATTCCGTGCCATTTTCTGAAATATTACACTTTTAAAAACCTGGTTGTTTTTCAACTTGTAGAGAAAAAAGTAATATAATTACTATAATTGTAGAGAAAAAAGAGTAATATAATTACTTGTTGATCTTTAAATTTTGCTTAAGTAGATATAGATATCGATAATTTTCAATTTTTGGAAGCCGCTGACAGAAGTGAAAATTTAATTGTGAGATGTGATAGACACAAAACATCACCGGTCCGTTGGGGTGACTAATCCTTCCCACTGAACATAAGGAGCTTGTGTCACTATTCTTGTTCTACCAAGGGAAGTCTTGATGTTAACAAGTGTATCACTAGCTTGTAAAGTCCGGTGACACGGTACTATTCTAGAGTCGTCTTCAACAGACGGCCGTGCTTCCCTTATGCGATACTGTTATGAAACTTGACGGGTGGGTTCCTCCAGAGGAGAGCTCACAACTTGCCCTTTTTCTTTTAAGAACTGGAAGGAATTTTTTGTAGTTGTTAAGACTTTATTTTTTAATTGTTTTTTAATACTGTATTTATTTATTTGAGAGAGAGAGAGCATGAGCAGGGGAAGCAACAGTCTGAGGGAGAGGGAGAAACAGACTCCCTGATGAGCAGGGAGCCCATGAGGGGCTCGATCCAGGACACTGAGATCATGACCTGAGCCGAAGGCAGACGCCCAACTGACTGAGCCATCCAGGCACCTTGAGGACTTTATTTTTTTTAGTTTTTAATTTTTTTAAATTTCTTTTCAGTGTAACAGAATTAATTGTTTATGCACCACACCCAGTGCTCCATGCAATCCATGCCCTCCTTAATACCCACCACCTGGTTCCCCCAACCTCCCACCCCCCACCCCTTCAAAACCCTCAGATTGTTTATTTTTAAAAACAGTTTTAGGTTCATAAAAATGAGAGGAAAGTACAGATTCCCCATATTCCCCTGGACCCACAGGTGCACAGCCCCCCCCCATTGTCAGCACCCACACTGGATGGTACATATGTTACTGTCACCAGCCTACATCGACCCCGAGTCCAGGGTTTACACCAGGGTCACAGTGGCATCATACATTCTGTGGGTTTGGGCAGATGCCCAATGACATGTGTCCCCCATGGTGGTGTGACACAGAGTGGCTTCACTGCCCTGAAAACTCCTGTCCTCCACCATCCATCCCTCCCTTCCCCAACCCTCCACAGCCCCTTCTCTTCTTGTGCCTTTTCCAGGATGTCATAGAGTGTGGACTTTCTAGATTGGCCTCTTTCATTTCCCAGTATGGATTCCAAGTTCCTCCAGGTCTCTTCATGGCTTGATGGCTCATCTCTTTTTATCACTGAATAATAGTCCGTTGTCTGGATGGACCACAGTTTTTTTATCCCTCGCCATCTGAAGGACATCTTGGTTGCTTCCAAGTTTTGACAATGAGGAGTAAAGCTCCGGTAAACATCCATGCACAGGTTTTTGTGTGGACATACGTTTTCAGCTCCTTTGGGTAAATACCAAGGAGTTCAGTTGCTGGGTGGTGTGGTAAATGGCACCTTGCTTCATCAGAACAAGAGAGGGCAAGACAGAGTGTGGAGTGTGACCGAAGAGCCAATCTCAAATATCACGTCCAGTCACTATGGCCTTTAACCACTCATTAGGATCAAATCAGTTGGTTCACCCCACACTCGAGGGGATGACATAGGGAGCAAATTCCAGAAAGCAGGATCATTGGAGCCATTTTTTAAGCAGCCTGAAAGGATAAACAAAAGTAGACAAATAAATTGCAAAAAATAATCAATCTTTGAAACTGTGTGGTTGAATTGCTTATGATATCTTATGATTTTCTTTTCAATGTCCATTATACTTATTCTTTTTATTATTAAATTTTAACAAGCATTAAGCATCCAAGCACTTGGAATTTTCTTGCTGACAACAGATAAGGAGGCAATCATTCTTATAGATAGATAACAGTTACAAATGTAAGGTTTTTGTATATCCAGGTAATTGTTATTTCAGAGCCAAAAACAACTTCAAGTAATGTTGCTTTCCTTCCTTCCATCTAAAGTAAAGTGTATCCTATTTATATCTGCAATTATCTCTGAACGGCCAATTTCTTAAGCTTTTCACTTCATTTTAAGGCATTTGGAAGTTTTATAAAAATGATTAACTGATTAAGATACTAATTTTCTTCTCTTTATTCAACCCCTAAAAGAAGAAAACAAAATTTTATTGCTCCACGAATCCACTACAATTGTTGCAAGTCCACATCCTAATTAAGTTTATTTTTTAAAATCAAAACTTGCTTCTTTACTTGAGGTTCATAAGTCATGGTGATTTTTTAACTGCAACAAATGTTCTATTATATGATAATAGAACATCAAATAGTATTTTGGTGACTGCTTTAAGTATATCAAGCTATGAAGTTATCATGTAAGTGCTTCCAAGAGCTCCAATATAAGATGCTATGGAATGATAACAATGGCAATTTTAGTCCAAGAGCTGATTTTGAATGTATTGGATGAATTAATTGTGGAATATAAGCAAGCTTACCTCTTATTTGTCCCTGTGACTCAATACATGGATAAAATGTATCCATTACCAAATTTCAAGAATTTGATTTTAGAAATAAAGCCTATTCCTATATTCTCGGTATACAAAAGGTATACTTTAATTCTTCAAGAAGAACTCTGGAAAAAGAAATAGATGTTTTGCTGCCTGTGTATAAATGTAACACAGATTGCCTCTCTCTCTAAATGTGACCTAGATTACTAAATGTAACCTAGATTACTAAGAGAAATATTTCACGAAGCTATCAAACCAAACAGAAACGGACGAGGCAGTGAAAGGAAATAGATGAAAATCCAGAGTGGAGAGTAGCAAATAGAACATGGGACAAAGGAAACATGAGATATAAGGGAGAAAGAAAGGAAAAGAAACCAGAAGAAAGGAAAGAAGCCAAGGAGGATGGGTTCACAAGAATTATGCTGAAGTTGAAGGTGGAGAACTGAATGGTAACTTCTGAGAAAGTAGGTTCTCTGTAGAGACAGAGTCACTCGGCCTGGTTTAACAATGTGGCCAGGGAAGAATGTTCTCTTGAGGACTGGTTGGAAATGCAGCTGGAATGCCCTGGGTGTTGGAAGCTTTCTCTTTACTGGTCATTCTCTTGTTCTGAGGCTCTTCAGAGAGACGACATGCCTACCCAGGCTCCAGCAGCACCATCATTCCTTCCAAGCCCAAGCACGGAAAGCCCCCCGAAGCCAGATCTGTGTATTCGGTCCTGCAGAGCGGGACTGACAAGCCCCTTGCCACTGAGCAGACTACATGGTGACAGGCCATGGGTGACAGTTCCAGGACTGGGCTGCTGTGATGGGACTGTTACCCTCTCCCAGGCAATCATCACAGATAAGTGCATTTTCTTAAAGCCTTAGGAGTCCTGCCATTACAGCGATGAGTTTATCACAGCCAAGAAACAGTCAGAGACGGAAGCAGCAATCTGCGTTAGGGTTGTTCTTAGTAACACTGTTACTTTCCCTGCAGGATGCAACGACCGGTACGGAAACTTGTTTTCCTAATTTAGAGAATTATACCATTAATTTCCTCATAAAAAAAAAATGAAGTCATAAATACAAAATAAAAATCACTTGTTTTTGTGCCACAAAAGGATAACTTAATCTTGACATTTGGCCGTCAAACTCATTCGTTTTTATTCTTTGCTTAGATTGGATGGATGGTTTTACAAAACTAAAATTGTGTCATTTTTATAAAGCTAATTCTCTCATTCAGTGTATCACAAATGTAGTAGAAAGTCAGGCCTCTTCAAAGAACTTTAAACTTTCTGATGATTTTATAATTTTTGAGAAATTTAGATTACACCCGCTGTTTTGTTAGTAAGCAGCACTGCACAAATGGCATTTCCTAGCCTCAAGTTTACAAGATTATGGACCGTAATATTACTGATTCCCAGATGCACCCTCAGCTGCTGTTTCTGTAACACAGGAGGAGAGAGAAATTTGGCTACAATAGATTAAACAAACGTTCTATTTATTAACCTGTATTTAATCATCACAGCCAAGCAAACAACTTTAATAAAAAAAAATGGAGCTGAAGTTCAATATTTAAACTGTGCATAAAAATATGGCATTTCATCTAATCAAGTTGGCCTACAGTGAGCACGCCACATTTCGTGTTTGCTCTTCAAATCTGGAACTCATTCCTCTGTCACTCTAATTCCTGAACCCCATTTGGAAATGGTTTGCATTATATGCTCTCTCCGTGCTGTCTGTGTTTGCTCACCACACAGAATGTGTTTGAAGTCTCCGTTTTCCCCAATGTGATACTGTAACAATCAAAGGCATCCAACAGTTACAGTAGCACTGAAACATGGGCAGTGTTTCTTAAATGCAACATAAAAGTGCACACACATGGAAATAGGACTGATTCTTTCTCTGCTGAGTCAGGCTTTTAAAAATCGAGGTTTTTTAAAAAAGAAAATATATATTTTATATATAAAATATAAGTATATATGTGTGTGTATAGGACTGATTCTTTCTCTGCTGAGTCAGGCTTTTAATAATTGAGGTTTTTTAAAAAAGAAAATATACATTTTATATGTAAAATATAAGTATATATGTGTGTGTGTGTGTATATATATATATTTCTACTAGGCTGATGGTACATCTAGATGATCATATTGGTAAGAGGTTATGTTGTCCTCCAAGTCCTCCTGACCAAAGCAAGGATTTCCAGGTAGAGGAAATGTGTGGGGACAGAAACAATGGAGGGGAAAACAGCACAGCCCCACAGCAGTTTTCTGGACAAACAGCAAAACGGGCAGTGTGGCCCTCAGGACTTTTCTCTTTAGTTTTCCCATCACGTTATTAGTAATTTGTGAGTAAATTGCATAAAACAAGAACCACCTGGAGAGTCTCTCACCCGAGCTCAGGACAGCCCCTGGCAAGGTATGGGCAGCAGACTTCCCTTTTGAGAGGGAACCTCCCGCCAGCGGTGCACTGTTTCCTCAAGGACGCCGTGCAGCTTCTAGTCCATACCCGTCCAAAAACACTTAACTGTGGCTGATGGAATGATTGATTCTCTTTATGTTTTTAAGTTTACTTCGTCTTGGGGCACCTGGGTGGCTCCGTCCATAGTGGCCAACTCTTGATTTTGGCTTGGGTCATGAGATCGAGCCCCACATCAGGCTCCACAGTCAGTGAGGAGTCTGCTTGAGATTCTCCCATCACTCTGCCCTTCTCCCTCTCTAAAATAAATAAATAAAACTAAATAAATAAATAAATAAATTACTTTTCTTCCCATTTTCCCATCGAACACACAGAGCGCTCCTGATTTGAGCCTGGTGCTGCTCTAGGCTCTAGAACTCAGTGGTGACCAAACAGAAACCCAAAAACTCATACCCTCAGAGAGCTTTGATCTCAGCATGAAAGAGCAGAGGAGAAAACTCATGGTACATAAGGAGGTGACCATTTCTACAAGCAAAATACTGCATAGGAGGAGACTCAGAGCCTCAGCCCACCTGCCAGGGAAAGCAAGCTGAGACGTATCTCCGGTGAGCAGAGTCTGAGGTCTGGAGCGAATCTGGAAAGAGCTTTTCAGCAGCAGCTGTTTGAGCTCCAGTGTGGAATCTCAACTGGCGGGCAGGCAGGGTGGACGGAAACTGGCCAGGAGCCCTGAGAGGCCCCATTCCAGGTGACATAGGGATCCTGGGATATCTGACACAGGAATGCTGTGTGGACAGAACTGCAATTCAGGTGAGACAGGAGTGGGTTTCTGACAAGAGCCAGAACATGCCATGGAGGAGGTGAGATGAGCCTGGGCTCTGGTGTCTGTTCAAGATATAGCCAGAAAGACCTCTCGGCAAGTTCAGGGCAGTCATACACAGCACTGCCCATCTCGGTGAAAGAAACGGGAAGACAGGTACTCCTAACAACCAAGCAAAGGAAGCCTGCAATCTGAGCATGGTAGGGAGGTCAGAAAGTCCATGCAGAAAATGTTGGGTTTGAGATGTCTACTCCTCATCCAAGTGAGGCTCCAAGCAGGTGTGGGAGTGGATGATTCTAGAGACAGAGAGATGGTGGGTGAGATAGACCCGAGACAGAGCAGGGCATGTCTACTACTGCAGGAAATTCAGGCAAGAAAGAGCATCCAGGAGCAAGGCTCCGGGCTGAACCTTGCAAATCTATCGTGTGGAGATGGGGAGGCACACGGGCTGGGAAAGAGAACCCACAAGAGCCCGGTTCCCTGGAGTCTGGCGAGGGAAGGAGGGAGCACCCAATGGCTCAGATGCAAACAGTGCCCAACACACAGAGCCTGAGGATGGAGACTCAGCTGTGGTGCGTGTAGATCTCGGGTGCATCACACTGGTCAGGGTGAGAGGGTAGTCAGAGCTCGTCTACAAGAACTCGGGTAACACAAGAAGAGGCACTACTCTTTTAAACAATTATTTTTATGTATAACTGTGATTAAAAAAGCAAAAAAGCACCCAACGTCAGACTTCTCATCATAACCACGTTGAAGTGTGTGTTCCATAGTGGTAAGAATATCCGTGTTGTTGTGCAACAGATCAGAAATTCTTCATCTTGCAAAACTAAAACTCTATCCGCATGAAGCCACAGCTCCCCATTTCTCCCTCCCCCAGGCCCTGTACCTAGTGTTCTGCTTGCTCTTTCTGTGAAAGATGAGCATGTCCTTACCGTGTTTCTGGTAAGAGGCGGGGGGGCGGGGGAGTGCGGCAGCGCATTGGCATTTCTAGCCTGTTGTGCTCCCAGGTGATGCTGCCACTGCGGGTGCAGCTGGACCCATGGTGGTGGCTCTCAATCTTGGTTGAACACTGGGGCTCTCAAGGAGCTTCTGCAAATGTTCTGAGGGCTGGAACCCACATCCAGGAGGGCTGATTTAATGGTCTTGGGGCATGGTTTGAACACTGGCCATTTTAGAAGCTCCCAGGTATTTCTGGTTTGCAGCCAAGTTGAGAAACAGAAATCTTAACCAAAAAGAAAGCAGAGGGCCTGGCTGCAGAGCTTGGCAGGTGGGCAGCAGTGGGAGGTGCGGCCTTAGAGAAATCGTCCTGATTCCCTCAATAATGCAAACAAAAAGGGAAGCCAGAGGACGGGAGAGGGAGGGAGGTGAGCTTTCCAAGGTGCTGGAAAGAGGTGAGGAAGGCTCTGAGGGTCCTGAGAGCAAGAGTGACCTGGAGAAGTGTCTGTGCAGGGTCTGCGGTTAGGACTCCAAGGCATTCGGTGTGTGTGTGCTTTTCTCATTCACCGTGTGCTGTGCAACGGCAGGCCTGGAGTAGGCAAGCTTTACTTGACTTCTGTTGTGAATTTGCAAGACGTCCCATATTGTGCAGAATGGGAGAGGGGCAAGGTGACAGCTGTCATGATCAACCACAGAAAGGGAGGAACGTGGTAGAATCAGTAGTTTTAGTGCCCAAGGGGGCAGAGGGTGGCTGGTGCCACGGTCCCCCCGGACAGGGTGGTGGTCAGAAATTCGGGAACCCAAGATGCTGGTGGGAGTGGTCATCGGACCTGGGCACCACCATGCATGCAGCGTTTGAGGAGGACCAGAGTCGGGCACCCTGCTGGCGGCAGAGGAGAAGTAGGAGATGGATGGCCACAGCCCGTAAGGGCCAGAGGGCACACAGGGCATTAGGGACTGGGGTGGGGGAGTCATGCGGGTTTAGACCATGGAGCTGGGGGTGATCTGGGGTCCGGTCCTCCAGACGAGGACACAAACAGTGCCAAAAGGACATCAGGACCCGTTGTATTGATCTCACAAAGGATGGTGATGACCCAGGGGGCGGGGAGTGAGATGTGGGTGCTGGTGTCCCCTTTACCCCTCTGTTAACAAAGCCTGGGGGGATCTGTGCCAGCCTCTGTCTCTTGGCCCTTCCAGGAAAGAAGTCTTTCTCAAAGGCCTTACTCCACATATATGATCTGCATGCACGTTGGGCAGAATTTAAAGAAGATACTGCACTTAAAAAAAAAAAAATCCCTGCCTCAAGATCCTTGCATCTACTTAAGTAAATAGGACAATTACACAAATGCTTCTACACAAGAGAGTTATCACACATTCCTTAAAAGAGGTTGAAACACAGTGTTATGAAGTTTCAAAATCACAAAGGCACAGTCATTAGCAAGAAGTCAGAAGCGCTCATGAGAGCTCCAGCTTAAATGATGCTTTGGATTTGGAGGGACAGAGACGGGAAGGTGGGAGACAGAGAAGGAACAAATGTATGGAGACCTGCTGTGACATTTGTCTAGGGTCACCACGCCGCTGGCTGTGCAATACAGTGTCTGTATCTTCAGGGATGCCGACGGGGACATCATCTGTTCACCATTCCTGGAGCACTAACTTGGTTTTTGTCATCACTGACCCATTTGTGTTCTCAAGATGACCTCTGTACCGCGGGCGCCATCTCCACTGACCAGCTTGGGGCAAAGGAGGTAAGCAGGGATGGGATCATCCCAGAGATGTAACTTCTGGGTAAGGGAAGCAAAGAGCATCACCATATTCCCTCACCAGGCTCCCCTCATCGGCCATGACTGTGTGCTGTGGACAGTCCTTGCTGAAAGCGGCCTCCAAGTGTAGAAAAGCCAAGGAAGGAGGGATGGGAAGGGGTGTGTTGTGAGCCAACCAGGGTGTCTGTCCCAACCCCAGCCTAAGTCTTGAGACCCGAAGTGTCGGTCGGTGGGTGAGAGACCATGTCGGCATGAGCACAGCTGTGTTTCGGAAACACGAGACTGGCAACAGGTGCGGGGGTGGTTGAGGTGATGTTGGATGTGAGGCTGGAGAAGGGCTTGTCCTGTGGACCAAGACACGGCGGTGCTCAGGGTTAGGGGCTAGATAGGGAAGCAGGAGAAGTATCTGGATTCAGGATGGAAAACCACTTACCCGCCGCATGTTTTCCAGCTCTAGCTGAGCTCAGCTAGAAGGACTAAAACAGGAGGCGGGGAAAGCCCGACATCTGCTTTTCCCATGCTGTGTGTGGACCTTGTGAGTCCTCATTAAAAATACTGCCCATGGAATAAGGTGTGAACGTTTGTTAAGCGACGAACCTGGACATCAACCCTTTATAGCGCACTCCGTCGACCAAAACACAGCACTATCCTTTTCATTCTAAAAATCAGAAAGAGAAAGCTCAGGGGGATAGGTCAAGGGGTAAGGTAGGTCAACGGTGCCACCGGGTAAGAAACCCAGGCATCTGGGATGCTGGCCCGAGGACCGACCTGTGGCTCCAGAAGGTGTCCTTGGGGACACACGTGGGGACACGCCCACCGGGAATCCCTGCGGTGGAATGGAGGAGAGCAGTAACCCCAGCTACAGGACCAGGGCGGTGGTCGGCGATCACGGGGCAGGTAGAAACCCCGGGTCAGGAGTTGCAGTGACGATCTCTGCCCGGCTTCTTTCTCACAGATGAAAAGCTATAGGCTGGGTCTTCATCTTCAGGACGAGCTCCCCAGACCCAGACTGCCCCCATCGGAGAGAAACCTTCAGGCTCAGAGAGCGAACGGCCTCAGGGGTCTTTCTCAGCATCCCCTAGTTATGCCTCCTGCGTGGTCCAGGCCACCCCATCCCGCAGTCCTGACAGAGGGGTTTTTTCCCCATCCTTATGGGGACCCAAGCTTCTCTCCCCTCTGAGCTGAGGGAGCACAGCACAAGCAGGGTCACATCTGCATCTCTCCCGGTCCCTTCTCCATTGCCATTATGTGCCATCAGCTTCTTTCTCACGACTTTAAGTTCTGGATGAAGAGACATTAAATGGGGTCCCCGATGCTCCTACAGCACGTGGTTGCCCCCAGGAAGGCACCCCCTACACAACGCCCTGTCCTGGACAGGACCTCTTGGCTCTCCCCACCTCTACCCTTGCTGGCCATCGCTGCTGTGAGGGACGGTGCTGATAATTGCACAGTAAATCCTATATGAACACTTGGAAGCTGTGTCTTCCTGGAAATTACATGGTAAATAATGACATTTGTAGGGAACAAATAATTCAACTATTGGTTACGTCAAATGCAATTTTAAGATCTGATGAGGCAAATCTTGTTTCAGAGATGAAAACAGAAGAGGTAAACCAGATAATTGCCAAGTGATTAAGCAGGAGGTGCCCAGCGTGCATGATTAATGCTGATGTGCAGATAGGCCCACAGGCGGCTGGGCTGGGGATTGAGCCACGTGCCCCCACGGCGGGCATGCACCCGGTGGCCCAGGGGGCGGGCGACCGCTCGCGGACAGGACAGCCGGGCCCCTGGGCTGATTCTGTGTCCGTGCCTCTCTCTTCTCCCCAAGTACACGTCGTGTTTACCATGTCACTCTCTCTGCTTCTTAAAATCCCTGTGAATCTCCTTCCCACTATTCTGCGGTCCTACTATCCTTCCTCTCTGCTCCTTCTGGGGGTCCTAATGCTGAGAGCCCCTACCTTGTCATACATTTCCTGCCATTGTCCTGGCGTGAATGCCCTTTGGGACCTGCCCACCTGTCATCTTTCCTAAGGGGTCTCTTGTCTGCCCCACTCCAGCCTGCTCTGGGGTGCAGTAGGAATGCCTCAAGTACAAGCAGGTGCCCTCCCCCAGCTCTTGGCCTCGGTCCCCATCATCCTGCGTCGGCAGCACGTATCCCAAGACCGCTCAGACTGAGTCCTCCCTCCAGGGAGCATGACGTCAAACGCAGAGGCCTGTAAGAAGCCAATGGTAAGGAGAACTAATGGGGAACCGGATCCCGCAGGAGGGGGTGACATTAATGCACTGTCCAGAGAAGCCATGGCTGTCCATTCACTGTGAAATACAGCTCCAATCCTGGAAAATGGGGCTACTGAGCCGTGGGACACAGAGGACAGCACACATACCTGATGGGTTGTGAGTGGACGGTGAGATGGCGAGGAGTGTGGGTAGAGTGGAAGAGGGCCGGGTTCTCGAGGAAGGCGTCCTAGCGAAGGGGGGTGACGGGAAGAGAAAGGAGGACGTTCCGAGGGTTTGTGAAACATGGGTCTTTGCAGCCCATTACACGTGCTATTTCATGCTGCCATAATGGTGACCTTGAGGGAGGAGAAGGACATGTTTCCCGGCTGGGGGACATGGGGTGGCTAGCCAAGGCAGGGAAACAGTTTCCATGTCGGCGTTCACTTTGTGCTGACCGGACTGCTAGGCCGGGTATATGCATATTTGGTCAAACATCCCTCTGGGTGGGTCTACAAGGGCACTTACAGGTGACATCAACATTTGCCTTGGTGGATTTAGTGAAACAGATGTCCCCCACCCCTGCACGCCACGCCCCACCCCAGTGTGGGTGGGCCTCGTCTAATTAGTTGAAGGGATAAATAGACCAAAAGGCTGACCGTCCCTCAAGTTAAGAAAGAACTCTCCTGTCTGGCAGCCTCTGAACTGGGAAATTGGCTCTTTTCCTGCCTTTGATGTCAAGCTGAAACCTCACTCCTCCTGGGTCTTGAGCTTGCCAGTCTTCCAGAGGCAGCCACACCACCGGCTCTCCTGAGTCAGAGCTCAGAGATGTCCCCTGCAGATCTTGACTCGTCGGCCTGCACCAGCATGTCAGCTGATTCCTGGTAAGAAACCTCTGCGTTTCTCTGTCTGATAGGTACACAGAACGATATGGCTGACTCTTGGTTCTGATCCACTGGGAACCCTGACTGATATGATAGCTAGATCATGGTGGTCAAGTCCCTGCATCTTTATTTGTCTCAGTCCAGAATATGGATTATATTACATTACTGTGATTTTTTAAAAATGTAATGTTTATTTATTTTGAGATTGTGAAGGGGGAGGCACAGAGAGAGAGACAGAATCCCAAGCAGACTCCCCACTGAGCACAGAGCCGGGCATGGGGCTCGATCCCACACCCCCAAGATCACGACCTGAGCCAAAACCAAGGGTTGGATTCTCAACCGACTGGGCCCCCCAGCCGCCCCTATGCTGCTCTATTGCATGGTACAGTAGTGCTGTCTCCGCGTAGAATATGAACTCACGATTGTTCTGCATCACCTATCCGAAGCCGGAGCTCAGAGGAGAGAGGCCGTGGTTCTCTGAAACACAGACCCACCTCACTTTTCTGTGGTGTCCAGCTCTGTGTTTGGACAGAGGGGGAGGTCTAGACCCAGGACAGACTGGCCGCGCGGTGTCAGTCATGAAGTCCCTTCCAGACAACGGTGCAGCTCGACCCACTGTTAGGACACTGAGAAACGTGCTACTGTGGGACGTCTGAGGATGGATGAGTGATGGGCTGCCTGCTGACGTGTGAGGGGGATGGCGTCTGAGAGCCACTAAGTGCTTTCTGAACCACCGGAGCGTGGCCTCAGAGCCTGGAAGGAGGCGTCCCTGATGGGTCGTTAGCAGCACCCTGACTCTCTCCTGGACAATAATATTGACTTCCCATTAGATAAACATGAATCTTTTAAACGGGAGTGAGCAGGCAGCAGCCGGCCCCCTCCCGCTCTGTGTAGGTAAAAGGCAATGGGACACAGTCCATAGACTGGGTTTTCCCTGTAATTACCGCTCCCGGTGAAGTGAGCTCAAGCAGCAGGCCAGGCCGCTCTGCAGTGAGGCGCTCAGGAGCAAACGAGGTCACTGCCTTTGCAGGACGAGTTTCTGATTTGAACAAAACCCATTATTAGCAAATCAGAGCCATTAGAGGAATCTCTTTATGTCTTTCCTTTATATAAAAAAAAATCAAAATGGTAGAGAGGTGGGTCAGTTGTGAGAACATTAAAGTGAATCCCAGTAATGAGCGAAAGCAGTGTTGAGTCGGGGTTAGGGGCACGCATGAAAACAGCAGAGACCTTCGCCCTGGGAGCCTCTGTGGCCATGACCGTGGGAGAGAGAAGGAGATCAGGGCACAGCCCAGGGTTTCACCTACCTGGACTCTTCCCTGTTGAATCCTAGCCATTTTATCAAACCGCATTTCACAGCTAATTTAAATCAGCCAAAATAAATCCGCAGCAAAGAGCCGTAGCTGGTCCAGTCTTCCCACGTGGACGTCTCTGAGCCACACAGAACAGTCACAAACGCTAAGTCAGGTCGTAGGGCGGTTCTCTACGGAGCAGCACGGGCTTCAACAGGTGCCTGTGCATATTTAAAATGAGCGAGTTGACAGGAACTTGGTCTATACACCATTTATCAAGGTCTCCAAGCGTAAAATCCACTGCTCTTATAATAAGCGATCTTAATAGGGACAGTGGATCCCCAAAACGCTAACAGTAATAATAGCGGACGTCGTCGTAGGAGCCGATGACTGGATGTCAGGATATTTCCTAAAGACGAACTCCTAATTAAGTCCCTAACTGATAACCAGCTACACTGCCCTGTTCTCCCCCCTCGGCAGCCCGGGGGAGAACACGCCCACATGAACGTGCACCACAGCACAGGGCATGTCGGGAACCTCCCCGCACCATCCACAGTTTCTCTGCAACCCACGGAAGTTAACAGGGGTGACCCGCCACGTGGGGGGGTCGCTCTCCCAGCAGAGAGGAGACGGCATGGTAGAGAGATTTTCCGTTTTGGAGAATGCATTCCTCTGACTTCCCTTTTGAAGGGTCTTCACATACAATCATTTAACACTGCCCTTTGCCATATTAATTAATTTAATCATGATTAAATGAAAAATTAATTTAAAATTGGCTGTGACTTGTCTGGGAGCATGTTCCTGAGATTTTATAAACTTAGGAGAGCGGTACGTGTGCCATGTGTGTTCCACACACGTGCGTGCCCGTGTCCATCCTACAGACGGGTAGGTATGCGGTGCGACCCCCACGCATGCTTCCATGTCCCCACACTAGTCACGAGCACCGGAGCTCACAGACGGCCTGAACAGAGGCACGTGGCAGGGGAAGGGCAGGTTGGCGCTCTGCCTCAGCTGGGACGTTCATCTTCTCCTGCCCACGGACATCCTCGCCCCTGGTCCTCGGGTCTCTGACGGGGACTGAGACTTCCACCACGGCCCCCGCCCCAGTCCTCTGGGCTTTGGGTTTGGACTAGAACCATAGGACCGACTTCCCAGAGCTTTCCACTTGCAGACAGCAAATGGCAGGACTTCTCCGCCTCCGTGATGGCAGGAGCTGCCCCTCATAAAGATCTCTTTCCACCCATGTCTCTAAATGTCCTGTTGGTTCTGTTTCCCCAGAGAACCCCAGTGGTACAGATTTTGTTCATATATGTATTCATGTCTATACACATATTTGAATACACGAGGTTTGCAGAGGATAATGCTGACTTTCCCTCCAAAAGGAAAGACAGAAAACCGTATCATGTTGGCTATTAAGTATAAGGTGGAGAACCTGTGAAGGAAATGGGAGGAAACACCCAGCAGGCAGCTGATGTAGGCGGCAGGTCCAACATGACGAGTGTCAGAAGCACTATCGTGCCGAATGGCGGGGTTAGCGGGGGACCGTGTGGGTGCTGACGGCAGCCCGTGAGTCGTGACACGGGGCATCCAGGGGAAACAGGGGTACACTCCCCGTGCGGGGGCGGGGAGGCAGCCTGTGCGCTCAGGCTCAGAGGCTGGGTTGTGAGCATGAATGGCAGTGGTCTAGGAAATCTGCGTGGTCTAGGAAATCTGGGTCGCAGCAACCTGAATAACAGCAGCTTGTGGAGTGGGCAGACCGGCGGCCTCCCCCCAGTGCCCCCGTCCGAACCCCCAGAACCCAGGAGGACGTTGGGGAACATGGTGATGAGGAATGAACATGCAGATTAAGGCTAATACACTGAATTGAATATGAACATGCCGGGTTACCCAGGAGGGCCGGGGTCGCCGCAAGGGTCCTGAAAGCTGAGGGCAGGGGAGGAAGCGCGAGCTCCGCACCTGCGGCTGCTGGTGCTGCAGGCAGGGAAGCGGCCGGGAGCCTCTCCAAGCTGTGAGGACCAGAAACACACTCTCTCGAGGCAGTCCGGAAGGAGCCTGGATTGATTCTAATCCAGTGAGACCCGTGTTGGATTTCTGACCCACTGAACAGGAAGATAATAACAGTCACCTGTTTTAAGCCACAAAGTCTGTGGTCATTGGCTACAATGGCTACACTGTAAATACAGTTGGTTAAAAAAAATACAATTGGCCACAGCAAACCAAATACAGTTCACTTAGCAACTGAGTTTCCAGAAAAGCACTCCCAGGGGATCTAGAAATCAACATGTGGACCCCTCTGTGCCCACGGGTCTGATGGAAAAGGCAAGTGAGCTTGGGTGCTTTAAAGCCTGCGGAACAAAATTTCCAGATGAAGTGCTTACAATTTCAAATGTTGATGGGGTATCTTGGCTGTCAAACTCTCTATGGGACCGCCCCCACCATCACAGTGAACTACCGTCACCTTGACAGTGAAGCCACCAGACCACGGGAAGTCACCGAGACCTCACTCCTCCACACGGGGACACTGGACGGGTTTTTGGCCAGAGTGGAGCAGACCCCCTGCCCCAACAAAATGTGAGTCTTGTCCCTCTCCCCACAGTGCCCTCCTTTTCTGTGCCATGGTTCTCCGTGGGGAAACTCGCAGCACACACAGTGTGGGGGGCGCGAAGCTGTCAGATCACAGCCTCTGAGTGACCCCGGGCTCCCCTCCCCCTGCTTCCCTAATTCAGTCCCCTCTCCTCACTTCCTCCCAACATCCTCATCCTCTGGCTCTCTTTCCTCTCTGTCCTGCCCTAGTGTGAGACCTTCTAGAACAGTCATGGGACACCTTGACGGCTACAGCCAATCTTTGCGTGACAAACATTTGTGCTTCTTAAAATTCAGCACGCAACGGCTAGCATCTTCGAACGAAAGCCTCACTTGACCAATATTCTCAAAGTACTTAAAAGTACTTAATAATATTATATCAAGACCTGTCTTGGCCCTCTTCAGCTCAGGGAGGTGTAAACATCCTGACAAGCGGAGTAAAGCAAGACTAAGCGACGGAAGTAACAGCCTTCGGGGCACCCAGACACTTCGGACCTGCAGGAACTGTTTGCAGGGGGAGGGACAGTCGGCCAGCTGCAGAGCTACCATCCACATGCCTGCTTGTGGACCGCATGCCTCTGTCCCCAAAACAGTGAGTCCGGGCATCTCCTACTGGCACGAGAGTTACCGTGTAGAGGCCAGGCTGCAGGGCAGCCGAGAGCGTGTGCCGGGGAGGAAGGGCGCCCATCCCCTGCCCCGAAGGAGCTCACCAGGCCGATCTACAGATAGTAAGTCAGCACGAGAAAGGGAGAAGAATGTAAATGGATTTGAGGAGCTGCACAAGACAGGAACAGACTGACGTTATACTCTGCCCCCGAAATGCCAGCTTAACTTCGCAGATGAAAAGTTCAGTGCGAATAGAGACGTGTCTCCTGGGACGTCAGAGGAGGCTGAAAGGGGCATGTGAGTCGTCACCCTCTTTCATGAAGCGAAGGTGGTGACTTCGGAGCATTGGTCCCTGCAGATCGGAGGCTGCCTGGCGTGACAGGGTGGGATGTTTCGGTCCCGCTGGAGCTGTGGTCACACCGGAGCTGTGGTCACACCATCTGTAGGATCAACCGTGAGGAGGCTTGACAATGACCGTCACTAATATTTTGGAACCTGATAGTCAAAGAAAAGGGGTCTGCTCATTTATTTTGTTTTCGTGGGTCACTTCACACCCTGTAAGACACATGATCTCTGAATGTGTTTTTCTATCTGCCAAGACTCCAAACCATGTACGGGGCTCAGTATTGACAAACTGGGCTTGGGCCACGCTCCAGGTGCCCTGATATCAGTGACATGGAGGGGGACAGGGGATGGCATGACTGTGCCTTGCTCTCTACTCCAGTTGTCTTAATTTCCCTTAATAATCGATCATGGATCTGCCGTCCATGACCTTGTTTTTATTAGAGTCTATTTTACTGTTCTTTTAATCAGAACAGCACACTTGTGTTGCTAAAACTCCATGATGTCAAAAGACTAGAGACCAGCAACACCACCCACCCCGTTCTTGCCTTCCTTCTGGAGCACACAGAACTCACACAGCTCACCGCCCTGGGGCTAACTGGAGCCATGCCGCAGTGTCTGGTCTAAGGAGGTAAAGCCCCGTGCCTCTCCAGCTCGTTCTTCCGTCCCCATCGACGTGGCATGGCACCACATTGAACTGGTGGAGGGGAACCACCCGGAGGGGAGCTTCCCCCGAGAAGTGTCGTACTGGCAGAGGAGTCCGAATGAGAAGCAAATTCAACTGTGCTGAATTGCGGAGATTTCAGGGTTCAGCTGTTCGTCCTCCTTGACTTCCACAAGGCATATTGCTGCCAGCACCAGCCCTCTGTCCCCTCCCCGCCACCCACGCAGCAGATACTGTCATGGGGAAAGACTACTTTTATCCCAATTCCCTCCGTATCTACCACACTTGTTTTGACCAAGATGCTCTATATCCTCTGCAGCCGTGCCCTGCCACTCTGCTCTCCTCCTGGGAATGGCTCATGCGACCGTCTCCAGTGAGAGCGACCTCTCCGGGATTTTCTTGGATTAATAACTATTATTTCTGAAAGACTGTAGTCTTTTCTTCTTCACTAAGAAAAAGCAAAGTCTTTGCAACGTTGAAATACCATCTCCACCTCTCACGCTTCAGTGGGAGTCAGGTGGGTAAAAACAACGTTTAGTGCTGAGTTGCTCAGTTATACCATTGAGAATTAATTTTGAGCTATCCAATTCCGTGTTTCCTGTTTCCCCAACACTACGCTCTCCCTAGAAGGATATTCAACTCAACGTTGGCATTCTCAAATTGTGCAATTATTGACAACTACTGGGTTTCTTTTTCTTTCCCCATATGGAGCCCCCACGAGCCCTTTCAGGCTGGAAACTCGGGTTCCGGATTCTCAGATCTGACCCCACACTTTGGAATCTCCTCTCTGTCCCTATTCTTGGTTCGCTTTTGCTGGAATCACCATCGGTCAAGTCTCAGACCGTGTGCTCTCCCTCCCGTTTTCACAAATTTTCTGCTCTTTCTGTCTCTCCCGTGTCGTGTGAGAGATGCACAGCCTAGATCTTCTGACTTTTATGTTGATTTTATGTTCCCTGTCACAGTTTAAATTTCCAAGAGATGTTTCTTATGTTCTGACCTTGCCTTCGTTTTACAGCATCTTGTTCAACTCATTTCTCTAAACATAAAAATCAGAATTCTCTTCTCTATTGTCTTTGTTTCCTGTGGTGTTTCTCTCCCAGTTTCATTTAATCTTAGTCTTTCAAGTTCGCGAACTCTCTTTTCGTGCCTGGTTGTCGTGGGCTGTCAGCTCGCTATCAAGGGTTGACTAAAGTTCTGAGTGGGTGGATGCCGGTGGCTGATCTCTGGGCTTCCCAGTGAGGCTGATGCATGTGAGCGGACGCGGTAGCTCCTGGAGTTTCCCCGCAGCTGCCCAGTCCCTCCCGATTCCAGTCCGGAGACAAATCTCTGCACTCTCCTGCTCTAGGAATATTCACTCGGCCGCTAAGTTTCCAGAGTCGGCGTGGGGCGGGGGCTGGAGGTCCCAGCACGCACCAGGCAGGCACCACCTGCATGACTCAGTGACACCTCGCCGGATGACGGGGGGGCGTTGGTGAATGCTCTGACATTCCTACCCTACAGTTTGTGGATGCGGGGGCCTCCCCTCCGTCAGCGCCCTGCTAAATCGCACAGGCCCCCAGGGAAGAGGGGGAGATGCGATCCCATGTGGAAATGATGAGCTCCAAAAGGCTGTTACTCACGTTGGAAAATAAGACTATCATTCGGCTGGGGTGGGGGAGGCTTTAAATTCACATCTTTCACACTTAATACGGTGACTCAAACATTAGAGACCCAGACTGAATGAGCTAGTCATAGAAATTCAGACCACATTATTGTTTATTTTCCTAGAAATGCAACAAGAGGCCAGGAAAGTCTTAAATACCACCCGATTTGGCTTATTTATTTCATAAGAGAAAAAATGAGAGTCCGAGACGTTCAATGCCGACTTCCATCAAACGGCTGTTTACTCGGCGGCCTTCAGCCTTGAAGACACTGGTCTTGCACCAAGAAACCAGGTGCTGCCGCTCACATCTTTAATTACAGGAGCTTCAATCATACTTTTCCAAGACTTCTCTTAAAAAGAAATCTAAGCCCATTACCCAGGTGGCAATGATCAGGGCAAGGGAGATAGTTTTCAATTCTCAAATAAAAGTGACAACGATATTCTAAGACTCCATTCAACTCACTTTTTTCCATCTGAAAGACCAGTACTTTGAAGGATAGTCATAAGTTACATAGAACACAGCAGCTCCCTGAAAGTCGTGAGAAGTGTGACGACGAGATAAAGCGTGCAGAAGCCTCGCAGCTCTTCTTGAATTGGTCATTAAGCGTGGACTGGGGCCTTTTAAAGAATTCACAGCTTCACCACAAGCACGCTCACGTGCGCGTCTCTGTCTCCGGCTAACCGGCTCTTCAGACGGCATCAGCACACGGTGGAGGAAATCACTGACCCGTGATGAGAAAGTCCACTTTCAGCACCCAAACAGCAGGGAAATGGTCAGCCTCGTTCCAGCGCCATTACAGACGTCAAGGAAGCTGTTTCAAGACGGAGGGCTGGCTCCTACGTAAAAGAAGATGTGGTATATATACACAATGGAATACTATGCAGCCATCAAAAGAAATGAAATCATGCCATTTGCGACGACGTGGATGGAACTAGAGCGTATCATGCTTAGTGAAATAAGTCAATCAGAGAAAGACAACTATCATATGATCTCCCTGATATGAGGACATGGAGAAGCAACATGGGGGGGTAGGGGGATAGGAGAAGAGTAAATGAAACAAGATGGGATTGGGAGGGAGACAAACCATAAATGACTCTTAATCTCACAAAACAAACTGGGGGTTGCTGGGGGGAGGTGGGATTGGGAGAGGGGGAGCGGGCTATGGACATTGGGGAGGGGAGGCGAACCATAAGAGACTATGTACTCTGAAAAACAACCTGAGGGTTTTGAAGGGTCAGGGGTGGGAGGTTGGGGCAACCTGAGGGTTTTGAAGGGTCAGGGGTGGGAGGTTGGGGGAACAGGCGGTGTGTAATGGGGAGGGCACGTTTTGCATGGAGCACTGGGTGTTGTGCAAAAAGAATGAATACTGTTACACTGAAAAAAATAAATAAAATGAAAATAAAAAAAAAGACGTGAAATAAAGACGAAAATGTGGATGGCAGGAAGTATTCGTCAGTAGAGTGTGGTGACCCTGGGTTCCTGTGGAGACCGGGTCCTCGGGATCACCCCAAATCCCCATCCAGCCTGTGCCCAATGGCGAACTGCGATCTGTCTCCTCCGTGGGCTTCCCTCGGCTCACCCTCCCTGAAATGTCGTGGCCACACGGCATTTGGTCATCGACCCTCCCCACGTTACGGCGACGACCCACAGAGTGAGGCTGGGACAGTGGACATTGTCAGCATCTGTCAGCATGGGCTAACCAGATGCGGACAAACAGGGGGTCTCTGTAGAGATACTGTGAAAGACAAACCAAGATAAATAACATTGGGGAGTGAACAATAAGGTAGGCGATGAGTCCCCGAGGAAAAGCAAACCAACCTAAATCATGCGGGTCCGTTGTCTCAAATAGGGTAGAGAGAGGCCGTGAGCATGGGTGGGGCCGGCTGTAAAGGCAAAGTCAGTACGTGAGTAACCACAGCGACACGGGACCCAGGGCACGCCGGCCACCTGACCACCCGTGGGCGTGGGGTGGGGGGGGTCCGAGGGCTGTCCGGAAGACTGGACGATGCAGGGAAGGGTCCACAGCCCGCAGAGAGTGCCGCATGACTGACACCACCATTCTGGAACCATCTTCATTTTGATTCACTCCAAGAAACCCACGTGAATTCACCTACAGAGAAGAGCCTGGGAGCAGCAGCTCACGTGGGGTGGTGTGGAACCAGGTCTCCTCACCGTAAAATGAGAGGATTGCGAACACGTTGCAGAAAAATCGCTTTGCTAATTCCAGACATACGTTTCTGGGTATGGTCTTCAGTTCGAGAAGGAAAACAGGATGAGAAAGGAAAACCAGGGGGAGAGCTAGCGTTGAAAAGCTCTGTGCCCCTGTCATCTAACTATGAATTTAATTTGGAGATCATGTCATAAAAGGAAGTCACCTTGCCCCACTCGGAGAAGAGGGAGGAACCGCATCACGCATTATCTCTTCTCAGCCTGCCAGCGAGAGGGGACTTACCGCAGGTGGGAACCCAATGACCAGCCGCTGTTGCGCGCACGTCGGCCGTGCTCACCCGTCTGTCAGGAACTGAAGAGGATTTATTAGCCAAAGTGCTGAGCGGAAGTTAACTCAACTGTCAAAAATGACCAATTTTCAGACCTGAACTTAGTTCAGAGCAATTCCCACTCTCTGTTTCTACACATCAAATATATATGAAGCAGAATGTTGCGGGAAATGTTCGCGCTCTCACTCGTCACGGAAACCACGTAGGCTTGCGACTGAAGTGGAGGAGGAAAGAGTGGATTACGGGGATGAGAAAGTGCGGAATCGGCCTGTCCGGCATGCTGGGGCCCCGCGCAACGGCCCCGGGGGTGGCTGCGGGGTCCGCGTGTGACTGCGGAGGGGGAGGCGCGTGTTCCGGCGGCCGCGTGGGGTCCGTGGAGACATGGCAGCTGGCTCTTGCCGTGACTCACTGAGCCCAGAGGAGACCCGTGTCACCGAGCCCTGGCTACTTGCCACAAAGCATTTAAAGTGCTTCGCAAAAGAAATAAATAAAACGCTCAGGTTGCCCCAACCTCCCACCCCTGACCCTTCAAAACCCTCAGGTTGTTTTTCAGAGTCCATAGTCTCTTATGGTTCGCTTCCCCTCCCCAATGTCCATAGCCCGAGGGTTTTGAAGGGTCAGGGGTGGGAGGTTGGGGGAACAGGTGGTGGGTAATGGAGAGGGCACGTTTTGCATGGAGCACTGGGTGTTGTGCAAAAAGAATGAATACTGTTACGCTGAAAAAATAAATAAAATGAGAAAAAAAAAAAAAAAAAAAAAAAGAAATAAATAAAACGGGGAGGGAGGAAAGATGTGGGGACAGGGAGGGAAAGGAGACTTGTCTGTACGTGTCTTGCTTTTTAATTTTAAGGATGGAAACGTGTAAAAATATTGCATAATTTTTTAAAAATCAAATGAAATCAAATTGGGGGAAAACATACCTAAGTGATAACTTTTTTTTTTTTTTTTACGCAAAGCACTTGTACTTTATTAAGAGTCTCTCTAATGTAAAAAACGCGCACACAGTCACTTTCCGCGGCAGCTGCATTTAAGTGATAACTTTTAAAAGGAAACAAATTAAAGCCAATTGAGCCAATGTATTCCAAGCAAGGAGCTTCGCCACCAGAAAAGCTTCCCTTCCACCGCCATCGGAACCCAGCATTTTGACCGCTTGTCCCCCATGTGAGAAACGCACGAAGAACCCCGAAGATGTCATGGAGTGCATCCAGGACCCGGTTAGTGGTGGTGTTCTTTTTTTTTTTTTTAAAGATTTTATTTATTTATTTGACAGAGATCACAAGTAAGCAGAGAGGCAGGCAGAGAGAGAGGAGGAAGCAGGCTCCCTGCAGAGCAGAGAGCCCGATGCGGGGCTCGATCCCAGGACCCTGAGATCATGACCTGAGCCGAAGGCAGCGGCTTAATCCACTGAGCCACCCAGGCGCCCCAGTGGTGGTGTTCTGAGACCGTTCAGAATGCCGTTTGCAAACTCTTAGGAACAACAAATGAGTGATTCTGTTCGTGCCTTTAGGAGGAAAATTTTCCATGTTCAAAGAGAATAAAGTCTAGGTCTACAACGGGAGGAAGTCACAGAAAACAGGTAAAAGCCTTTCCATGTTTGGTTTGAACCGGTTGCATGTCCAGGAGCTCATGATGGATTTTCTCTTTCAAGACTCCTCATTCCCAGCGTCCCTGCTGCCTGGATGGTGGAGGACGAACACAGGCTCTCCTCCACCCCGCGGAGAAGGGACCAGAGCACCCTGGAGAAGAGGGTGATGGCAGGTCTGAGACGAGCCGTGACACTTTGTCACGTGGAAAGCAAGAGCTTGGAGAGAAGGACAAACAGGCTGCCATCACTTACGTGTGCATCTGATAGGTTCACACTCGCAGGTACAGACAGCAGCTGGGGGGGGCAGGTGTCAGAGGTGGGGGCAGGGCGGGATACTTGGTGAAGGGGGTCAGAGGCACCGACCTTCGGCTTTAAGGCAAGTGAGTCCTGGGATGTCACGCCCGCACGGTGACTGGTTAGTAAGACTGCACAGGAATGTGAAACTTGCTAAGAGAATAGGTTTAAGAATTCTCGTGGCAAGAATAAACCAACCGCGAAGCTATGAGAAGTGGTAGATGTTAGCTAGACTCCAATGACTGTCCGCAGGGTGTGCATGTGTCCAGAACTGGAGTTACAGGCTTTAAATGGATGTAATTTTACCATCACTCATGTCTCAATAAAACAGGGGGCAGGGAGAAAGAACTTGATGGGAGATCACAGAGGCCCTGTCCAAAGGGCAGGAACTAGCTGAGAGGGCCCAGCTGGGCAAGAGAAGTTCGTGCATCGGGAACACAGGGACCACGGGGACGAGACAGTCCTGACGGATTCAACCCCGTGAGTTCATAATCCCACAGACACAGATCCTAACAGCGACCGGGACAGTACAGGAAAGAATGGAGTCCTCCCCTCTGATTGCTCCGTGAATGGACTGCAGCCCACCTTCTCGCACCAGAAAGTGCCGGCCTTGAACACAGCTCTCACCCCCAGGCAAGAAATCCTTCACTGCATCCGAGGACCCCGAGCAGCATCCCACTCCTGGGTGATACGGTCCACAGCCAGCTCTGGCTCTAGGCCCACAGCTTCCCCGGGGCTGGACACTTCCCAGCATTTGCCCCATGCTGCTCTGTATGCCCAGGATCTCCGCACCTTTCATTCACAGGCATGGCCCCTAGTTAAGCCCCTGCAGGTCCAACTGAACCTGCTCCTCGTGAAAGATCACAGCGAATAAAAGCGGAAGGAAGGATCCGTCTAGGAAATCCATTTTTTAAAACCTTACTGAGATCATGACTATGACAGTGTTTATCAACACAGACTAACTGTTTCGAGGTCAGAGTTCAGGGTGCAGCATGACCCTCACCGATGTCGGCATCATTGGATGTCTACGACAAGCAAGCAATGCGAAAGCACGTACAGGGCATGGCTTGCGAGATGTGGAGGGAAATGCAATTCGCACTCCAGGCCTCGGGATGGGTATAGTGAGCACAGATCCAAATGGTCAGCGCCAAGGATTTGCAAGCGGTGAGCTCCCGCTGTAGTCCCGCAGCAGACGAGGGTCTGTAAGAACAGGGGATTTGGCTGTGATAGAGACGCAAATCGACTCGCTACACATTTGGACCCAGAGGGAAGCTCGACGTGGGACCACGTCTGGAGGAAGCATTGCCAACGTCCATCACGTCCTCTCAGCAGAGCCCTGGGTGAGCTCTCCTTTCCCTCCTTTTAATGAAGGCAGTAAGCAGGAAGCCTGACACACCGGCCAAGAACGGTAAATATGGTGCCGACGGCCAAGGGACAGCACAGGCACGAAGAGAACCTGCCACGGGCACCAGAGAGAAAAGAACTTGGCTTGATGAATACATGTTGGAAATCGTGTGTGCGTGTGTGTGTGTGTGTGTGTGTGTGTGTGTGTGTGTGTGAAACCCCAGAAGGTTGCCTAGAGAAAACCAAGTTTTGCTTTGTTGTTTTTTTTTTTTTATGTAAGTAAAATCAGGCCAACGTCAACCTCTGTGGCAATAGTAAATGCACAAAAGCCACAAAGTGGTGGAAACGTTCATCAGAGGGGCGAGTCTGAGACCTGGGCATTTTAGACCCGAATCTGTGTGTGTTCATAAGTGAAGGGAACAGAATCCTACTCCCCAACACGCAAAATCTCAGGAAATATTCCATCTGCCTCTCTCGCGCGGCAATATGTTCTAGCCACGCGAAGAATGAATGAGAATTTGTAGGTGGAGATGACATGGGTGGGTTGGGGGGTGATGGAGACGTTTCGGCGCGGGTTCACCGGCCCTAAGGAGCTCACTGTTGGGAGGGGAGGCTGTGTGCACAGGAAGCAGGGAGTGTTGGGGAATCTCTGTGTCTTCCCTTCACTGTTGTTAGGAACCTAAAACTACTCTGAAGAATATAGTCATAAAAAAGCTTGGGAGTAGGGCACCTTGGTCAGGTAAACATCTGCCTTGGGCTCAAGTTGTGATTCCAGGGTCCTGGGATCGAGTCCTGCGTTGGGCTCCCTGTTCAGCGGGGAGCCTGCTTCTCCCTCTGCCTGCTGCTCTGCCTGCTTGTGCTCTCACTGTCTCTCAGTCAAATAAATAAATAAAATATTTAAAAGAAAAGGAAAGAACAGAACAGAAAAGAAAAGAAAAGCTTGTGGGGCCACCAGCAAGCTCTGGGCTGTGTCCCACCAGCGCCCCTGACTGCTCCCCAGGGGAAAGAAACAGCAATGATCACTTAGGGACACAGAACCAACCTCTCTGCCAAGCCTCCACTGAGAGCAAGCCCCTTGCTTTTCTTAGGATTAAAACCAACCGGATTCTCTATCATGAAAGAACTCTTTCACATTAGAATAAAATGAAACTATCCTCTTTCCATCAAGAGAGCCTCCCATCTCCCACCTGAAAGTCTGCAGAAGAACGTTTTTAAATGTGAGAATCTTAAACCTGCTCTTCTCCTTTCACAGATAAAAATCCATTATTTCCCGATAACGCAGTGGCTGGAGCGAAGTAAAACAAGATGTGATTGGAACTGAAAGCCATCCAGTTCTATTTCTCCCCGCTTCCCTGATGTAAAGTGAAGGCTGCTGTGTGCAGATGAGCTCGGAGCAGAGGTTGGCCTCTGCTGGAGCTCGGGGAACAGCCCTGTGTGTGGGGGTGGGGGTCGCCAGGGGAAATTCCACCTTTCAGCAGACGTGAGCGGTGCCCCACAAAACAGACAAGACAGAGCAGATCGATGGCACAGACCTAGTTCTCACATAATGATTAGTGAGTGATCGTTCCTAACAATCTCCTTCAGCGGACCGCACAGAGGAGAGCCTGATCACCTGAACAAATCACGGTGTTGATGATGGCTGGGCGGCACTTGCAAACGAATCCGTATTTTTACAGCATGTGACATCTGAAAGCTTGAGGTAATTTTCGGTCTCTTATTAGGTGTTTGAAATTCAGTTTGTAGCATTTGCTGCAAATATCAGCCTTTTCATTTAGCCCTATTCAGCCAAATGGGCTGGGGAAGCAATAGAATCACCAGAAAGCCTCCAGAGACGAGATCCATCAATTTCCATTAAAAGAGCAAGCGACGAATAATCCTCTGAGCTCAGTGTATGGCCCCACCTGGCAAGTCTTCGGGGGAGCTCCCAGATGGCCCTGTTTTGTAACCTCTGAATCAGTTTTGTGACGGATGCCCCTGGAATCAGTTCACTGGGCCGCTCCCCAGGAGTCTCGCGTAGCTACACCTGTCGTTCAAGGTGTACAAGGTCTTCTCTGACGTGTGTAGCTCCCTCAAGATGTGGAGATGATTATCTCACAGGCACTGGTTTCCCTTTGGCCACCCAGAAGAAGTCAAGTTAAATCCTATCTCTGGAAAGGAAGAACATCGGGACCATTGGATAGCATACATCAGGCCCATCCTTAGACCCCACGGACACGTGGGGAAAGGGAGAAACGGGGAAGGCTGGTGCTTCAGAAAAATGGGTATCCGTGGGTTGTGGATTCTGTGACAACACGCCTGTGTTCGCGCGCACGCACACACACACACACACACACACACATCCCGCATCCCGTCCTTCTCTACCGCAGGCTCTCAGCACCTCCACACTGCCTCCCCCTTCCCTCCTGGAGAAGGAGCAAAGGAAACGTTTCCCCATTCCTTTGGGATCTGCTCACTAGTATCAAAGCTGATGAATGAATCGAGGCTCACATTACCAGTAAATGGATTCTCTCCTCCTGAACAGTATTTGCCTTTTGATCTCTAGCCACCACGGGCGTTGTGGTGATGCTAATGAAATTTTAGGCAGTCTGGTTGGAAAGACATTTGGGCGTAGATGAAAACATGAGAGCCTTGCTTATAGAGTCACACAAATAGGTCCAACTTGGAACAAAATCTAAAGCTAGCTTGAAAAGTGTGGGCTTCCAGGAAAAGATATTCAATTTCTAATGCAACCAAAGAGGTTTAGTTGTAAATTCGTAGCAATGTCCCACCCAGTGTAAAAATTAAGAGTTGATAACAGCAATTAAGAAAAAAGAAATAAAAATGGAATTTGAATTTTTGTGGTGGTGGTGGTGGTTAGTTTGTATGTGGATCGAGCTCTAATGAGACATAAGTACTGCCCCAAGGCCGCCGTGCACTCTGCCTTTTGAGCTCTGACATTCAACCACACAGAAGAAAAGAAGCAATCCATAGTCTCTAACACCACTTGTCTCTTGGAAATTCTGATCAAGTTAGAGCACAGCAGGTTGAGAGGAACGCGCTAGGCAGAGCTGAGTGACTGAACCAAATAGTTAAGTAGAATTAAACTCCAAACCAGACTGAACACAATCATGTCCCTGCCTTCTTCCTTGGGGAATATGACTCATTTGTGTATTTAAATTGCTTGGTGAGATGCCATCAGATCAAACCATTGGATACAAATAAATTCCATTCATTCCTTCTAGTA
This sequence comes from Meles meles, assembly GCF_922984935.1. Classification (NCBI taxonomy): domain Eukaryota; kingdom Metazoa; phylum Chordata; class Mammalia; order Carnivora; family Mustelidae; genus Meles; species Meles meles. Next base: position 147,875,323 of record NC_060072.1, on the reverse strand, counting down.
GAAGAGCCATAGTTTTTCAGAAAATGAAATACTTTGTGTAAAAGAATATGCTACCTAACAAGACCCATGAGTTGTTTTCTCTATGACCTTCTCTTGGCTCGTGTTTTGTCGCCTGTATTTTGATCCCTCCCTCGACATGAGTGCTAAACTCGTTGTCACTGTCTCTTCATCACTTCGTCACTGACTCAAATGGGCTGAAAGTGTCTGAAAGCTTGAGATGTATTTGGCAAGAGAGATTGGGCCAAGTTTAGAAGTATCTTAGAGCAAACACAGAGAAACTGTTATTCCCCCAAGAGAAAGGAGTGCAGAGGCGTGGGGAGAGTGAGGAGAACAGCAGGTGGTCAGGTTCCAGGAGAACTGGCTTCTGCTGCTGCATTCTGCACGGCGACATGGGGATCTAACCTCTGGGGCGCTCTTCATGATCAATGCCGTTTGCTACAGCACAATCAATCCAGACACGGCCCTCATCAATCGCTATGGTGGCTGAAATGACCTAATCAATGGAATGACTGGATGGTGCCATTGCCTCTTTCCCTTTTATTATTTGTCTGCCACTTGAACCAATTTCAGACTTGATGGAAATATCCCATAATTTCCAGAGACGCACCATCACAACAGGTGCTGGAGTGAGATGGATGGATGGAAGGAAGGGAGGGAGGGAGGGAGGGAGGGAGGGAGGGAAAGAAGGAAGGAGGGAAGGAGAAGGGAAAGAAAAGGGAAGGAAGGGAAAGGGAACGGAGGGAAGGGAAGGGGAGGAAAGGAAAGAAGATAGGAAGGAAGGAAGGACAGAGGGAAGAAGGAAGGGAAGGTATTTGTATCTGGCCAGATTTAGGTAAAGTATTTAAAAAGTGAGGATGGCCCCTGGCCCTTACACATGGGCTCACAGCAGAAAGCAGAAAGCATGGGTGCTGTGACCTGCCCTAAGGGCCCGTCAAATTGCCATCCACCAGGGGGACACTTGTCGGTCAGCTCCATGTCTCAGCCCCTCCCCCCCACCCCACATGGGAGCCGAAGCCAGAGGAGTAAGGCAGGCAGACGCCGTGGAGGGTTAGCCTGCAGCTGATCAAAACGGATGCCGAGCGGGTGTTTCTATGGTGATGGGAACAAGGTGGGGATTTCAGGATTACAGGAATTGAGTCCAGACAGCCGGGCAAAGAGACGACGGGAGCAAGAACACCAAACATTCAAGTTTCCGTAGCTGAAAGATACTGACTTCTGTATCCTATTAATCTTCATATTTTCTGAGAAGGGACTTAAATTAAGCCAAACTGAGCTATTCCTGTGAACCTTTTAATTTACCCTTCTAATGAAGAGGGCAAAAGATGGCTCTTCATGTTAAACAGACGGCAGTTTGCAAATCGGAAACCTCCGGAGTTATCGATCCTCATGACCGCTCTCTGCTGAAACTCGCTTGCTAATAAACGTCATTGCCAAGTTTGGGCGGACCATCATTCCTACGTCCTTATTTATTTATTTACTGCTAGCACTAAAAAAATAGCCTTTGCTAGTAAGATTTTACTTGTTTCTTTTCGACTCTGCCTCTGGGATTGACGCGACAGGCAGGACAGAAAATGCAAGCCACACGTCGATCACACTTTTCATTCAAACAGGGATTCAGGACAAATAGTTTGAATTTATAAGTGTCCTTGTAACAATTATGTTGGAGCTCAAAACACAGTTGAACAAGATACTTGGAGAGCCACTTAAACCAGTTACTCCTAGAAAAATAATTTTAAAATATCTCTATGACATGCCATCCCTGGGGAAAGGAAAGCATACTAATACATTCTAAATTATTTTTACAACATCCAGGCATCCATGAAAATTCTGAAAAGACCAACACATATTTGTAAATCACTTTCAGTATATGCGTGATCTGGATTCCTCCCTTTGTATGGATTTTTCAAAGCACATTTTTATTCTTTTCGATCTCCACTGCAGCCTAGAATTTTCTAAGAAGGTGGGATACCGTCTTCATTGTAGAAAAAGTTACCCTCCAGTTTTCCTCTATAGTCATCACAGGCACAAGTCATGTCACAGATTGCCAAAGAGGGCAGGAGGCGTTTTCTCAGGGGTACTTTGTCCGGTCCCTGTCCTTACCCCAGGCAGCATTCCCTTCCGACCCTGTCTGCTGGGGAGCCACTGGGTCTGCGTCCCAGCGGGATGGTGTTCCCCCGGAGCCACGGTCCAGGCTGCAGGCCGCCCGCAGACCAGGGGCACAGAGCCTCGCTCTCCAGAAGCGTCGGTATCCACCCTCACAATGCGTCTCACTGCTTGGCAGCAATTACTCACTTAACCCATGAAGAATTTAGGTGAACGTTCACTTCTCCCCACTCCAAGTGTGTATTTTCACTGTCATCTCCCCATTACCTAGGACAGTGACTGACCCCCAAATGGGGAAGCAGCAAAACTTTGCTGAAGGAGCGAGGCCATGAACTGAATGTCTGTGTCCCACCCCAAAATCCAACACTTGAATCCCAATCCCCTATACAAGGAGGCAGGGGTGAGGAGGCCATGAGGAGGGGCCCCCATGATGGGATCAGTGCCCTTTTGAAAGAGACCTCTTGGAGCCCCGTCGCCCCTTCCCCACGTGAGGATACAGGAGAAGATTCCATGTATGAACCAGGAAGTGGGCTCTCACCAGACGGTGGTCTGCAGGTGCCCGGATCCCAGACATACAGCCTCCGGAGCAGGAGGAAAAAACGTCGGTAGTTTATAAGCCATAAACTAGAAATTCCACTTCTAGATCTCTTTCTTCAAGAAAAAGCAAGAGATCTGTAAGAAGCGAATCATGAGATTCTTGGTATAAAAACTGAAAACAACCTTACAAATTCAGTTATAAAAGTTATTCAACAATAGGAAAATGTGTGGCATGGATGAGAGTTTCTCTGTGTGCTGAAATACATATAGCATTCAAGAGGAAATTCCACAATCCTAATTAATGATGGGAGAAGCTCTCATTAAATATCTTCAATCGAAAGAGCAGTTTACAAATCAGAGATAATGAAGCTTTTCTTGGCTTCTTCTCCAGGTATAATGTACACAGAGGAAACGCCCTTCTGCTCCCATCTGACACCTAGAGTCTAATATTCCAGGTTTGCTTCTGGTCAGCTTCCTTCTCTCTCCACACTGTCCCTAGCAGATTATCTGTGGTCGTGACATTAGTTCTGTGTGTAGACGGATGAGTGCCAGCGGACTTCAAGCTAAAAATCCAGCTCCTTAGAGTGGCCCACAAGACCTTCTATGATCTACTACCCGCACGTCTTTCGCGTTATCACTGCACACACACGTGTCTGTACACACACACACACACACACACACACGTGCCCTGGGTGTTCCAGCAGCACTGATATGCTTTCCGTTCTCTTGATGAGACAATCTCATTCTGCATGCCGGGACATAAATCCTAGGAGACATACACAAAAATGCTCATAAATAGCATTGTTCAAAACAGACAAAAACTGGCAGAAATGATACATATCCATTAATAGCAGAAGGAGAAAATCACTTATAGTATAACCATGCAGTTGAATAGACTAATGACATGCATGAGCCTCACCACATGCATGAAGGCGGTGTACCTCCAAAACTAAACGCTGCGTCAAAAAGGCAAGTCACAAAATATATGTAGCATATCTATTTCCATAAAGCTCAAAACCAGGCAGTCAACGGCTTGAGGTACATGAGCGTGTGCACACACGCGTGTTGAAAATATGAGGACATCAAGTGCATGACTAACACTAACGTCAGGAGACTCGTCCCCTAACTGGCAGCAAGGGGGTGCCTCAGACCAGCGCGGGCACCGTGTCAGCCCTCAAACTGATGAATGATGCTATGAGTGTCCACTTACCAACCTTCTCTCACACACTCTTCCGAAGCTACAATCTCTTAAAATGCTTTTTTAATGTTCCCCCCACAAAATGAAAGTAAAAGCTAGAGGAAGTGGGCAAGTATATCAGAGAAGGAAGGACCAAGGTGGGATGTGGACGGCAGAGGACTTTTCTCTCAGACCAGGAGAGACAAGAGGACCAGCAGGCAGCTCTGCCCCAAGAGACAGCAGTGAACTCAAGAAACATTTTAAAGTTAGAAACATCATTTTTTTTATGAGTATTCTAAGGAAGATGGATATCTTCATGAAAAACTGATGCCCAGATTTGTGGCATGAGAGACTCAAATCAAAACCACAATGAGATATCACCTCACACCAGTCAGAATGGCTAAAATTAACAAGTCAGGAAATGACAGATGCTGGCGAGGATGCGGAGAAAGGGGAACCCTCCTACACTGCTGGTGGGAATGCAAGCTGGTGCAACCACTCTGGAAAACAGCATGGAGGTTCCTCAAAATGTTGAAAATAGAACTACCCTATGACCCAGCAATTGCACTACTGGGTATTTACCCTAAAGATACAAACATAGTGATCCGAAGGGGCACGTGTACCCGAATGTTTATAGCAGCAATGTCCACAATAGCCAGACTATGGAAAGAACCTAGATGTCCATCAACAGATGAATGGATAAAGAAGATGTGGTGTATATACACAATGGAATACTATGCAGCCATCAAAAGAAATGAAATCTTGCCATTTGCGACGACGTGGATGGAACTAGAGGGTATCATGCTTAGTGAAATAAGTCAATCGGAGAAAGACAACTATCATATGATCTCCCTGATATGAGGACATGGAGATGCAACATGGGGGGTTAGGGGGATAGGAGAAGAATAAATGAAACAAGATGGGATTGGGAGGGAGACAAACCATAAGAGACTCTTAACCTCACAAACAAACCAAGGGTTGCTGGGGGGGGGGGGGGTTGGGAGAGGGGGAGGGGGTTATGGACATTGGGGAGGGTATGTGCTATGGTGAGTGCTGTGAAGTGTGAAAACCTGGTGATTCACAGACCTGTACCCCTGGGAATAAAAATACATTATATGTTTACAAAAAAATAAAAATAAAAATTTTTTTAAAATGAAGGCATTTGGAAGAGTGGGTAGAGAGCAGAGTGGGGGCCCACAGTGAGGCTTTGGACAAGTTCATTGTCCAGCCCAAGAAGACACCAAGTAGGTAGGTTTGGAATGTAAAAAGCATTTGGGCTGATATATAAATCAGTTTGGAAGGGCTGGGGAATAGATATTTTCAATGTTAAGGGAATTTACTAAGTCATCAAAGGTAAATGTGCTAAGGAGACGTACGAAAGGGCTTAGAAACAAGCCTGGAGGGCTTCCAACATGTATAAGTTAGATGGAGAAGAATTCTGGACAAAAAAGAGGACAGTGGACTAGGTATTATTCTACATTAATATTTTTTAAAAATTATTTAATAAAGCTTAAAAAGATTATTTCAGTGGACGGGAAGACTCGCTAGTCTTTCATAATGAAAATAGTCAACAAACTAGGAACACAAAGAAACCGCCTCAACCTGAAAAAGAACATCTACAAAAATCCCACAGCTGACATCATGCCTAATACTGAGAGGTTGAATGATTTCCCCTTCAGATCAGCAACAAGACAAGAATGTCCACGGACATCATTTCTATTTAACATGGTACTTGGGGTTTAGACAGGGTGGAAGCAAAAGAAAAGCGATAATATTGGAAAGGAAGTAAAACTATCTCTTTTGGCAGATGACATGATTTCCTCTGTAGAAATCCTATGGAATACACACACACACACACACACACACACACAAACATTAAAGCTAATAAATGTGTCTCTTAAGGTTGCAGGATTTAAGTTTGATATAAAAAATCAGTTGCATTTGTATGCACTAGCAATGAATAATATGAAAATAAAGTTGAGGAAATATGACATTATTTACAATACACAGAAAAAAATAAAATATTTCAAAACAGATTTAACCAGCGAAGTACAACACTTGCCCACTGAAAGCTACAAAAGGCTTTCCACGAAGCACTGTTGAAAGAAATTAAAGAAGACACAAGTAAATAGAAAAACAGTCAATGTTCATGAATTGGAAGGTTTATTAAGATAATAATACTTCTTAAATTGGTCTTCAGCCTCAGTGCAACACCTATCTAAATTCTAGCTGCCTGTTTTTGTAGAAATTGATAAGTTGATCCTAAAATTATTATGATATTGCAAGAGACACAAAATAGCCAAAATAATCTAGAAGAACAACAAAGGCTGAGGACTCCTTCTTCCCAGCTCAAACCTACAGTGATCAAGGGTGTGGTGTCAGTGTAAGATGGGCACAAAGATCAACGGAAGACAATTATGAGTCCAGAAGTAAATCCTTGTATCTATAGTGAATTCATTTTCAGAAAGGGTCCCCAAATATTCATTGAGAAGAGAATAGTCTTTCCATGGAATCCTGCTGAACCACTGGATATCCACATGCAAGAGAATTAATTTGGCGCCCTGCCTTTCACCATACACAAAAATAAACTCAAAATGGGTAATAGACCTAAATGTAGGTCTCAAAATATGAAACTCCTAGAAGAAATCATCTCTGTGACCTCAAATGAAATAGTACTTTTAAGATAGAACATCAAAGACACCACAGAAGAAAATACATATAAATCAGAATTTACCAATATTAAACAGTTGTATTTCAAAGGAAACCATCAACAAAGTAAAAAATACAAGCCACAAGATAGGAGAAGATGTTGAAATCATTTATCTTAAATGACATATCCAGAATATATAAAGAGCTCTTATAATTCAACAATAAAAAGACAAATAAGCCCATTAAAAATGGACAAAATATTTCAATGGACATTTCCCCCAAGAAGATATACAAATGTCCAGGACACATGAGAAGATGCTCACCATCATTAGTCATTAAGAGAATGCAAACAAAGGCTGCAGTGACTTCCCAGGTTCACACTTGCTAGCACAGCAGACAATCACAGTGCTGGGGAAGATAGGGAAAATTTAGAATCCTCATACATTTACGGAGGGAATGTAAAACAGTGAGACCACTTTGGTCTAAGAGTTAAACATAGTTACTATATGGCACAACAATTTCAGTCCTAATTATGTATCCATAAGAACTGAAAAGATACATCCACACAAAAACTCTAAGTCACTGTTCATAGCATCGTTGTTGTTAATAGCCAAAAGTGGGAAGAACTCCGGTGTCCATCAACTGATAAATGGACCCTCAAAACCCAGTGACCGTATGTCATGGCCACAGAGAGGAATACAGTGCTGATACGGGTTGTGGCATGGATGAACCTGAGTGAAGGAAACCAAAGGTACAAAGACCATGCCGTGTATCATTGTATCATTGTATCATTGTACTCGTTGCATCATTGTATCATTGTACTCAGAACCCTGATGAGCAGCTGCCAGAGGCTGAGGGGAGACAGCTGGGGAGTGAGGCCTGATGCCCACAGGTTTCTCTTTCTTGTGAGCATCCTTAAAATCACAGACCTGTGCATTTCTAAATGTCATAGTAGGTGTATTATATCATAAAGTGAAAATAGCAAATATGCAAAGAGGTGACCCCCACTTTAAGGTGTTGTCCAGAAAGTTCATTTAGAGTCGTCGGCATCATTCCCTGCCCTCTTCTGGCTGAACTGTCCAACCACATCCCCTCGACAACACAAAAATAGTCACCTTTGCTTCTAACATGATTTCTCAACCCTAATCACAGTTCTATATTCTAAATTCATTGAGACCCCATTCTCAGTGAGGCTGTGTGGAGAAATCAGGCAGGGTCCTCACTGTGTGAGCTCATGAGTGCTCTCCTGACCCATCAGAATTCCCTCTGGAGAGAGCGCGGGCCCCCTCTCCAGGAGTTCTTCCCCAGCAGTCATGTTGGACCAAGACTGACTTTCTGCTTGTCAGAGGAAGAGGAAGCATGGACTCAGAGGCTTCCCTGTCTGTGCCCTCACCCAATAAACCTGATTTTATTTTACAAGTAGCTCTGAGTGTGCTGGTTCCCTCACTGATATATTATGAAAGATGCATGTTCATATGTTCAGGTCGGATGTTCAGTAGACGATCTGACCAGCTAGAGTATGTAGACATCACAAACTCCCGCGCGTTCAGCCAAGGCCAGGGGAGGGCTCTATCAGCTCTGAAATAAAGGCCACTCCAGACACACCTTAACAAGTGAAAGCAAAGCAAAACAAAAGAGAAAACAGCCTCTAAAGAATCAGGGACCCTGGGATGCCTAGGAGGCTCGGCCAGTGAAGCCTCTGCCTCCAGCTCAGATCATGATCCCAGGGTCCTGGGATTGAGTCTCACGTTGGGCTCCTGCTCACTGGGACGTCTTCTTTTCTCTCTGCTGCTCAATCTACTTGTGCTCACACATCTCGCTCTCTCTCTGGCAAATAAATTAATAAAATCTTCAAAAAAATACTTTAAAAGAAAAAAGAATCAAGGACCCATTGAGGGAGGAACTATTGTCGAACAAAACTCTCTCTGTGAAAGGACAGAAATCCAGTGTCTCAACCATGCAGCTCCCCAGGGCTGATTAAAAATATAAGCAGAAAAGGGGTACACACCTCACAAAGAATGGTATTTCAGCTGTGAATATGTATGTGCAAGTGCTCGATATTCTCGGTCATCAAGGAGATGAAAATTAGAGCTGCCCTGAGGTACCCCTGTCCAGCACAGAAGTGTTAAATTAACTAGTTGGACCACCTCACATACCGGCAAAGGGTTGAAACTACCCCCAAAGTGTCACACGTTGCTGTCGGGGTATGAAATGCCACGCGGCCAACAGTCTGGCAGTCTCTTACAAACTTAACCACGGATGTCCCCAGTCGACGGAAAGTTCACTACAGGCATTTACCCAAGAGAAGCAAAGAATGCCTATGCATTAAGAGATGCAGGGAAGAATGTCCGGGACAGCTTTATTCGCAACAGCTAAGAACCGAGATGGCACTCGTATCCATCAGGAGAGACTGAGTAAGGAGGTATCTGCAGGCTCACACGATTGAATACTACTCCGCAGTGTCTTCAGAGGAACCAAGAACTTCACTCAGCAACCCTGCAGAGCCTCCGAAACGTGCTGAACCAGAGCCGGGAGATGCAGAAGAGTCATATTTTCATGAGCTCCAAGACAGGTCATATTAATAAGAGTATAGGGTCTGCTGCGGTGGAGGCCAGACGGGCTATAGAGGGGCACACAGAAACGTTTGGCACCATGGAACTATTCGCATCTTTCAGGAAAGGATTTAGGGCTCTGGATTTGTTCCAGCTCTGGATTTGTTCACAGCTACTGTGATGCTTAAGATTGAGCATTTTTCTGTATGCAAATTGCACAATGAACAGAGAGCAAGAGAGTTAAGTATTTTTTGAAAAGCATTTATTCAATCCAAAAGAGAACACAAAAAGAAAAAAAAAAACCACAGAAGAAGCACAGAAACATCAGGGCTATACAGACGTAAGACCTTTTAAGCACATGCGAAATGTCACGCACAGTGAGGGTGTCCAAGAACAGCACTTGCATTCTCTAACTACAGAGCAATTAATTCAGGAACCACACACTCTCTCAAACAAAAACGTTTCATAATTTTAAAATATTTGGTAAATACTTTATTTCTCAAAGAGGAAATCATAATGTCAATGAGAAATACTTGGGACTGGACTATAATTTTGAAAATGTCAAAAATTGTAGCATGCTGCAGAGACACTACTTAGGGGCAATTTCGCCTTAAATGCTCACCTAGGAAAGAAGAAAGGCAGGAAATTGATGAGTTAAGCATTCAGCTTCAGAAGACACCCAACGAACAGGAGAATAAACCCAGAGAAAACAGAGACTAGGAAATAACAAAGGAGAGGGCAGAAATCGATAAGTAAATGGCAATACAAGGACACACTAGGAAGTTCCTAAGTGCAGAGAAAATGGTTCGAAAGTGTATATTCCAAACTATTAACAGAAGCTGCCTCTCTTTGCACAGTAAAACTGAGGTCAGCAAGTGGGGGAGGGATAGCAAAGGGAGAATTCCTATTTCATAGTACGCGTCCATTTCGATGTAATTACATCACACGGGCACGTAAACAGAACTGGTTCTTGCAGAGTAAGTACGTCCTACTTACTTTAATGTTAAAAATGGGCATGAGGGGGGCCTGCGTAGCTCAGTCTCTCGAGCGTCCGACTCCTGATCTCAGCTCGGGTCTTGATCTCAGGGTTGTAAGAAAAAAGTAGGAAATGAATAATATATCTTCTATGCACACACCCCCCACCAAAAAAAAAAATTAAGGAAGGTGGAAAGAGAAGAGAGAGGGAAAGATGTTAAGGTGTGTAGTTATGACTGCAGACAGCTTTGGTGAAAGCAGGCTTCGTCTCTGGTAGAAAGCAACTCTGAGCCAGTCAAGTCACCATGGAGCGCTGAGAGTTCATGACCATCCGCGTGCTAACTGCCTTTTTAAACCATGTTTCCGTGATGACGGTTTCAGTCATTCCACAAATACTGAGTAGTTACTACGTCCCGGGCGCCGTGCTGTCTTAGCTGCACAAAGAGAAGAAAATGCCATGAAACATGGATAAAAAGCAGACATGGGAATAAAATCTTAATGGATTTGATGTGTTCTCTGAACGGTGTGGCAGCTTGATGGAGGGCAGGGAATGCCTTCCTTGGGACAGAAGTTGAGGATGACATTTTCAAGAGAAATGGGCAGGAGCCCATGTAAGAATGAAGGTGTTTAAGAAACAAAACAGAGGAACAAAGAGACAACAAAACAGCAGAGGGAAACAGAGAACAAGGTGCTTGTTGTGGGAGGGGAGAGAGATGGAAGGGGGAGCAGACGCGGGCAGGGTGTGGGGGACGGGGCGAGTAGGTGAGGGGATGAAGATCGCGCTCAGACGATGTGCACAGAGCCATGCCCAGGGCTGTCGGATCTCCATAGTGCACGGCTGAAACCCACACAACACCATGTATTAACTGCACTTCCATTTTAAGAAAGCGGGAAAGAGGCTGAACATACAATAGAGAGAGGACACGAAGATACTGAGACGGGAGAAATCCTGGCACCGCGAAGCCCCTGACGTGTGGGGGGCCGGTGGGGGATCAGTCGAGATGTAGCCCCGTGGGACATCACAGCGACGCTCAGCCTACGAGATGTGGTTTGGATTCTATTTCATCTAGGGGACTTCCCTCGAGCATCCCAACTCCCCTGTACGATAAATCCTACCTGCTTCATATATTGCCCTTTTTTTCTTTCCTAACTCTGTGGTCATTTTGTAGCTGTAAATCTTATTTTCCTCTCAAGTCATTAGCTGCCCCCGTCCCAGACAAGGGGCGTGTCTGGAGCGTCTCCGACACGCATCCCACCGTACTGGAGGCACATCTGGTCTCGGATCTGTTGGGGAGCAGGGGCAGGTTCCTGCTCCCACCTCCGAGAGCCTCTCAGGAAAGCCTGGTCTCCTCCCTCCGTGGGTCTGTGATTGCTGTTCGATAAGCCTCTGGATGTGTTCACGAAAGCAGCCCTCGAGTCTGTACGTCCCCGCTGGTTTATTGCCTTTGACACGGCACGTCCATTACAGTTAACGGCCCCGGACTCGCCGTCACATCTCATCCTCAGCTCACCTGGCTGGACCACAGGGAGGGAGCCCGCAGGCTATACAAGATGACTCCCAATTCAGAGACCTCCGCAGAGTCACAAGAGGGATCGAGGGCTTTCACACTCTGCAGCGTTGGGCTGAGCCCTTACTGTTTCCCTGAGCACGGGCTTCAAAGTGACTATATAACTCAGCATGATGGGGGCCCTTCTGGGCGATTGACACGGCCAGGCCGCGTCCCCGCTGCGCTCTCCTCGCTGCACGCCGGGACTCCGAATCAGCCTCTCCCTTCCAGAGCAGTGAACCCACTTCCATGGACAGGCAGAGTATAGACATCCCCTTGCATTTCTATCATAAATAGCACATCTAGTAAGAAAATCTTATATTTTTGTTCAGGATTTTTTTTTAAGATTTTATTTATTTATTAGACAGACAGAGAGAGTGAGATAGCAAGTAGGCAGAGAGGCAGGCAGAGAGAGTGGGGGAAGCAGGCTCCTGCTGAGCAGAGAGCTTGATGTGGGACTCGATCCCAGGACCCTGAGATCATGACCTGAGCTGAAGGCAGAGGCTTAACCCACTGAGCCACTCAGGCGCCCCCAGGATTTTTTTTTTAAGCTTACCATGTATCCCATCACCTTATGGAGGAGACCACGTTTTTTTGACTAAGAAAAGCTGAGCTGAGAAGGACCTGACCAGCCAAACCAAATTAACTCAAGGAAAAATCGCCCACACCCTTCATCTGCCTAAGATTTTGAGACCGAGACCATCCCGATGAACTTCGCCTCACCTAAGTCCTAGTTGAGGAATGTCAAGCTGCTTTGAAAGTCAGGCTCTCAGCAGCTCCAACCATCCTCAACACGGCCATCAGCTTGCAAGGAAAGGAGGAGTTTCTCGGATGGCCTGCCGCCAACACTGCGCCTGCTGGGGAGGAGAACGTGTACCCGTTTACATCCTTGTCCGTTAGAATTGCCCATTCGGGAAGCAGAAATTTGGCCACCAAGGCCACTAAGGCAGGGACAACAATGAACACTGGGGACGCGGCGGGTTTTGGAAGAACACAGACCAGAGGAGAGGCAGGAAAAGCAAAACGCACTGCCTGGGAGGAAGACTCTTAGCATCACAGATAACCCTGGGCAGTACTGTGCCTTGTTCGTGACAACCCTCTCCCATCACGGAGAAGCCAAACCCTGCGTAACTCTGTCAGAAGAAGGAAGCCGTGTGTGCCTTTGAGTGTTGCACAGCATGGTTTAAGTACTAAATGCCACAGCAAGTATAGAAACCAGCCAAAATAACAAAAAGCTAAGCGGATGGTCCCCCAACGAAGTCACACATCAGGCAAACGTTCAGAGTGTAGGGTGACCGACCGCCCCAGGTCGGCAGGGACTGAGTTGGTTCCTGGGGTTCGGGGCTTTCTGTTTTAAACCCAGGATAGGTAAAGGCAAACCACGTGAGTGATCACTGTAGTCACCACCCTACTTCTCCGCGTCGGATCCAGGCGCCCGCATGTGGTCCCTGGGGGGAAACATCGCTCTGCCTCCAGAAAGCCCCTGCAGGGCGAGAACCGGCTACAAAGAGGAGCGCTGCTCCGTCCCAGTCCCACCGATGCCTCTGTGCAGGGGAAGGTGGGCGGGCCGGTGGGACTCTCATATGGGAAAGCGAGCCAGAGGGACCCTTCCTCCCCAGGAGGAAGTCAGCTTCCTGTGTTCTCCACTCCTGCCTTTCCCCCAGGGATAGCTTGACATCCCTCCTCATTCCCTCATTCCAGTCACTGAGAAGTCATGGTGGGTTTTAGGAGGAACCTTTTATCAGAGATTTTGAAACACAGGGAAGTAAAGACCCCCGCCAGCCTTCTGCAGGCTGACGCTCTATCAGGAGCTGGTCTGCTCAGGGACTTCTCCTCTCCCGGGCTGTTTGTGCTGACAAAGCTGTAGTCACAGCCATCCGGAGGGGCACAAATTTATTTGGGGACACTGTCTCTCACCGTGGCTCTGCTTAGATCTCCATCAGTATTCTGCTATGGTCTCAAGAGAAATGCCCCCAGTGAGGACCCTATTGGATCCTTTCTGTCCTAAAAATCCCCCAATGGGTCACCCAGAAGAGACAATCTCCCACAGCAGCCCACTGCATTGTTTTGCCAAAGAACAGACACACCCACACTTACTTGTAGGTTGTTTTAAGTGTTTTCTAGGTATTTAGCACAGGTACATCTCCATCCTGCATGGTCAGAAAGTGACTTAGGAGCTGGAGTCCCATCTTGCATTCCAGTCCAGGCTGTCATAAAAGCCGTGAAAAAGAGAAACTAAGTGAACAAAGGGACAGGACTCCCCAGTGTTGACTTGGCCTTTGGATCAATCCATTTGCAGAAAAATATAACTCTTCCCATTTTTGTTTTAATATCATGCAGTTACGAGAAGTTACAAAAATGTAGGGGTTTAGTTAGTTTATCTGCTTTAATCCCCTCCAGAGAGAACATGGGTGAAAGTCTCTTCCATGACAGATAACAGGGAGCGGAAACGAGGCCACGAGCAGAAACTGCTCAGCGGTCTATGAAGATCATCACGTCTGTAGTGAACTCGTTGGGGAAACATTGAAAGATTGACCTTTTCTGACATCAAACGAAACTGGAATCCGGCCTCCGGTTTCAGGAACTCGCAGTCATCACTGCCGAGTGGTTTGCACAGCACTGCTAAATCCGCACACCTTCAAAGCTCCGTGGTCCTCCTGCTTCCCGCCCGGCGTGGCTCACAGAAGTGGTCAGAGAGGAGAAACGAGCTCCAGTTCCTGCGTGCGAACTGGACCCGAGCATCATCACGCACAGGGCGGATGGGGTAACGGCGTTGGCCCCGGGCTGGAGGGCTCTGGCCTGGGAGGGGAGATAGGACGGGGCTCTGGGGGACACCGGGAACGGCTGGCACCGCACTTGCCAGGGGTTGCCGCCACACCCACCCAGGACTGGAAAACGCCGCCTGCTCCTCAAACAGGCCTCCTTCGGCTCCCAGGCCCGTGTCCTCACTGTTCTCCATTAGGGATGAGCAGCCGTGACCTCCTTCCCCCTTCCTGCGCCTCCCCCCCCCCCAGCCCCTTCCCTGACCGGCTCCCGCCCCGGGTCACAGAAGCACATTATTTCCCCATGGGACTCCCTCCCCTCGGGTTGCCACTCCTGCCTCCAGGGCCACGGCGTTCCTGTAAAAGGCTTTCCTCGGCGTTCCTCCGGCCCAGGCAGCAGCCTCTCTGCCGACATTAATTCTGTCCCTCACCAGCGGCCGCGTCCATTCGGTGCTTTATAAACTATAAACTATCCCAGGGATCCGATTTATCAGGCCTGACAGTGCCTGGCCTCAGCCTAGCGCACTCCGTGGCTCCCATTTGTCATGATGTAATTCGAGGGCCGAAAATTCTCTGACATTATTAATAGTAAGATGAATCGCTGGAAAACTGCAGGGTCTGTGACCAACGAGGCTGAAATAATCCATTTTGGTGGAAACGTCTATGTGGAATTGCATTCCCGCGCGGCGGGCCCCTCTCATTAGCGGCCGCACGTCGGTGCGTGGTGGAGCGCCAGAGCATGAAGGCCCTGGGAGGGGGGATGTGATGGCAAGTCCCCTCCGAGCCGCTCACACCGGAGCTCGCAGGGAGGAAGGAGGGGCCGCCGGGAGACGGGGTGCAGCCAGCCCCAGGACTCTCCTACTTTGTGGGTTGCTCCACTCGCAGTGTTCTAATCTGAGCCATTTTGCACTTGATTAACTTTCACTTATCTGGCTTTGAACCTGGGAGGAGCTGGACCTGGAAAGCTACCGGTTAATTGCGAGAACTGGATTAGTTAGTCGCTCCAGGGGCGAGGAAGCCCAGCCACCGCCTTCAGCCCTCCTCACCGCCATCTGCCTCCCTTCCTGATGCAAAGGAAAGACCTCTCCTCCTCCAAGTATAAATTTTCCTTTTTGAAGGAAACCACTAAGAAACACAGAAGAGCACACTTGTCTGTCTTTTATTCTAATATCCAGGGGGAAATCGTGAATATTACCAGTGGATTATCTGTGGGACAAGGTTAATGGTCTCCAGCCAAGCCATGGAGCGGACGGAACAATAGAAGGAAATAGAAGGAACGCTCAAATAATGATGTGCTCCTGTTTTAAGCCTAGAAGGATAATCTTCCTCCCAGAAAAGTCTTTTGAAGTGATTTTTAAATATTATAATTTTATTGTTGACCCAAGCCCTATCAAGTAGGATTAAAATTAAATCTCCCCACCTTAAGTATTTGACGGGAAAGAAAGTGCTTGATTTTTCCCAGCAAATGCTCCCAGAAATACCAGAAGGGTTATTTCCTGTAATTAACTTCACTAACTGCGTACGTGTAAGCCCATGTCCTCCACGTCTGTTCTCTGGAGCAAAGAAAGAAAATCTGGGCAATGTGCTGTACTTAGTAGAGTCCATTCATTTTCCCTGTGTCTGGCACTGTGCTAGGCAGCAAGAGTGGTCTAACTAGTCACTGTCACTACCAACATTTATCGGTGACCCCATGAGCCTGGCATAGCCCTATGCATTTTGCAATGTGCTGCGTAATCCATCTTTGAGGAGTACACAATCCGATAACAGGGTCAGGAGGACCAGTCTCATCTCTCCCAGACGGAATTAGCCCGCACCTACGCTGCTATCCCCAAGATCATACTCGTCAAGTCTCAAAGTGTCCCCGGTGCTCATTTCTGTTTCTTCAATGTTCTTCTCAAGGTTTTCAGGGTCAAGTTGAGCAGAAAATAGCATAGAATTGTTCAAAAATAAACTTCTATTCACCTCCAAACACAGAACTTCCTATTTTCTAATATAAACCAAATTCCATATTGCCAGTAAATTTATGTGGAAAGTGCGTCAGGGCCATGGAGAGAAGGACAAAATGTATCGGTTTGTGTGTCTGTGTGTACAGCCATCTCCTGACCGGACTGTGTCCCTATTAGCTATTTTATTTGACGACATGTGCCCTTCATCGTGCTGATTAAGGAGGAACCATGGATTGCTTCATAAAGGATTGACCACACTTACTTCCAGTCTCCGGTCTAGCATGTAAGAAGCTTAGAAGTCATCACTCCGTCCAAGATTTTTAAAAAAAAAAAAAAATGCTGAACAAACTAAAAATCACAACTCTCCTGAGACTCATCAAAGAATTGAGGTCACGGGGCACATCACTACCCCCAGCACTGGAGGGACAGACAGGTGGACACAGAAAGTCACAACTTACCAGAGTGGAAATTCACAGACAGAAACCACAAGAACCCATACCCAGTTCCTTTTATCTAGTACATCATGTCCAGTTTTCAACAGAAAATTACAGGCTGTCCTGAAGACAAAACACACAAGCAGGCATGAACCAGACTTGGTTAGGGTAGGAATTAGCAGAGCAGGGAATTCAAAGCAAGTATGATTAATATGCTAAGGGCTTTCATTAAAAAAGTCGGTCAGTAAGCGAGAACAGATGTGTAATGTACGCCGAGATGGAGATGCTGAGAAAGAATTGAAAGGAAATGCTAGAATTCAAAAACAAGAGAACAGAAGTGAAGGATGTATTTTATGGACTTATCAAGGGATTGGACGGAGCCAAGAAAAGGACTAATAGTACCAAATTCCACACTTTGTCCTCCGCTTTGCTCAGGGGTTCTGAGTTTATCCTGGTGACTTTCGTCTCTGGACAGCAACGCCATGCACTGAAGGCTGAGCTAATCACGAGCACTCTCCCCAGTACCGTGTAGACGGTGCTTTCGAGCTGGGGGGCGGTTCCTGGAAGTGGACGGTTGCCATGGATCTCTCCTGCGTGTCGCCAGGAGACAGCAGGGATACAGTGTCCTTCTGCGCTTGGTAATTAGGCTCAGAAATGTCTTAACTATTTCTGGGGAACCGTAAGTATTTTGTTTATGGTTTCTCTCTGCCTTGTCACACACCTTCAGTGCACACATCAGTATTAGGGATATTTTAATCAACGTGGTAAAGTTTTTAAATCTTATTTCAATTGTAAGTGACTCAAAGAAACACTTTCATAAATAGCAAAGATCAATCAACTAAGACCTGAGCACTTTCCCCTATACAAATTTCCACTTTTTATCTAATGGAAGAAAAATAACTTATTGGGGAAAATATGCTTTGTAGGATTTCATCCCTGAATTTTATAGAATATACCGAATATATTCTATTCATTTTTTTAATCACTGACGTGAAAACTCTTACTCAGAAAATATGTAATGCTGCTCCCGCAATAGTATGAAGCATTCGATTTTGGTGATTAGCTCTCAATGCTAGAAAACTGTCACCCAATGCGAGAAGAGAGGTATTTTCTTGGTAGTTTTGACCCTACACTCTCATTCCATGCAAAAATCACAGTTTATCAACCCAAAAGCAAATTCAGATATCTAAATAAGAAACTCGTAACCTGTGTTAGTAGACTATGGTTAACAGTATCAGGGCTCAATTCATACTCTGTCTTTCTTTTCCTGTGGTCTCTTAGCTAATGTTCTTCACCACATAGTTGGGTGGAAAACACCAGTCCTGGGCCCTGAGAATAACCAGCTTGAGCAGGAATTAAAATGTGCATTTTGGTTAGATCCTACATTAGCCAGTGTTCTCCGGAGAAATAGAACCATGGCGTATGCACTGATAGCTAGAAAGAAATGTACTGTGTGGGGTAGTCTTACATAATTATGGAAACTGAGGAGTCCCGTGATCTTACATCTGCATGCTGGACACCTAAGGAAGCTAGCGATGAAATTCCAGTCCCAATCCAAAGGCCCAAGAACTAGGAGCTTTGAAGTCTGAGGGCAGGAGAAGATGGATGCCCCAGCTCAAGCAGAAAGAGATGTCACCCTTCCTCAACTTTGTTGTTCTACTCAGCCCTGAGTAAATGGGATAAAGTCAGCTGCACTGTTGAGGACAGATCGTCTGTACTCAGTCTACTGATTCAAATGCTAACCTCCTTTAGAGATGTCCCACAGACACATCCATAAATCACCATCCACCAGCTCTCTGGGCGTCCATTAGCTCCACCACGTTGATGCATATAAGTAGACCTCACTGATCCTATAAGGTAGGATGATCACCAAAGTCTGCAAGGAAGTCTGGGTGGAGCCAGAAGAACCATCAGGTGGGTCCCAATAGTTTGAGCCCCACACTTCCTCTTCCCCCACCTAGCGGGCCGCCTACACGAGCATGCTTCCTATTCCTTACCTGCATTTACCCCTCGCCCCGTTTGATGTGTCTAGTCTTTTGGAAGTAGGTGGCCAAATCTTCCCACATCTTCACCCTTCTAGTACGTTGCCCTTTGCCATATAACTCTGTGGCACTCCCCCCATTTGGGTCAAGGCATCATACACTTCTGTTTGTGTGCCCTGGGACTGGCTATGGTAAGATGTTACCAGGTGTGATACAAACACATCTGGTATCACCATTTTGTATCACCAGATGTGATACAAAAAAGCCCTTGTGCATTTCCACTTCTGCTCTAACATTGCCGTCTGAACATGCCCTGGCAGCTTGCTGGATGATGAGGTCTGAGTGGGCTCCACGGCCCTTTTCATAGTCTAACTTCTGCCACATGGATGGGCAAGCCCCACCGAGACCAAGAGAATCTCACAGCTTCCTAGATGCAACAGTTTCCTAGATGCAACATTCCTGAGCTAAATCAAGTCCTCTCTTTTTAAGACACTAAGTTTGCCTTGTTGTGTACCATTATCGTGGCAATGAAGAATGGAAATTCCTGATTTGCCTCTTTGTTCTCTTTCCACTCTTTGTTCAGGCTTTGCCCAGGATGGTCTTCTCTCATCATCCCTGGGGTGTATGTATCAGTCATGTACACTCACTATGTAACAAACAGCCCCCAGATCTCCGAGGCTCAAAATAACAAACACTTGTTTCCTCCCCACATAATTGAGGGCTACCAGTTGCTCAGGCCTCTGCCTTAAGCTACAGATCTCTTGTAGCTTGGCTGACTCGTGCATTCCCATTCTGGGAACCCCAATGAGGGAGCAGAAGACATCAGAGACGAAGTCTTCATGAGAGAGGGCAGGAGCATAAGAGGCCAAGCTGGACCTTACAACAACGTTTAAAGCTCCCGCTCATCGGGCACATCTGCTCACATCCAGCTGATCAGAGCAAGTGTCCCAGCTAAGTCCACCATGGCATTGGGTAAGGATATGCCTTCTAGAGGGAGTCATGGCAAGGATAGGGATGAATAATCCTATTAGAGAGGCGGGAATAAAAAACTGTGACACTAACGTCTATCGGAATGTGATTTAGCTAAGTCTGACATTACACTTCCCAGGCATTAAGGAGGGTCTGATAGGCTTCCTCTGATAAGCTGAAGGCAGTCATATTATTGCCCAACTTGAGCTGCAAGATAGCCAATGGATCATGAATCATTACCGAGATAATAGGGGAAATTTGATCAATGTACCTGTCAGTCCCTCCGTCACCCAAGACCCGCAGAAAGCACCTGCTCAGAAAGCAGGCATCTCACGGAGGGTTATGGAAGTGGAAACACACCCTCTTCTCATAGAACGCAATAGCCATGACTATCATATATCCGACAGTCACAAGCAATGCTCTTAAAAAAGGAACATGACTTAGAAATTTATACTTACGAGAACAAAGAAATTCTTTTTCCCAGAAGAAGTTTGTTTTTAAACAAAAGGCGGGGAAGTGAGGTAGAATTGCCCAGCAGCTGCACCCCAAACCAGGTGTTCACAGACCTTTCCACTCGGTTTGTTATTCCCAAGCCCCCTCTGTGCCAGCAGGATCTCCATTCACATGCAGAAGACACCCCATCCTCTCCAGCTGGGAAATTGTTTCATGGTCTCTTTGGTTCTTCTGGATTCTTTGCTTCCACAATGTTGGTGGGAACCATGGGTGTGGCCCACAGAGACGGCCCATCATGGCCCCCATCTTGGAATGAGCATCTCTCTATCCACTTCTGGCTTGGTCACTGACTAGTCAATGTGCTTCTGCTGTGAGCTATAGAAATACAGCTCTTCTTGCCTAGAGTCAAGGACACTGGTAGCATAAGGACCACATGGACACAAGTGCCAGCGTCCCCCTCCCCCACTCCTGCGTATCAGCAGCCCCAAGAGTAGGGAGAGAGCAGCATGTCACGACTCTGCCCCTGCTCATGGTCAAGAGGAGGCCAGATGCTTAACCATGAGACCATTTCCAAGAAGATCCCTCAGACGGAGAACTTTTTCCCTGTTCTGAGGAAACAGGGAGTTTCAGCCACACAACGACAAGCTGCATTCCCCCACCATTCCCCATTCCTCTGATCTTATTTACCACGATGTCCAGGACAATCTGACTTGTACACATCAAAGATTGAAAAAATACTGAATTGTGCTCAAAATCGAAGCAGTCCTTTCATGCACTATTGCTAGTCACACTGCTGTCCTCAAGTCACCAATTTAAAAATACAAAAATATGAGTGTGCTCGTGTGTGCCAAAATTCCTTTATTTATACACTCATGTGACAACCAGTTTCCAGTTATTATTCCTTATTTTTGTTACGTGAGTCACCGTACAGTTCTCCCTTAGTTTTTGAGGCAGTGTTCCATGACTCCTTGTTTGCACGTAACACCCAGCGTCTCATGCAGTCTGTGTCCTCCTCAACACCCGCCACCAGGCTCACCCATCCCCCCACCCCTCCCCTCTCTGAATCCTCAGTTTGTTTCCTGGAGTCCATAGTCTCTAGTTATTATTCCTTCGACGATTCAGGATAAAGTCTTTATTTATTTTTTATTTGTCAGAGAGAGAGAGAGAGGTCACAGGCAGGCAGATTGGCAGGCAGAAGCAGAGAGAGAAGCAGGCTCCCCACTGAGCAAGAAGCCCGACGTGGGACTCGATCCCAGGATCCCGGGATCACAACCTGAGCCAAAGGCAGCGGCTTAACGACTGAGCCACCCAGTCGTCCCATCAGGATGAAGTCTTAACTGATGATCTGAATTACTAAAGATCCACCAGAAAATTCAAGGTATACTTAAAACAGTATATATTTAAGATTCCCAAGAGCACAACTATCATGGTTCTTTTAAACGATTGCCATAGTAGCTATGCATTTAAAGGTAGAAATAATAAAATCCATCCAAAAATAGGGAAGACTTTCCATTCTCTGTAAACTCTTCTGTGATCTCACATGGCTGAAGAAGTTACCACGTCTCAAATTATTATTATATCAACACACACACGTGCAACTCAAGATACCTAGGAAACACCTGGACGTGTGGTGGGCTATTAACATTAGCACTTTCTCAGTCGAAAGGCATGAGACAGAAAGCACTTCCAAATTGCTTTTTAAGTTGCTTCTAAATTGCTCAGGAATAGATTTTCACTCAAACACAGACCTAGAGAAATAACTGAAAAACGCAAAGCAACGTTATGCCTTTCAAATGTACCACGTAAGATCTTAACTTCCAAGTCAACATTTACTCCATACACTTCTTTTGATTTGAAACTTTTTATTTGAAGAAAGCCACATATTTATTAATGAAGTAAACCTAATACTTTAAAAAAAACCCTAAATCCTGTCCTTTTTTATGTGCGTGTGCATGTATGTATATGCACAATCTCCTCTCCTATTTCATAATCAAGCCTCGGTCTTCCAGACCCTGGTTAACCTCACGGTGCTCTGTGGACTCTCTTCTGTTCTGCTGCCATCTTGGTCGTTTTGCTTCTCGTTAGCCGCGTCCCCAGGGTAGAGCAAGGGGATACAACTCAAATCGACCAATTTGCTGCCCATTAGCTGCTCTGACAAAGGATCTGCTGGGAAGGAGAGGTTGTGACCACGGTTTAGGTGAGATGGAATTCCTGCCTGTAAATCCATGCCTTGCCTTCGCCCCTGAGCACGGGAGGCAAGGGCTGGCCCTAACAGATCCACAGTTTGTACCTTATTATTTTGGAATTTGTGATAAGTCAACAGTGCTCAACTGCAGCTTGGTTTCCCACGATTAACAAGAGGCTTGCTGAACAAGACGACCATAAACAATTGTAAGAGGACTTTCTAAAGGTAATTAATGTTCAAGTGTCAAGAAATGATGTATCGATAGATTTACCCACAACGTCCTAAGCCAGTTAACACACCATCCCATTTCGTAGAACACATAGGGATTTATACCAGTTAACAGAGAATCGAAGCCCCTTCCTTGAAATTCTGATATCCAGAGTTTGAAAGCCAGCATTTTTTTTTTCTTAAATCATTAGGCGGCTGTACCCAGCTTAACCTAAAATAAATAAATGAGAAAACCTGCCCTGACCTGAGCCGATTTGAAATCTTTCTCTCGCCACTTGTGGGGATACTCATCCTCTTCATGGAGAAATCTGGAGGTACGCCCGATTCTGGTTACGTGTGGCAGTTATGCTCGACCAAGTTGCTGTGGACCCTGAATTCGCAAACACTGAACCACGACTCCTGGGGAAATACAGGCTCAGGTTCCTGCTTGCCTCGGCATGGGTTTCTGTCAACCAGTCCATGCCCAACCTGGTTTCCTGCGTGTTTCCGTTGAGCGACGCCACGCAGAGTGCACACTGTCAAGTCACTAACACCGCACTGCAGCGCGGGCCCCACGCCTGAGAGAAGCTGGTCTGGCCCTCCATTTCTCTGTGAACCACGTCTGCAGGCTTCCGGCTTCTGGGAGCACCGACAGCTCTTCCCCCACTGAGCTTGGGGGGCCATTTTACACCACGAAATCTCCAAGGGAAGATGCAGGAATGTGGAAAACATGGCACTAAATTCCCATGGCAAGGACCGTTGCTTGCAGGGTGAGAGCTGGAATAGGAGAGAGAACATCACCTTCTCTGCCTCGTCCAGGAACCTGGTGGTCATTGACTCAGCTGTCCAGCCGCTCTGCCCACGTCCAACCCCAGAAGCCCTGCAAGTATTAATCTGGGATTGTTATAAATGGAAGCAAGCAGGTAAAGTCGCAAACGTGGAACGTGCCAGTAACAAGGATGTTGTGAGTTAAACATCTACGTCCTCCCTCAGATTCCTAGGTTGAACGCTGACCTCCACTAGGATGGTATTTGGAGGTGCTATGATGGGATCAGTGCCCTGTGAGAGTCAGGAGAGCGTCCGCTTCCCCCCTCCTCCGTCTGCCTTGTGAGGACATGAGACGCCAGCAGTCCGCTACCCAGATGAAGATCCTCATTGGAGCTCAAGCCTGCGGTCACCTGGTCTCCGGCGTCCAGCCTCCAGGGCTGTCCCAGTCTCTGATGGCTTGTTACAGCAGCCAGCCTAAGGCAGAGGGTCAGCCACATTGACCCCTGGATGTTGCCCGAGAAACTTGCAGAACTAGTGAATCAACACAGGAACCACTTGGCCATGCTAACACGTGAACATCTTCTGATTCTAACATGTCCTCAGATCTCAGACTCATAAACCCTTTCTTCCCATCGTGGAGGGAATTCTTGGACCCTAAGCACAGCCCAGATGCTGTGGCCTTGCTAATGTCACGGAGAGCCCCCACCACTGGGCTCATGAACAAGGCGGCACAGCACTGCGTCTCAGTTGGTGTTTTTAGAAGAGGTGGGACTCCAGCAAAACGTGCCACTCACAACACCGGAGACCATTCTGGCGGTGGAAGACGTCTGGGTGACGACCAAGGCTTGATAATGAAAAAGAAGAGGAGATTGTGCGTACACACACACACACACACACACACACACACACACACACATAAAAAAGGTGAGGGTCAGGAGACACCGGTTAGAGTCTGGCTCGGCCCCTGAAGAGTTTGGGGAGTTTTAGGCAACTTACTTTTTCTCTCTGAACTCATTCTCATTGCATAGCAAAGAAGGGAGTAATAGCATATACCCTGTAATGGTCTTAGGAGCTCCTGAAATCTACGGAAAGTGAAGACACTAACTGAAAAGCATCAGTCAGTACCTTGAGTTCTGGGATTCTGAAATTCTGAGGGGCACAGAGAGGAGGAGATGCCCGATGGCGTGGAGATAGAACCCACAGAAAGTACCCTCAATTCTGCAAATAAAGCACTGGGGTCACTTCTGGAAATGAGAGAATTAGAATTCTCTAAATTAGTAGCATTAGCTACAGTGCCTCAAAGCACTCATGAGTAGTTACTCACGTGTTTTTAATACACTTTACATGTATTTTAATGCTCTAATGTGTTAGCACTAAATATATTTATACCCACATATACACACACATATAAATACATATATTTGGGCTAAGCCGATATATACATAAGCTCCTTAGCACTGTTGTCAAGAAGAGTGAAGTTTCTTGGAATTCCTCGTGGCATTAGAAATACAAGAGAGGCTCACAAACAGGCTTTCCTCGAGTCAGTATTAATTCATGTAATCATTTTCTCCGCAGCTATCTGGGATTCCAGATTAGCTTGTAGGAGAAATGCAGCTCATGGGTGATTCATGTTAAATGATGCTGTTTTTCCCTCACCCACTTGCTCGACAGCTGCCTTCCGCTTTTCTCAATAAGCAACACCAGGGCCCGAGCAGGAGGCCTGTCATACATAAGATGCCCCTGCTGATGGGGCTGCATGTGAGCAGACATTGTGCAAAACTTGCAAAACACCTCAGGAACCAGTGTCCCTGGCTGCCTTAGGAGGGTACGCCCCTGGCTTAACCCTGGCCCCAAGCACGGCACCAGGAAAATGCTGGGAGGCATTAAGGGACAATGACAGTCAGAGCTGTGGGTATTTCCAGACGACGTCAGGGGCCGACTCAAGGGTGGGCAGTGGGAACATCGGCCGGGTGTGGGCAGAAAGCAGGTGTGTCACCTGGGGAGACTGCAAAGTCCATAGTAAAACGGAGCACAAGTCCGCAGGTCTGCTGTGAACGGAGTCATCTGGTGGCTTACGTTCTAAAGGACACTGCTTGCTGCTGAGTGTTGGGAACACATAGGCAGGCTTTGACTTGGCGCATTTTATCATTGATTCTTGGATCGACGCTGTGTCTCCGCAGCAGGGAATTCAGCCCCATGTGGGCTCCTCTTTCAGCACTGAGTCCCAGACTCAGTCCCTAGGGCTCCAAAGGGCTCCAGCTCCCCGAGGCCAGATCCCATCTCCCACCGGGTGGTCCCACAGATTCCTCAGTTGAGAGAGTAGATTCATGGGAAGGTTCTTAGCGCAGGGATTGCAAAGAGCAAGGAAACAGAATTAACTTAGTTCAGTCATTCTCTGAGAACACTTGGCATGTTTGCATTTAAACGGAAAACAGTGCAAATTTTTATTTCAGACATGGAATATTTTGTTAAGGAAGGAAAATATGTTTAAACTAGAAATTAACTGGTTATTTCCATTTTTACAATAATTAATTCAATAATTAATTCAATTTAAGTTATTAACTGCTTCATTTAGGACTAAAAAACAAATCAAGAGTATGAAATCTTAAATTAATGGTATGATTTAATTACCTAGATTTTTGCCTTTAGCAATCTTTGTTTTTATTAAAAATAACTTACAGGCTCCTGGACAATAATATTTAGATAAAATATTGTTATAGCGCGATGTCATCAAAACACTAAAGTCCAAGCTTTTTATTTAAATTACTGTCAGATTTTTAGAACATTTTTTGTACTGTGGTATTTCTTTTCTTCTCTATTTTTTGTTAGTGTGATTTTACATACATATGTTTACATACATGGCTTAATAAAAGAAAACTTCACTCTGTGATCTTTTCAGCTCATTATTATTATTTCATATCTCATTTCACGATTACTACAGGAAATAAGTGTATCACATAGAGAGTAAGATGTAAAAATGACCCGCTGCCTTTGTCAGTAGGGTATCCGTCCGGAGAGAAAATGATACAGTGGCTTCCAGAAACGCCTTTTTTTTTTTTTTCAGCGTAACAGTATTCATTGTTTTGGCATCACACCCAGTGCTCCATGCAGTACGTGCCCTCCCTATTACCCACCACCTGTTCCCCCAACCTCCCACCCCCGACCCTTCAAAGCCCTCAGGTTGTTTTTCAGAGTCCATAGTCTCTCATGGTTCATCTCCCCTTCCAGTTTCCCTCAACTCTCTCTCCTCTCCATCTCCCCATGTCCTCCATGTTATTTGTTATGCTCCACAAATAAGTAAGACCATATGATACTTGACTCTCTCTGCTTGACTTATTTCACTCAGCACAATCTCTTCCAGTCCCGTCCATGTTGCTACAAAAGTTGGGTATTCGTCCTTTCTTTTTATTTTTTTATAAACATAATGTATTTTTATCCCCAGGGGTACAGGTCTGTGAATCACCAGGTTTACACACTTCACAGCACTCACGATAGCACATGCCCTCCCAGTGTCCATAACCCCCTCCCCCTCTCCCAACCCCAGCTCCCCCCAGCAACCCCGTTTGTTTTGTGAGATTAAGAGTCACTCATGGTTTGTCTCCCTCCCCATCCCATCTTGCAGAAACACCTTCTAATCTGAGCTCAACTCTTACTTCTGCCGGCTGATGCGCACCCACCAAGGTCAGGATTCCCGGTATGTCTCAGCACCTGAGCGGGAGGGCGTGGGCCTGCATGGGTGGGGCACCCCAGGGCAGCTCTGACCGCCAGTGGCCCCGAGCACTCCCTGGGAGCAAAGTGGGGGGTCCATGGGGCTGTTTGTACGAAAGGCGCTGTTTTGTGTCACCTGCACTCAGATTGTGAGGCTCTTCTCTTCCCCCTTGATTTCTCGCAGGCTGTAGTCATGACGTTATTCTGAACTCCTACAAAACTTAAAGGGAGGGCACTTGCTTTTACTCTCAGAGGTAAAATCTCTGCGTGTGAGGCTGCCCCCGTGTAAATTGCCATTTGGGTCAAAACCAGAATATCGACAGCTTCATATTGTTCAACCCGATACCTGTAGCAGACTCAGACAGACCGGTGTTTGGAAGGGGCAGTGCAGAGGGGAGACTCCGGGGAGCCGCTCGAAAGCAACTTCTCCAGAGGTCAGCCCCTCCCTGTGTGGGAACAAACAGCCCTTTTTAAAAATCCCCCCCAGGTGCGATCAGTGTGACAGAGCGTCTCCCACCCACGTGCTGTCCCTGAAAGGACTTGGGGAGCAGACTTCTGTGATACTGGGGACTTCAAAGCACTCTCTCTACGTCTGCTTCGAACGTCACTCTGGAAAGCCCAGCACTGGCCGCCTGGGTGGCTCAGTCGCTTAAGCACCCTACTCTTGATGTGGCTCAGGTCGTGATCTCAGGGTCCTGGGATGGAGCCCCACCTCGGTGTGGAATCTGCTGAAGATTCTCTCTCTGTCCCTCGCCCTTTGCTTCCCACCAAAAAAGCCAGACATTTCACATCCGATGCCCTACCATCTTTCCTTCCTGCCCATTTACCACTACACTGAGGACATGGGAACTATTGGAAGAGAACGTCCATATCCCACTGCCTCCCAGCCAGGTTCCCTGTCCTGGAACCCAGTGTGCTGGCCCCGTGGAGCGGGAACAGTGGAACAGTGAGAACGGACAGTCCTGTGGCCAGGGGTGGCCAGACGGCCCCACGCGCCAAATCTCTCTGCAGTTTTCCCGTCTCTCTCCAGAGCTGGATCATCTCTTCCTCCCAGATTTCCCCCACCACAAGCAAACAGGCCTCCAAGTGGACCGTCTTTAAAGAAAACCCCTTCCTGGACCCCACACCCCCTTCCATCTAGTGGTTGATCCCTGATTCCCTGTTTTGGAAAGACTTCTGGAGACTTCCTCACGCCGACTTCACTGACCTCCGTCTCCCCCGCAGTCAGACTTTACCCCAAAGCCCCCAGCAAACTCTTCCTACATCTCCAGTGACTCATGGTCATCTGTTCTGGTCAGTTTTCCCCCATCTCAGAGTTCCTGGGCCACTGGCAGCATAAAGAGGCCCAGGTCAGCGTAGGAAACTGCAGTTCACTTCTCCGGTCACTGGTCACCCACGGAGCTGGCCCTGGGGAAGGTGCATGGTCTCCTCCTTGCCCTGTGTGCCTCTCACTGGTCCAGTCCTCTTGGTAGGACAGCAAGAGGGACCGGGAAGGACATGGACCAGGGTTCTGCAAGCATCCCCGTGTGGCTTCCTGGGGGTTCTGCAACTAAGGTGGGGGCCTCCAGGCCTGCGTTTCCACTGCCCCTTCACCTCCTCCGGGCCCCCAGATGGCCCAGCTCCCAGGGGTGGGTTCCATGTGTCACCACCTCCCCACGCTGCTCCTTGGCCCTCCATGCTCTTTGAAAGCTGCAGAAAGGTGTCACAGCTGAGCTCTCCTATCTGGCTTCTCTGCCTCCTTCTCCTCGCCCTGTCCCTACGTGGTGCTGAGGACAATGGCCAATTCCACCAGCTCCTCCTCTGGGCCTTCTGTTCTCCATGACCGATGCATAAAGGCTCGCCCACGGGAGAAAAGGGAGGCGTTGCGGACCTCCATATCGTGGCGTTTGCAGCTGCATCGGCGAGGCAAGGCTCAGTGGTCAGCCCCCGGTGGCTACACCCCTCTGAGAGATCTTTAGGGCGCCCTTGAGAGAAAGAGCCGCTTGTGGCCCCTCTCATCCCGAGCCTTGGTCTTCTTCTTCAGGCCCCGCAGCCCCTGGGGGCTCCACATTGCGAAATCCAGGGAGGAGTCTCTGCTTTCTGCCCCCCCATATGGTGTGTGGGTTGTCGCAGCCGACAAAGGCCACCTCCCTGAGCTCCCTGGATGCGGCCACAAGCCCCACGTTCTCATCACCTGTCCTGTCTCAGAGGCTGTCCCAGAGCCACCAACGGGCAGCTTCATGGGCAGGGGACACGTGCAGAGCCACCCCCGGTCCAATGACCTGCTGTGTCTTCTCCAAGTTTATGATAACGGAAGAACGAGGGACCCACATCTGCATTTTGCCCTGGGCCCCCGGAGTTAGGCATGTGCGGACTTACGGATCCCACCCACTTGCAGAGACGGGAAGCTCCTCCCCTGCCCGGAGCTCCCAGGGAAGCTGGGAGCCCTACACGCAGCTGCCCCGGTGACGTTTCCATTCGCACGTGATGCATCGCGTGAGCACACGCCCTTCTGAGTCACCTCCCCACCGCCAGCAGACTCTGCCCACTTCCTCCTCAACTCGGCACAGGGCAACTCCATTGTTCCCGATACTCGGACGCAAACCCTGTGCCCCCCACGGATGGCTTTTCCTGTTTGACACAAACCCCCACTTCGTCAGAGCCCTGCTGCCCCTGCCTCAACAGACAGACGGCCTCTGACGACAGATCACCACGCCCTCGGGGCTGAGGCTCCTCCCTGAGTCCCCTGCCTGCCTCGTCCTCCGGGCAATGCATGTAACACGGAGAAGTGACAATGTTGAATTAAATTAAAAATTACATGTGGCTACTCTTCTGCTTAAAATCTCTCAGTGGCACACCAAATCTTTGCCCTGGCCCCACCGCACGGCCTGTCCTCACTCTCTCTCCCGCCAGCATAGCCCCCAGGACTCTCCTTGGTGCCCCAGGCACAACTCTTAGGCGCATCACATCCACAACTCAGCTCTGCTCAGACGTCCTCCGGGGGGTGCGTGTTTCCTTAGTGGATTCGGAATGTAGGTTGTGCGCAGTCATCGTCTTTAGGAATGAGAGGCCTAGGGGAAAGCTCTTCCCGGCTGTGGGAAAGTGTCCTGTGTCTCAATGCTGTGATTTTTTTTTTTTTCTGTCCTGAGCACTGGAACTTTCACAGAGAAATTCAGCCCCTGAAACAAAGGCGTGGCCTCGTCGTGCACTGTAGTTCGTGTCAAATGCTGGAGGCATTGGCCAAGCACAGAACCCTGGAGCCCAGCCAACCTGAACCAATCCAAGTGATTCCAGCTGTGAGAGGCTCTGCTGAAGTCAGCCTCTATTTAGGACAAATCAGTTGGACACACACACACACACACACACACACACACACATCCCTTGGCATCTAGGGACCAGAGTAAAGCAACGTGGAGCCTGGATCTGAAACCCTCACCTGCCTCCACCCATGAGAGAAGGTACAAGCCCCACAGATCAACTGGTTTCGAACCATCCACAACTTTGCTTGATGCTGGTATGAAACTGCCTCGAGAGCCCAAGCCTATTTAATCTGTTTTCTTCTTCAAAATAGACTTGAAAACTATAAAAATTACCTAGGAAAAGTCAATAAAATGGCATGCCTTCCCATCACTGAAGCTTATTCTTAACACTCCTTGCAAGCCTTCACCCGAGGCATCTGGAATTTGGAGAGGGGGATGTTCTACATGGTTATGTCTCTGAGCAGACTTCATATGTAATTCTGTTCCATTTTTTACATAATATTACAGCATAAGCATTTTTCATGTTCCATGAAACATTTCATGCTTGGCAATAAGAGGCTCTTGGTATATAGTTGGGGCATAAATTAATTTAATGGCTTCATTACATATCATCATGTTACTATGCATAATTTACTCTAATATGACCTGGTATCTGGTTGGTTGAAATACTTGCTTCCTTTTTCTTTGACTGCTTCCTCTGAATTTATGCTGATGTCTTTTAAAGCATAGTTCTGGAATGGAATCGCTAAATTAGGTAGATATAGGTGAGCCCTTCTACATCTTTCTATATCTACATCTCATTCTCTATACACACGACAAGCAGTGAACACAGGTTGTATATCCTAAGTACTGAGAAACAAACATAAACTTTGCAAAGGCGTGGAGTTCACATGAGAAAATCCTGCAATCCTTGAATGTGGCTAAGAAACATGGAGGACATTAGGAGAAGGAAAGGAAAAGTGAGTTGGGGGAAATCGGAGGGGGAGAGGAAGCATGAGAGACTGTGGACTCTGAGAAACAAACTGAGGGTTTTAGAGAGGAGGGGGGTAGGGGTTTGGGTGAGCCTGGTGGTGGGTATTAAGGAGGACACGTATTGCATGGAGCACTGGGTGTGGTACATAAACAATGAATCTTAGAACACTGAAAAAATAAAATAAAATTTTAAAAAATGTTCTGAAAGAAAGAAAGAATGGAAGAAAGGAGGAAGGGAGGAAGGAGATAAAAGAAATGGTAGCCATAAGACAAAATAAAGATGGTAGCCAAACCATGGTGGCAATCATTTTGCAATCTATTAATGTATCCGATCAACATGGTGTACACCTTAAACTTACACAATGTTATGTGTCAATTATATATCAATAAATTGGAGGGGGGTGAGGAGTCCCACAAAACCTCAGCCTCCATCAGATACCCCCTGATACTGTCTGGCTTTTTTCAGTAATACTTCCATCCCAACCAGAATCTTTTCCATTTCCTGCCGACACTACCGCCGTATCTTCAGCTGTTCATCCACACAATTCTCTCCCTGGCTGACACACAGGGCTTCGACAGCAAGTGGCCAGACACCACCGGTGGCTTCTCCTCTCCTCAAAGTCATGATGCATTATCGACATTATAATACAGACAAGTTAATCTTTCAACAAAGCCATGACCAAGCTAGGAGTATTTAGTGGGCACATACCATTAACAAAGTTATGGGATATGCTCCCACCTGGAAGAAAAGCTAAAGAAATGACTTAGTCAACGGTCAGTCAACCCTGTGGTTCATGAGCACTGAACACTTAGCAAACGGAAGGCAGTTTGCTCAGGCAGTTTCCATGAGGCAGCCCAAGCCCCTGTCTGTCTAGTCCAGTCCTTGCCAAAAGTCTGGAACACTGTTCTCACTCCAGCTCATGCAAACACACACCCCTACAAGGGCATGTGCACGATTTTGGAATCCTTTCATCCTGCATCCTCTTTCCAAGAACTTCCCATCCTTTTAGGTCTACTTGGAAGAACCCATTCCATGAGACTCAACTTTCCTGCATGGTGCACTGTGCTCTCCACTCCTCCGAGTTCACAAGCCATCTGTGTCTTTCGTTTGCATGGTTGATAGTACGCTGTGATTTGTTACCTGAGTGGGGCCATATGTTGGGACACTCCAGCAAGACCATAATCTCCAGAAAGCGAAGACGCTGTCTTGCATTTCTTTTGTATCTTCCTAGCCCCGAGCCTTGTCATAAACATTGACTAATCTCCCCCAAAAAACAAATGATTGTGGTCATGTATTTCTTTCTGCTGCCAAAGACACAGTCTTGGTTGAAGCGAGATATTTTTCTCCCTTTTCCCAGAAGAAGAATGTGCAAAAGAATAACCCTCTGGGTTCCTTGCACTTCCTCCTACCCAGATTACCTGACGGGCAGATTCGGAGGAAGCTCTGCTCCTCTTCTCGGCCTGTGGACACCACCAGTTGCCGGCAGGAAGCACGTTTCCAGCTCTGCCCTTTTGTGCCATGATTCTAATGGGCAGATCTCACTGGACAGCTGGTCCATGCCAGTGGCTCATTATGACTTTGAGGATAAGCCTTCTTAACTGGAAGGTGATGTACAGACTTGCCCACAAGGTGAACCAGTCCCCATCTCCCGTAGCTTTAGCAGTATGAAAA
Organism: Meles meles; assembly: GCF_922984935.1. NCBI lineage: Eukaryota > Metazoa > Chordata > Mammalia > Carnivora > Mustelidae > Meles > Meles meles. Next base: position 147,842,486 of record NC_060072.1, on the reverse strand, counting down.
CTACACTTTGTCCTCTATCTTCTTGATTCCTCTGTCTGGCTCTCGGTTGGTTTATGTTGGGGTGGAGAAAAGAGGGTGCTGTTTCTGCCGCCACGACACAATGGCTCTTCACGCACTTCTTGCCAGCACTGCCTTTCAATAACTGCACCCAGTCTTGGACCCTGGGGCACCCACACTCCAAAGACGGTACAGCCGGTCCTCAGCCACACGGAGCACCACTAGCATGGTACCCACATCCCTGTGTCTGAGGCCTGGAGAGTGTCTCTAAGGCTGCTGGAAGCACTAAGTCCAGAGACTCTGAGAAGACCCTCGGTGGTTGTTGGAATGCACAGATCAGGAAGATTCCTCCCTGGCCAGGAGTTCTTCAGCCACCGTGGTGCCCCTCCTTCCTGAGATGAGCACCATCGAGCTAGCTTCTCTTGCCTGCACCCCTACTATTGTGTCGGAAAAGGCCAATCAATATTCAAAGCAGTCAACCCACCCTACAAGAGAATGCCCGTATACTGCCCAGGATAATGTGAAGAACGGAGTCCTGCAGCCTCCCAGCAGGTGTTTGGGCTGGAGGGGAAAATGCCCAAAGCGGAAAAGTCAGGTGCACTGTCCGCAAGAGGGGAACTCCGGGACAGACCTCAGGGGGAGGCTATCCAGATCCATGTTCCCCTAAATGAGTAACTGTTTCCCCTTATTCTAGAGAAGAAATCCTAGAAACTTCTCCAAGAGTAGGGCTGATTATTTTAAAGAAAGTCGTGCAGGAAATTTAAAACAATGATTACATTTAACACTGGAAATTGGCCGTGGTTGTGCACAGTTAGATCTCATTGCATAAGAATGCTCCTGCATATTTTGTCTAAATAAAGAACACACTGGTGTGATCAACCGCCCCAACGAAGATGAGCACTTATGGTCTCTCATTTGAAGAAAAAGCTTTTCATCATGTTTCTAAATGCATAATTTTCTGGCTGGTAAATAGTCTACATTTTTTTGTATGTCCCTAAAATGATTTACATAATCCACCTTTTAAAAATATTGTAAATATACATTTACATGATAAAGTATGATTAGACTATAATGTCAACTCATACATTTCCATGAAGAATGTTTTCTTCTTTAACAAAAAAAAAAGCACAAGTAAAACAAAGGAAATTTACATAATTTTTCCTTCCCATTTGTGCATTTTAACTTAATCAACATATTTATTCTGAGATATAAGCAGCTGATGACGCACTCAGAAAACACAACCATTTATGGAACTATATATGTATATACAGATACATGTTTCATATATACGTGTGTATATATATATACATATAGTTGATTTTAATTCTTCATTAATGTCCTCGATTTGATAATGCTTGGGCCTCTTCTATGATAACAGAAGCTTAAACCATTCGAGCTTCTGTTAAACACGGTCATTTCAGAAGCTTTGGTATAACACTGGATTTTTAAAAAAGTGACCTTTTTAAGTCAAAACCACTTAAGATTTACAGAAAAATTGTAAAGATGGAACATCAAGTTCCCATATGCCTCATACACAGTTTTCCTTATAATTAACATCTCACGTCAGTATGGTAGCTTTGATACAACCAATGAACCACAATCGACAGGTCATCTTAAAGGAATGTCCACAGGTTGTTCAGATCCCCTTAGAGTGAACCTAGTATCCTTGTCCGGCTCCAGGGCTTCCTACCACATGCCGTATTCTAGGCAATTGTTCATGTCTCCTCAGGCCCCTTTCGGCTGTGACAGTTTCCAGATTCTCTTCCTCCCCACAACCTTGACAGTTGTGAGGAGGACTGGTCAGGTACTTTGTACAATGTCTTTCGTTTGGAATTGGTCTGATGTTTTCATCAAGAGGAGACAGGGTGACAGATTTGGGGGGGGATGATGGAATTACCAGGTTTTTTATATCATGATATCATATCACATTCATATCGCTATTATTGATCTCATCGTGAATCAAGGAATTAATAGTATCCAGTATTACCAAGACACCAAGGAAGAGAAGAACAGACGGACGACAGGGCCGCTTAGCCATGAGGAGACTGTCGGTCACCCCAAAAGGGACTGGTGTCAGAGCTGTGAGGACAGAAGTCATGGTAAAGTGGGGTGAGAGCACCCTGACCACAAACTGCAATTCTTTCAGCAAGTTTGAGAAGAGAGAGTTTGGAAGTAGTGGATAAGTAAACAGGGTTAGTGTTTCTTTTCTGTTGCTTAAATGACAAAGCTAAGCATGTTTGTAGACGGCCAAAAAGGAACCAAAGGTGGAGCAAAATGGGAGAGAGAGGGACAGAGACAGAGAAGCAAGGAGCCCTGAGGAAAAACCAACAGGCCAGGGTCATAGACTAGAAGTATTTATCCTTATCAGTAGAAACCTTCATTCTCTGCCAGTGACGTGAAGAAGGCAGCGTTGACTCTCCCTATGGATACATCTTCAAAGGTCTTCCCAACTAGTCTCCTTTTGCTCAAATGATTCAGAGTGGGGGACTGGCGCTTTCCACCGGAGAACCTTCTGTAAGTTCATCTCTGCTCTTCCTGAGGCCCTCGCTGGTCGGGAATTACTCCCTTGACCCAGATCAATTCACTTGCGTTCTTTGTCTCCATGGTCTCACCGTGCCCTAAGATCAGGGCGTGACCACACAGTCCGTGTACCTGCAGTCGTCCCTAGAGACACCTGCTGTCCCAGCTCGTGGTTTCATTCTCGACCATCCTCGGTGTGGAGCCCGCTGCCTCCTTTCAGCAACCAGCTCTACCTGGCTCGGCTCCCTGTTCCAGGTAAGGGCAGTGTGTCTTCTGTTCACTAGAGGACACTGTGCTGAACCATGTTCCAGGAGGCCTGCAAGCCCCTGGACACACAGAGATGAGTAAGACACACATGCCCTGTACCTTCCAGGAGCTCACCTGCCAGCGGCGCTATCAAGAGAAGACTTGGGCAAGGTGTGATAAAATCCCAGAGCAAGGTATGGGGCCAGGTGCACACAGAGGAGGCTAAAGCAAGTGTTTCAACCTTTAGAGGGGGAGACTCCTCGAGGGGGTTTTGTCCCTCGAATAGCCCTGTGTCTGCTGCAGGGAGCCACCCCTGGCCTCTGTGTAGCTGAGGATGTCCTTCCTCCTTCAGTTCCTCACTACGCAATGAGTTAGGTCCCCACCATCTCTTTCAGAAAGAGCCACAGGTGACTTCCACAGCCCTTCACTTGAAGGGAATTCTGGCTGGTCTGGGTGAGTTGAAAGAAAATGCAAATCCACGTCACACAAAGGTTGGGAAGACAGAGGTCCTTTCAAGACATTGCTGGTATCAAAGGAGCCCCAATGAGGGTCTGTATCTCCAGCTTACTACCTGGCCAGCCTGATCACTCCCTGCAGGGTAAAGCCCACTGTCCCCAAAGAAAAAGAAAATAAAAAGGGGGGGGCATCATTGTCAATCAACTACATGAATTATAAGACATAAGCCTCAGTTTCGCTTGGTCCTATGAAACACGCACACATTTTATCCAGAGAGAAATGCATTAAAAACACTGTTAAGTGGTCAGCAACCTCCATGAAGAGACGATTTGCTCTCACGTGGGTTGGATAACCACCTCACGCTCCCCACATGCTCTGCTCACGTTTCCATTAGCCAAGGACCATCTTCCACTTCAAAAAAGATGGCTGTTTGGGCCCTAAATGACATTTTCCTCATTGTCTAAAAATGAGCTATTTACTCAATGCTTGTTCCTTGATTTTTAATCTAATATCCCATCATTGGTTTGATTTTTTTTTTGCAGGAATAATAGCTACTATTTATTGATCCCACATACTGTTGCAGACAAAATATATACATTATCATCAATCTTAAATGGTCTTATTATCAACATTTTATGGGAAGGTTCACAGAGATTAAATGGGTTGCCCAAGGTTGCAGGGATGGTAAGTAATGAAGCTGGGTTTACACCAAATCTGCCTCTCCAAAGTAATTGCTTCCCTACAGAATGCAAGTGGGCACAGACCTACAGAAACGGAAAGTGCAGAGCTCAGCGACTGCCGTTCTTGACAATAATTATGGGCCAAACAGCTCGGAGGAGGAGAGGCTCCTGTGAACGCTGGTTATTTCCAAAAGTAATTGGGATTTTCCAAGGATGTCATCTAAATTTACAGGGGACTCATGACACAAGTGGAAATATATCAAAATCAGCGGGTTATCGACAAAAAAACTTGGCATTTTATTTATGTGCTAATTTTTAAAAATAAATTATCAAAAATGCGGGGTTTAAGGCACATAGACAAAATATTGCTGTAAGACAATCAATCTCTTGATTTATCAAGAAAATTGGATTCCATTCCAGTCATCTAGATATTTAAGGTCAATAAGATAGATTTCATATTATGTCCTGATCATTAATAAATCCTGGCTTGTCCTGATACTATGATACTGCTTTGGACTTAATTAGATCCATGCACCTCCCCCTGTGATAAAGAACAAAAAGACAAGAATTCCCATGTACCCAAATGATGTGCTTCATCATTTCAAACTATCAATATTCTGAACAGCCTACTGATTATTTTTCCAAATTTACTATCAGGAGAAAAAAAAGGTTCTAAATAAAAATTCTTAAAGCAAAAAATTTAGCCCTCCTAAGCTGCCCCATTTTTAAAAGGACATTATTAGTTGCATAAAAGTGACATGTATTCATTATAAAAATCTAAATAATATGAAAAACACCAAGAAGAAAACAGAAATCATCAGAAATACCACCATGGTCTCTCTCCACTGCCCTCAAAGAAAACAACTATTATGATTTTGGCTGGATGTTCTGCTAATTAACACTACAGGGATATATCTGTATTTTCGGGACATGGGCGATACTGTGCATGATGTCCCGTCCAGCCCTTATTTCACACACAGTATGGCGCAGACCCTTGTCCACGCATTGAGGAAAAGCCAGCAACACTTTCAGGACAATCCCGCTGTGGATTGAGATGTTTCCTGTGTTTGCCTCAGAGTGGACTCAGAACCTCCTTCTGTTCTCGTTGCCCTGAGACCCCAGCCTGCCCTCCAGCATGGGACCCGGTCGGGCTGCTCAGCCTCCAGAAGCAGATGCTGGTATGTCTGCGGCTTGACCCAATGCCAACGTTTACAGTCTGTGCCCTTGAGGCAGCGTGGGAGGGCCAGGCTCTGCGTGTCTGATGGAGAAGATGATCTTCAGCGTGTCGTGCGGTCATATCTCTTAGAACTTGGCTGAGAAAAGCAATGTCCTGGAGGATTCTTGAGGGATATGAAGTGCGCCAACTCCTACAGTTACTGTGGAGTTTGACCCTAGAGAACATGGTGCTGAAATCCCCGCCAACTGCCGCTGCGGCGGCCTGTGCTTTGCCTTTGGTGTGGTGCCATCATGACCAGGGAGGTCGGCGTGGGACACAGCCCTGCACGCCTCACGGTCACAGCATCTGCAGAGGGGAGCTCACGGCCATCCCCACCTTCCATGGCGTCATCGGGGAGAAACGTCTGCCTTGTCGTGTTTCCTCAGTGATCGGCTCGCTGGATCGTTGATTTTGTCTCACAGACCACCCAACGCGGACGACTTCCACCGACCCAGTGGGTGCTCCATTCACGCAGATGAAGCAGCAGCTCAGAGCAGCCCACACAGTGAGGGGTTTCTCCAGGAAGCCGGGACAGAGCCCCTGCAGCTATGGCCAGGGACCTCCTGCTTCACGTCCTCCCACCAGTATCAAAATGGATGCTGCAATTCTTGAAACTGCACCCAGGCAGCAGAAATCCAGGGAAAGTGGCTCCTGTCTCTCCCAGAATTTCCTCCTTAGGGTCAAGGGCAGTTTTCCCAGAAGCCCACAGCAGGCCTTTACCCCTCAGCTCTCCTTGTCTTGCTGCTGAGAGGAGCCCAGCGTCACCACTGTTGGCCTAGGAGAGCCAGGGGTAATGTTTGTGCTCCCTGAGGTGCAGGCAGAAGACGCCAGGCTCTGCATGAGGAGGAAGAAGGACATGGCAGGTAATTCCCACCCCTGTGCCCCTGATGTAACCTGGCAGGTGTGACGTCGTGAAGGTGGCCCCACTCCTCACTCCGGCTGGCCTCTGCCCTCTGCTCTGCTGCCATCTCTGCCGTTCTCGGAGACTCCTGTACCAAATATTCCCACGTGCGTGTGGGTTACGCAGGGGTGACAGCGTTCAGCGATACGGCAGCTTCCCCTACACTTCCTTTGATCCAAACAACAGCCCCGCGAGGTGAGTGGGCTGTGCTACGTTCTAAAGTCAGGCGTGCAGAGTCAGCTCCAGGACGGAGTGGATGGTGTGCCGTGCGTAGCAGCTGGGATGCTGTTGGCTTTGGATGTGAGCCAAGATTCCAGTGTTTTCCTACCCTCTACATACACATGACCACATGTCTTCAGGAACTCCTTCCCTTTCCAGGGAGATAGAAATTCCAAAGGTATGGAAGTCGGAAAGACCAGGCATGTCCCTTAACATTAGGAAACAAGATTTTAGGGATACCTGGTTGGCTCAGTGAGATGTTTGCTTTGGGCTCAGCTCATGATCCTGGGTTCTGGGGCTCCTTGCTCAGCGGGGGATGCTTCTCCCTCTGCTTCCTGTTCCCCCTGTTGTCTCTCTCTCTCTCTCTCACACACACACACACACACAGAGACACATATAAACAAATAAAATCTTAAAAAAAAAAAAAGGGAAACAAACTTTTGAGCATAGGAACTTGAACCAAACATCTGATTTTGTATCTTGGTCAGGATATGGAAAGGCATCGAAACAACAAAATATCAAAACAAAACAAAACAAAAAAGCGCAAAGGTTTTCCTATATGTTTTGTTATGGAGTGAATGTTTGGGTCCCCCCGCCCCAAATTCAAATTTGTATGTTGAAGCACCAGCACCCCCATGAAATGGAGTCAGGAAACAGAGCCTTTGGGAGGTGACGCGGTCGTGAGAGTGGAGCCTGCGTACCGAGATTAGCACCTTACAGGGACAGGAGAGAGAAAGCTCGCTTTCTTTTTCCTTAGCTCCTTCTGCCATGTGAAGCTGTACCAAGATGGCGGCCACCCACAGACGAGGAAGAGGGCTCTCACCAGAATCTCACACCCTCACCTCGGACTTCAGACTCATGAGATACAGTTATGCTCTTTATAAGCCACTTGGTCCACGGTACTCTGTGTGGCAGCTCAAGCTAAGACCTACTGGGAACATCTTAAAAATACTAACATTGGCGCTAACAGGGATAGCCCTGATGAAGGACATTCTGTCTCCCTGTGCCCCTCCGTTTCCACGCATCCTTTGTACAACTGAAGGAGAAACTGGCTTCCAGCTGGGTGCCAAACCTCAACCCAGAAAATTAAAGGAAGACAACTCTACAGTTGCAAACATTTCTTGATCTCAGAAGCTACACTAAACTATCTAAAATATTCTCTTCACACATACCAGAAAGTCAGTGATAGCTGACCAAAGTTTCTCTGAACCCAAAGCCATGGGGAAGAATTATAACTTTCAGTAGCTATAACTTTGTTGAATCTTTTATCAGAAAAAAAGTGAAAGGATATATGTGACTATTTCAATATATTTTCCTATTGATCCACCACAAAGGAAGAGAAAGGTAGGATTTTTTAAAGAAAAAGAACCCTGGGTATAGATGAAATCTATCAAATAATGAATTCTGGTCCGCCCGTGTCTTTTCCACTCCCTGGTAGTACTAGTTAAGGCTCTTCCCTATTGTTGGAGACCAGCACTGAAGAGACAGCATTAATGCAATCAACACAATTTCATCAGCTCCATTTTTCTTACTTTCAGTACCTGCAGAGAAGCATTGAAAGCACTTTGAAAGATTGAGAAGCTCTTTGAAAACCCTTTCCAGGTACAAATAAGAAAAAAAGTTTTCATTTATAATGCCCCCCTTGCCTTGTAAATACGCTCTGCCGAGCAGGCGACGCCTTGTCCTGTAACACGCCATATAGATTTTGTTTCACGTTTGGTACGGGGAAGGAGTGTAGCTGGAGCGATTGCAAAGCCACTGGCCCAGGTAAGAGGAGCACTTTCCGTAGGAAAGGTACGCCAGGGAACATAGTAGAGCAGGTAACTCACAGATTCCAGAGCGCTCTGGGCTCGAGTCCTCCTCCAGCATGGGCAGCCAGCTGAGTGACCGTGGACAGCTGCTTAACCATCCTGGCACAAGCCAAGTTCAGCGTGTGCCAAGCAATGATAATAAAACATGAGTATGAATGCGTTAATAATCAAAAAAGCTGAGTCCTATGCCTAGCACTTGGTGTTCGGCGAGCTTACATAATAAGCCATATGAGTAGACCATATGATTACAGACACAATTACTTCCTCTGACGTCAGAAATGCAGGTGTTCGCTACGGATTCTCTCATCCCGCATCCTCCCGGGTGAGAGGACAGTGACACCTTCGCGGGTCAATGGACCTTTGATGATCTCATCTCAATGTCCTCGAGAAAAGTAAGACTCTCACTGGATCATGATACAATGAACCCCAGGGAGGAAAAAGTCCAGTCAGAGAATTTTGAAGAATTTTGAAGAGGAACAATATGGATGTTTAAATTTTAATGAGATCACAAACCTGAAATAAATTCTGTTCTCTGCTCCATCCCTTTTGATCTAGTAGTCTGGGAAGGGAATAAAGTAAAGTAAACAAAATGGAAGGAAGGAAGGAAGGAAGGAAGGACATAAAGAGATAATACATAATTTCATTACATTGTAAGAGTCACAGTTCAAAGCAAATGGTTTCAGAAGAAAGAATGGAACATTTTCTTGGCTTGATAATTTACCAGTTAATGCGTGGAACACCTGGTCATCGAGCGGAGTGCTTCAGGTGGGGACTTCCATAGGATCCAGAGAACTTTGAAATTACTCAAAAGCAACAGATCCAAAAGTGACAGTGGGCGGTAAGAAATAAATGATATTCACTTGATAACCCTCGGGCACAACTAGGATGTTTAACAAAACATACCTGATTCATGTGGAAAAAATCTAATTCTGAGCCCAAAGAGCTATTGCTAAGATGTCGCATAATGCATTTTCATACGATGTCACGAAAACCAATAAAGACAGAGAAGTTAAGTTATTTTTACGATTTTCCAGAAAGAAGATTCCATAATATCCAGTTCTAGCACACAAATGCTTCCTTTTTTCCTTTTTTTTTGAAGCCTGAGAAGCAAACAGTCACGTACACATCAGCATGGGATTGTCGTGTTGACAGAAAAATACCATTATCTGCTGAGAAGTAAGACTAATACCTCAGGGAATCTCCAGCCAACAGTCAGAAAAGATTTACGAATGTCCACAGATTTATGAGATACTCTATTAATTTGCCATAGTTTGTGATTAATATGCATAGATAATCAATACGTAGTCACTAGAGATTTATGTTCAGGAATACCGACATTAAAAACAGAATGGAATTAAACAATAAAAATGGCTTCAGTATTCACATCTCTGAAATACCCCAAGGCTTTCCGAGCCACTTTTGGGCCAACCTAAACCATTTCTCTTTCTTAGACTCAAGCACTAGAACAGATATTCCCTGCATCAAGATTAATCCTTTCAAGGTATAAAAGGATTTTACTAGGTCATGTCTAACTGGCTGATGACCTCAGCTGAGGTCCCCGATAGGTGAATCTCACCAAAAAGGAAAAATAGAACACTGAGTTGGCAAATATCTAGAGAAGTCCATGTGGACGGCCACAGGTAGATAAGATCAACATGAGGATTTTAGGAAATACAGCTTCATCTTAAATACAGTCATGGCAGATTGAGAGAAGCATAAGAACTAAACTAATCTTGCTTGTGGAGTTGAACAACACACACACACACACACACACACACACACACACACACGAGATAAGCAATTACCAAGGGGTTTAAGTTGACCTTGAAGAGACAGATATTCAGGAAATTATTACTGAATTGAATCAAATTAGATTCCATCACTTTGCAATCATGCCGTAAGGTCCCATAAGCCTGTTGGTAACTCTACCATTACTCTTGTAATGATGCTGTTTGTTTATGCATAAAAACCTTTCATACGGGTTAGGAAAGAGATCCTTTTCCCAGGCCAACCATGAAATCAAGAGCTCCTTTCCTCCCTTTATTGACTCATCTTTCTCCAAAATCAACTGCATTTGCCTGTTTTTGCAAAGGACTTGACAAAACAAGCGGTGGTCGTGGAATTATTTCCTAACGAGGGACATGTTCCTCGTCTGTGCTTTTATGTCCTGTGCTGGGATTACGGGAGGCTCATAAATATGGATACTTCCTTCAACAGCCTCTCTTTTCCTTCAAGCTTCAGAGTTCACTTTTTAATGTTTTTTTTTTTTTTTTTGCAAGCTGTTACCAGTACTTTTGTCTGATTAGCATTAAATTTGGCATGCTTTAACATTGGTGCATGTACGTATCGATGCACACATATGTACACATTTGCATCTTCGAGCAGGACAAATGGGGAGGAAACCACAGCCCATTGAGCAGACCGTTCAAGTCATAAAGGGAAGCACAGAAGGGCTTGCTCTCTCTCTCTCTCTCTAAAGCATTTGGTGTAATTTGCTTCTGATGCCTTTACAAAACCGCAGGTTTGGCAAAATTCACTCATTAAGTTCCTTGTGGAATTGCCAAAAAAAAAGAAAAGCTGTTCAAGCCTTGAAAGTGATTACAGTAGAGATATCTAAATGAAATAAAATCTTTATATTCCATAACATGATTTTTAAATACCTAGCTTTGATGTATTCACGTTTGGATTAATAGCTAACGTCTATTAAATGTTTCTAAACTGCTTTTTTCCTATGTGAATGTGAATTCTTCATTTCTGTGAAGAAATGAAGAAATGTGAAATTCTTCATTCATGTGAATTCCTTCATTTGCTAAATAAAGAAATAAAGGCGTGAGTAAATTAATAAGACGATGAATACAATATGTTGGATACAGAAAAATATTCTCAAAGGACAGATCTGTCGTATCTTCAGAAGGTTTTTGATACAGTTACTTCTGCACTGGGAGACTAAATCAAATCCACCCAGCCCCTAATGTCACTCCAAGATACTCTAAGTATTCGTGGCCTTAAAATACCATGTTTCTCAGCGAGCTTTCAGTGGAGTCAGGTACTCAGATAAATCATTTTTTAAATGTCTCATTAAAGAAGTAATTCTGTCTGCCTCAAAGTATGCTCTTTGTAAGTATGGGTGTTTTTACTGTAAGATTCTGGGTTATTAAAATGGGAGAAAACACCACAGTTACTAGTAGATTACTGAATATTTCCTTTCAAACTAAACTATGCATTTTATTCATAGATTAAGTCTATCAGAGATAGTTTGGGGATGTAGAAAAAGGCAAAGAAGATACTAGAATGTTTAAGACAAGTTTTCATGTCGCTTTTTAATTCAAGTTAGTTCTATATTGGAAAAAAATAAGCTGTCGGTGATAAAATCCACACATTTCCTAATGACACTCTAGTTTGAGTATGAAATATTAATTTTAATTAACCTGTTGAAGGATAACCATAAGGCCATAAAACTCAATTTTACACATTAGAATTATATGTTCAAATGATTAATTAAAAATTCATTATTAGCTACTACAGATGCTAGCCGTTCTGTAACTTTGGATTCAAGCGACCAGATTGTATAATGAATTGAGAATTCTGCTGAATCACTAGCAGTTGAACTAGTAGTTCAACAAACATTTTATTACTAAATGGTTAAATTTTTCATGTGAAACGTGGCCACCACTTAGTCCCATGGGAACAGGTAAAGCAAATGGTTTCTGTAGCCTCAAATTTAGGAGTTTGAAAAACAAATTATAAAAAATAAATGAGAAGTAAGCAGAAACACCTAAAGCAAGCACAAAGAAGGACATAATAAAGAAAAAAGAAAGAAAGAATGAAAGAAAGAAAGAGGAAAAAAGAACAGAAATCCCTGAAACTGAAACAAAAAAACAACAAAGTCAATAGTACCAGAAGCTGGTTCTTTGAAAAAAAAAAAAATAATAAAATCTGTAAAACTCTAGCAAGATGGGCAAAAAAAATCCCAAGAGATAAGACACAAATTATTAATATCAGGAATAAAACATGGGGCATCACAACAGATCCTGGAGTCATCGAAAGGATAAGAGAATATTACAAAAACTTCACACTCAAATTTGACAAAGAAAGAGATGAATTCCTCAAAAACCACAGACTACTGAAACTAAACCACAGTCAAATAAACAAACAGCATAGTCCCATAGCATTTTTAAAAATCAGTTTGTAATTATAGTACTCTCATCAAACCCTAGGCTCAAATGGTTTCACTGTAGACCTCTACCAAACATTTAAACAAGAATTTACAGCAAACTTACTCAATTTTTTTCAGCAAAAAAAGAGGAGGAAAGTCTTAACAGCCCAGTGTGTAAGAACACCATTACCTTTTTTTTAAATTTTTAATATTTAATTTATTTTTTTCAGCATAACAGTATTCATTAAGAACACCATTACCTTTATATCAAAACCAGACAAAGACAGTACAAAAGAAGAAAGCTATAGACCGGTATCTTTCACAAAACAAGATACAGAAGCTCTCCCCAAACTATTAGAAAATCAAATCCAACTATGTTCAAAAATAACATACACCATGACCAAGTAGGATTTCCCAGGTATGCACAGCTCATTCAACCTTTAGAAATCCATCAGTATAATTCATCATATCAATAGATTAGGAAAGAAAAGTCATATAATCATATCAGTTGACATACACAAAAATATTTGATAAAGCCTAACATCCATTCATGATAGAAACTCCAGTAAGGGGGCACCTGGGTGGCTCAGTGAGTTAAAGCCTCTGCCTTTGGCTCAGGTCATGATCTCGGGGTCCTGGGATTGAGCCCTGCTCAGCGGGGAACCTGCTTCTCCCTCTTTCTCTGCCTGCATGTGATCTCGGTCTGTCAAATAAATAAATCAAATCTTAAAAAAAAAAAAAAAAAAAGAAATCCAGTAAGTTAGGAATTGAGGGGGATGACTGTAGTCTGGTAAAAAATCTACCTACAGCTAGTATTATACTTAATGAAATACTGCGTATCAGTTCCTAATTTCAGGTACAAGACATGGAAGTCCACTTTCACCGTTCTTGATTCAGCATAGCACTGAATATTTTGGCCACTACCATAGAGCAAAAAGATAGAATAAAATAAAATGGGTACATAGAAGAAAAAGAAGAAGTAAAAGAGCTTCAATGTGCATGCAATATACTTGATGATCGATGAATCCAGAAATAACCCTATGCAGACATAGCATATTTATGGGTATATTCTGCATGAAAGCGCAAAAGCAATGCAACGAAGGAAAGATAGTCTTTCAAGAAGTGACGCTAGAACAGTTGGGCATGCATGAGCAAAAACAAAAGGAGGTCAACTTGCATCTCACAATTTAGCACTTAATTCAGAGTGGATCACAGACTTTAATGTAAGGTTAAAATAATAAAAATTTTAAGGGAAATGTAGGAAAAAATCTCGGGGACTTAGGAGTACACATTGAGTTCTTAGACTTACTACCAAAAGCATGTCCATAAAAGGAAAAAATTGATAAAGTAATTTCATCAGTATTGGAGGCTTTTTCTCTGCAGAAGACCCTATTAAGGGAATGAAAAGCCAAGCTATAGACTAGGAAAAGATACTTCCAAACCACGTATCTAAGAAGGATACATATTAAGAACTCTTAAGTAAATAGTAAGAAACAAACAATCCAATTAGGAAATATGAAAAGATATGAACAGGCGTTTTACTAAAGAGGATACACAGATGGCAAATGAGTGCAGAAAAGGATTCATTAGTCATTAAGAAAATGCATACTAAACCCACAAGAGGGTATCACTACACTAGACACCAATCAGAACGGCTTACAAAAACAGTGACAACATTGAATATTGGCAAGAGGAAAGAGATGCGGAACACTCATACATTCCAGTAGGAACAGAAAATGGTACAGTCACTCCGGAAAATGGTTTGGCAGTTTCTCAAACTATGCATGTAACTAACTTGTGACCCAGCAATTACATTTGGGGGGCATTTATCCCAGAAAAATAAAAATATTTTTAAAAAAACATACACAAATGTTTATATCAGCTTCAATCATAATAGCCCCAAACTGGAAGCAGCCCAAATGTCTTTCAATGAGTAAACAGTTAAACAAAATGTGTTCACATGTATCATGGAATTCTCTTCAGCAATAAAAAGAACTGAACTGTTAATACGCACAGCAACCTGAATAAATCTCCAGAAAATGATGCTGAATGAAAAAGAGGCAGTTCTAAAGGTTACACGTTGTCTGATTCCATTTATATGTAACGTTTTCAAGACAGAACACAGATTAGCAATTTCTAGGGTCTAAAGAGGGGAGCGGCTCCGAGGAGAGAAGCAGGTGTGTGTCTAACACCGCATCGCAGGGCGCCCTTGTGATGGAAATGGCCTGTGTCTTGACTGTGGTGGTGGATACACAGACCTACACACATGATCAAACTTCATGGAACTAAACACACACGAGCATAAAGAAGACAGGTACAAATGGGGAAAATCTGAAGGAGATTAGTGGTTTGCATTACGTTGATATACTTCTTGTGTTATATTATGGCTTTGTGTGATGATTTTACTGAAGTCATCTGTGAAAAAGGTATATAAGATCTCTATATTGTTGATTACACGTGCATGTGAATGTGTGATTATCCCAAAATAAAGCTTACTTAAAACCCAGGTTTTTTTTAATTTTTTTTAAAGATTTTATTTATTTATTTGACAGAGAGAGAGATCACAAGTAGGCATAGAGGCAGGCAGAGAGAGAGGAGGAAGCAGGCTCCCCGCGGAGCAGAGAGCCCAATGCGGGGCTCGATCCCAGGATCCTGGGATCATGACCTGAGCCGAAGGCAGAGGCTTAACCCACTGAGCCACCCAGATGCCCCCAGTTTTTTTTTTAATTTTTGTTATTTATCTGAGAAATAACAAAAGCAAGAGAGATCACAGAGGCAGAGGGAGAAGCAGGCTCTTCACTGAGCAGGGAGCCTGATGTGGGGACTCGATCCCAGGCCCCCGGGATCATGACCTGAGCCAAAGACCGTTGCTCAACCAACTGAGCCACACAGATGCCCCCTAAAACACAGTTTTTAAAATACTTCTAGGTAGGCTAAAAACCCTAAATAGAAGCAAACGATAATTATGAATGAATTCACTAGATTTCTGGCAGCTATTTAAATCCCACCCCTGCAGGATGCGGTGCTGCTAGGACGCTGTCTCTGCCCCATGTAATTTCCACTTGGCTACATGACAGCTTGGGTTGAGGATATGCTCGTGGTTTGCACAAATGACTGTATTATGTCTCATTAAGGATCATAAATACCAATCAACCTAATCACAAAAGTGCTGTTTCAGTGTTCATATGGCTGTTTAATCTGGATGATGGTGACCAAGATGAATAATTTTATTATGTTAATCATTGCATTTCTACTGTGGAGAAAAGACACACAGCCTTTGTGTTGTTTGGAATGAGTCATATTTGAGATTTCACTTCTGAGATTTCTTTTAAAAGTGGGGGGCTAGGGAGGAAGGAGTGGAAGAAAGAGGGAAGGAAGGAAGGAAGGCAGGCAGGCAGGAAGGAATGCAGTCCTTCAGAAGTGAAAGTGATACAAAGAATTTCCTTAATTAAACATGCTTTACAAGAAATGGTAAAAGCCTCAAGTGAAAAAAGCTCTAATTAATGACCTGAAAATACACAAAAATATATAACACACAGGTGAAGGTAAATATCTAGTGAAATTCAGATACTCTAATACTGTTGTATGGTGATGAATTAGCCACTTATTTCTAATATAAATGTTAAAGGACAAGAGCACTAAAAATAACTATAGCTATGATTGGGGCACCTGGGGGGCTCAGTCAATGAAGCATCTGCCTTTGCCTCAGGTCATGACCTCAGGGTCCTAGGATCAAGCCCTGCATTGGGCTCCCCGCTCAGCGGAAAGTCTGCTTGTCCATCTCCCTCTACCTCTCTCCCCTGCTCGAGCACTCTCTCTTTCTCTTTTTCAAATAAATAAAATCTTCTTTAAAAGATTGGGGGGAAAAAAACAACAAATAACTACAGCTACAATCATTTGCCACTAAATACACAATATAAAAGAAGTGAATCGTAACACCCAGAGAAATGATAATTAGACATGACAGAGGTGTTAGCGGAAGCTGTGATGAAAGCCATATTGCACTCCGCACACACACAGTAAGTCGGCACACTGTACACCTTGAACGCACACCATGATAGATGTCAATTACATCTCAGTTTAAAAACAAACATAAAAGGAGGGGAATGAAAGAGTTTTTGTATGAGCTCAAAGTTAAGTTCTTATCAACGTAAAATATACTGTTACATCTATAGAATGCTTTATGTAAGCCTCGGAGTAACCACAAAGCAAAAAGTAGGCTCAGAAAAGATAAAGAGAAGGAAATTAAAGGGGCACTTGGATGACAACAGTTGAGGACCCGACTCTTGATGTCGGCTCAGGTCATGATCTCAGGGTGGTGAGGTCGAGTCTCGTGTCAGGTCCCACACTGGGCATGGGGTCTGCTGGAGATTCTCTCTCCCCCTCTCCCTCTGCCCCTCCCACCCACTCCCTTTCCAAAAAAAAAAAAAAAAAAGAGAGAGAGAGAGAGAGAAGGAAATTAAAGTGCCTCACTTGGAAAAATCATCAGTTCACAAAGGAAGACAGAAAGAGAGGAAAAAATGAAATGAAAGGAATTATAAAATAGAGAGAAAATAATTAACAGGATTTCAATAGTCAGTCTTATTTATAAAAAATCACTTTAAATATAAATGGATAAAATGATACAATCAAAAAGCATGGGAAGGCATACAAGGACCCAACTCGATACTGTCTACATGAGACTCCCTTCAGCCTCAAGGATACACATGGGCTCAAAGCGAAGGGACAGAAAAAGATATTCTACCTAAATGGCAACCGAGAGAGAAGTTATATGTGTTTATCAGACAATAGACTTTAAATCAAAACCGATAACAGAGAACAAGTATGTCGTGACAGGCTCATCTCGGAGATACCATGGGTTTGGTTCCAGACACAGCAATAAGGTGATTGTTGCAACAGATGAGGGTTTGGGGTTCCTAGTGCATAGAAAAGCTGTGTTTACACACACACTGTGGACTATGAAGTGTGCTGTGGAACTATGTCTTTAAAAACTGGGTATACCCCAAGTTAAAAATACTTTATTGCTAAAAATTGCTAACCATCTTCTGAGTTTTCAGCAAGTCATAATCACTGATCGCAGACCATCAAAACAAATATAATAATGATGAAAAAGTTGGAAATATTTTGAGAATTACCAAAATGGGATCCAGAAGCATGAAGTGAGCCAATACTGTTGGAAAAAAATGAGTTCGGTAGAGTTGCTCAGGGCAGGGTTGCCACAAACCTTCAATTTATTTAAAAAAAAAAATGCAGTATCTTCAAAGCACAATAAAATGAATAAAATGAGGTATGCAATAAAGTAATAAAATGAGGCATGCCTGTATATAGTGATAAAGACAGTTCATCAGGAGCTCAGAACACTTACAAATTTGAAAGTACCCAACATCAGAACGCTTGAATATATTAAGCAAGTATGATCATATCTTACTTAGATATGGGTAATGGACAATAACAATAAGAATCTTCAAAACCCAATTCTCAATAACGGATAGATTATCCAGACAGAAAGACAGTAAGGGAACATTGGACTTGAACTGCACTTTATACCAAACAGACACGGACAGAACCTTCCAACCAACGGCAGTGGGATGCACACGTGTAATGCTCTCCAGGACAGAGCCCGTGTTGGGTCACAAGCCTCAGAAAATGTTACAAGATTGAAATGATACCAAGTATTTTTTCCTGGCCACAATGGTATGACACTAGAAATCAGTAACAGAGGGAAATCTGGGAAGTTTACAAATATATGGGTATTAAACAACACAGAATGGGTCAAAGAGGAAATCAAAGGGGGAAATCAAGAAATATCTTGGGGGCTCCTGGGTAGCTCAGACAGCTGGGCTTGGGCCTTTAGCTCAGGTCATGATCTCAGTCTCCTGGGCCCCTCGCTGGGCTCCCTGCTCGTTGGGCAGTCTGCTTTCCCTTCTGCCCCTCACCCTGGTTGTGCACTCTTGCTCTCTCTCCCTCTCTCTCTCAAATAAATAAATAAAATCTTGTTTTTAAAAAAATCTTTTAAAAAATGAAAATGACAGCACAAAATACCAAAATTCAGGGGACGCAGCAGAAACAGTGCTAAAGAGGAGTGATAGTGATGGCAGCCTATGGTAAAAAAGAAAAAAGATCTTGAATTAACAGTCTACTATCACATGTCAAGGAACTAGAAAGAAAAAGAACCAACTAATCCCAAAGCTAGCAGAAGGAAGGAGATAACAAAGATCAGAGCAGAGACAATGAAACAAAGAGAAAACTAGAAACAAGGAACTAAGAATCAGTTCCTCAAAAAGGTCAGTAAAATGGGCTTATCTTTAGCTGGACCTGCCAAGAGAAGGAAGAGAGGGAGGACTTAAACAAATTAAATTATAAATGGAAAAGGAGACATTAAAATTGATGTTATAATACAAAGGACCCTGAAGGACCCTGTGAATACTTACACACCAACACATTGAACAACTTAGAAGAAATGGATAAATTCTAGAAACACACAACCTCCCCAGACTAAATCGGGAAGAAACAGAAAATCTGAACAGGCTAGTAATAAGGAGAGAGATTGAGTAAGTCATCAAAAACTTCCCAGTGAACACAAGACCAGGGCCAGACAGCTTCACGGGTAAATTCTACCAAATATTTAAAGAAAATTAACAGCAATTCCTCTGAAACTCTTCCCCCCAAATTAGAGAAGGAACACTTCCAACCTATTTCACAAGCCTCATATCACCCTCATACCAAAGCTAGACAAGGACACTTCTGGGGGTAGGGAGGGGGGACAGCTACATTGAATATCTTTAGATGCAAAAATCTTTAACGAAAGACTGCCATTTATCCTCTCTGCACCTCTAGTTTTCCACTTGGAAAACAGAGACTCTGACCTGTCACAGTATCATCATGAGGACTAAATGTGGCACTAGGAAAAACCAACAACAACAACAACAACAAAAACCAAAAACTTTGTTAATCATAAAATGCTTTAAAAATACAACACATTAAATTAATAGAAAAGAATCTGAACTATATTTGTGCATAACTGTACCTCTTTTGTTAAAATCTCTTTCAAGCTGCTGCAATGACCCCATAGAATTATAGATCAATTTGGCTGGAATGAGTTTTCTACCTCCTAGCTAGAATAATCTTAATAAATATTTAATGTGGCATCTTTATAACTTTTTTTTTTAATTCACCTTTATTCCCTTTGGATCTTGACATATTTTTCTCCTTGCGGCTCCCGGAGATCTTACAGTTTCTTTCTTGGGTGAGCCCTGGAATGGGAGGGGACGAAGCCCTCCTACTCCCTTGCTCCAACCATCCTTCTCAAGCAGATCTAGTCATATTTTGATCTACGTCCCCATTTCCAGCAGATTTCAGCTGGTCTCTCAGGCAGGTTCCACCTCTGTTCCTTCACATCTCTTTCTATTTACCATTAAAACGCTATAAAGCAACATCAGATCCTGTCTCGGATACCGTTGCTTTCACACATCACTGTCAGCGTCCTTGTGATGACAATGCATTTCTCTGCACCAGAGCCAGCGGCTTGAAGAGCCCTTGAAGAACTGCCTGACTCTTCCTGACAGCATCTTTCCTCCCAACAAAGAGCCTGCACTATTTTATGGAGCCTGATCTTTCAGTAAATACTCAGGAACCATCCATTTGGCTTGATAAACCTTTATGGAGCCCTCACCATTGACGTGTCACTGCATCAGAGGAGAAAGTCAGAATTCTTGCCTTCAACGGACATAGACTCCGAAGGAAACATAGAGCCTCGATATGGGAACCCCAGCAGAGGTGGAACGGTCAGCTCCCAGAGAGGCGCACGTGCGGCACTCCCGCGGGGCGGAGACCTTGAGTACCCCCTCCCCAGCTTGCTGGGAAAATGCATTTTCCAGATCTTTCACCAACACGAGTCAAGATACACTTTGAGCGTGAATCATAAACAAGCATTAACCCATATGAATCCTTCGGATTTTGAAGAGATCCTCCTTAAGATCGTGTTTTGTTTTCCTCCCCAACTGTTCCTATTGACCAAGACACTTGAATTATTTCTTCAGAATTCTGCCAAAATAGAAATCTGTAGGAACCCTTTAATGCATTGAGTTCTTTGCTTTGTATTTAGTGGTAGAAACCCAGACTAGATACTGAGTATTTTCTTTTTTTTTTTAATATTTTATTTATTTATTTGACAGAGAGGTCACAAGTAGGCAGAGAGGCAGGCAGAGAGAGAGGGAGAAACAGGCTCCCCACTGAGCAGAGAGCCCGATGTGGGGCTTGATCCCAGGACCCTGAGATCATGACCTGAGCCGAAGGCAGAGACTTAAACCACTGAGCCACCCAGGCACCCCGATACTGAGTATTTTCAACGTGCTGTTTTATCACTTTATTCTGCTGGATTTCTTAATTTGCATCGTATTCCTTCCACGTGGCTAACTTCTACTTTCTTGCCAATGATCTCGGATAGCTTACTTTGCCTGATTTGCTGTTAGCTGGTTCATCATCTGATGCCATGACCACTTTTGTGTACTTAAATGCCTTTTGTTGGTGTCCATGGGTGCTCAAAGGACTTTCAATAAGTTTTCTGAACTCACTGCTCTCCTGACTCCTTTTCTTCTTCATGAGAAAACCCTTCATGCCGCTTGCCAAAAGACCATAAATCAGCATGCCCGTTGCTACTCCACAGAACTGCTGTGAGGAGCTAAGTTTTCAGTTACATTCGTTGTTGTGAGTTATTTTTCACACTCGGGCGACGTTGTATGGATTAGAGCCCTTGGACGCAGCTAAGGGCCTGCTTCTGCAGGAAGCCCCCCTCGTTCTCCAGGCAGGCATGGAAATCTCCTCTGGCATCCACTCCACTTCAGACAGGCCCTCCTCAAAGAATGTTTTATATTAGCACGAGCTCTGTGCTCCCGGGGCTGACCTCCAGCTAGACTTGGAGAAGCAGGGGCCCCAGGGGGCAGTGGGGTGGGCAGTGGGAGGGAGGAGGTGAGCTGGTTTGGAGCAGCGGCGTTCCGGCTGCTCTAACTAAACCCCACAGACGGGCTGATAGCCAGCAGACACCTGTTCCAGATGATGGAACTCCAAGAGCAAGGCACCGGGAGACCTCGTGCCTTCTCGCTGTGCCCTCACACGGTAGGAGGGGCGACGGCACTCTCTGGGGTCTCTTTGATAAGAACACTACCCCGTCTTGGGGCTCTACCCTCATGACGTCATCACCTCCCCAAGGCCCCACCTCCTAACTCCTCCTAACTCCATCAGGCCGGGGGTTTGGTTTTCACATAGGCTTTTGGGGGTTGGGGGCAGGGAATGCAAACATTCAGTCCGAAGCTAGACTTTATTTTCTGTCTCCCCCCCACCCGTCTTTCCCCCCTACCACACTCCCTGTGGGACCTCCACACACCAGCTGCATTCCTGGGCAGTCACACCCTCTCCGTATAGCTGAACTGACTCCAGGCGACCATAAATAACCCCTGACCTCCAGAGCTAGGGCATCACTGGCCCCTTTCTTACAAGTCCCTACAGCCTGCCCACACTTTCATACACGTTCCCTTCTTAAACCCTTCCAGGTGCCTACTGTTTCTTTGCGGGACTCTTTTTTTCTGACTGTGACCACTAGTGACTAGCCCAGGGCCCGGCAGGTAGAATGGGCTTATTTGTTGAAGGGAATAAATAAGTAAATGGACTTGCCATCTGACCATATCTCTTTGGGGAAAAAACATAAAGGAAAGGAGAATTAACTTGAGGGTTACCTGCCTACAGTGCCCGAGTGAGGGAGCGATGAGCAGAGAGCAGAACGTTTCAGCACTAAGTACTTCTGAAATTTAGGTCACCGTGTTCTTAGAGGCAGAGCCCTAAAGTAAGAAATGCGCAACGGCTCCTGTGTCTGACCTCGATTTTTGCCTTTTTAAAATAAGTCTGACCTGTAAGACATAGATTTTAAAAACTGACCTAGTTTATGACCTGGTTGGGGCTCCTCAATGGACACATCAAAGACTCAGGTCAAGGTGTGCCGTCTGTTCTTGAGAGAAAGGGACAGTGATACAGTTCAAAGTACATGAAAAGGTATAGCATACTTACGGGGCAAATGATATGGGGCCTGTTATGTCACTAATTTGAATTAGTATATAGGTCACTAGCCTATAAAATGGATAATTTTGCTTTCCTGAGGCAGCCTCTCCTCCAGACATCGTGATTTCAAGAGAAGCCTTGTCCGCTGGTGGACCGTAAGACGAACTCCACAGAAGACTTTGACACACGACAGCTATGGGAGTGGTTGGTGGATGGGAGCATCAGGACCAGAAACACCGCACTGAGCCTTAGACCCAGCTCTACTGTGTTACCGTGGGGAAGTTCCTCACACACTCGGAACGTTGATATCTTCCCTTAAAAAATAGGGATGACGTAACAACCTTGCATTATGATGAGAAGACATTTTCTATAAATTTTCTAGAATTGTGTCTAAAAGCACATAGAGGTTACCTAACAGATGTTAGTAGATTGTGCATTGGGTTGACAATTACAAAGTATTTTATCGTTGCTCAGTGTTGTAAAAACTCTCTTCGTGATTCTCTGTAAAAGGCCAGGAATCACCTGTGGACCCAGGACTTCTGAGAAACTGCAACTTGGAGAGCTGAAAGCCCTTGGAAGGCAGGCATGTTGCTTGAATCCCAGAACCTGGGTTTCTCCTCTGACCTCGCTTCTCCCAGATGCAGGGTTTGGACTGAGCTCCCAATCCTGCTGTCCAAACCTGGAACCTTCCTCCTCAACCTTTCTTAATGGCCCAAAGTAAAGAAGCAATTCCCATTAATGTAAGCTAATCGGCTTAACAATTTCCGAGCATCGCAGATGCAAAAATATCACCTGTTAGGCTTTCTGAGACTCGGGGCACATCTCACCAAGGGAGGCGCGGAAGCACCGGAGCTCGAAACCAGAGGCTCACAGACCCAGCGCGGGGCTCAGAGGCTCACAGACTCAGCTCTGGGGTCAGAGGCTCGAAGACCCAGCTCAGGGCTCAGGAGCTCGAAACCAGAGGCTCACAGACCAGCTCAGAGCTCCAGCGGAGGATGCAGACGCCGCGTGCAGTTCCCGCGGCCGGCGCTGGGTGGCGACAGTGGCGCCGCCTCCCTGAGCTGGCGGCAAAACCAGATTCAAGGCTCTGTGTTTTCCCCTTTTCTCCCAAGAGCAAACAAGAATAGATAGATAGATGATAGATAAATAGACAGACAGACAGACAGACATAAAAACAAATCCTCTCCAAAGTTCTTTCCGCTAAGGAAAGCAGGTTCCAGTGCAGGTCTTTCATAAAGGAGCAGGGGTGTAGCGAACTTCCAAAAACCAGGGGATGCCTGTATGTCCCTTGGGACGAGCAGGGCCATCCGCAGAAGAGAGGGTGTGGCACGCAGGAAGGGAGAACAGCATATAACGAGATGAGCCAGAGACCACAATTAGCCTAGAGCTTGGTCCTGCTGAGACGTGCAGAGAAACAGCGTAAACGATGCCTCCCAACGATGGTAGCCAAGGAAGCCGGGCCCCTTAGACCCCATGCCCACCCGTTTTTGGATCAGTGCTGCTCCTTGGAAAGGGTGCTGTTGTGCAGGCCAAGTGAGCTCCAGGACCTGGGGGCCGCCCTCACACGAGACTGACGGTGCTGGCCATGGGGAGCCCACTGGTCCACCTGGAGGTGGCGAGTGGACCGGTGTTGGGGCAGAGCACCAGCACACGCCGCCCTTGCTCCCTCTCATGACTCGCATCTGTTTATGCTCCTTGTCCAGCTCACCCCGGCTGACCTTTTCCTCAAGACGTGGCGGACTGCACTTCCAAGAAGAGAAGAAAGAGGGGAGGGGCCAGGAAGGAGAGAGAAGAAAGGAAGGAAAGCTTCAGGGGAGCAATTCTATGACCCTTTCGCCAGCACCTCACTGTTCCGGTTGGACCCAGCACAGCAGCTGGTGTTCGCCCTCTCTCTCCCACCAGCCTGCACGCTTCTTCACACGTGGTCGGCGTGTCTGCTAGTTTAGATTTCCTGCCGGTGGGGTGTGAGGGGGACACACAGACCTTCATGTCCAACGTGTCAGCTCCCTGGGCGTGCTGCCCTAGAATGGCCATGGTCGATGCAACTTCCCATGTAGTTTTTTTGAACTTGAACTTGGACACATCAAAAGACATGCCAGTGGTTCTTCTGAGCTCTAGACCTCGTGGGCGGTAAGTCTATCATGTGATGATGGTCAGGGTCAATCACGTCTGCTAGTACCGTGACCCCTGCAACCACGAGGAACTCAAAATGTGGGGTCTTAGGGTCAGACATCTAGATCCGGTGCACAGTTCCGGAGACCCCTGGCCTAAGCATCCCTCTCCCGGGAATCAAGACCTCCAGGTTATCAGAACCAGCGTTTCCAGGATGGGAGTACCCACCTCCAAGCACGTTGTTGAGGGTTAGGGTTATATGGTGATAAGGTCAGCCCCACTTCTGCCTCTTGTTATCCAAAATGGCCCTTCCCTCCATTAAGGATAAAGCCTCAGGTGTGTGTAGGACCTTAAAGCGAGCGCCCCGACCCTGCACCGTCATGCCTAAGTTGGAGCCTTGGCGCCTTTTTAAGAGTCCAAAGTGATGTGTATGAGTCTGGTATTTCTGCCTGTTGCTTTCTATGGTAATTCCACACATCTTGGGTGCCTGTGGCTGCCTCATCTCCACTACAGACAGGAGCGAAAGGCAGAGTCATGTACCCCGAGTTGTCTTGGGAAAGTCAGTCATCCACTCGGAACTTCAGTCCTGCATTTATAGAGCTTCCCAGAATCTATGGATATGTCGCTGTAGGGGCAAGAAGGGGTATGGTTGCAGATAAAATTATTTAATAAACTGACTCTAAAACCCAAAGATTGTCCTGGATTATCCAGGTGGGCAACAACGTACTCACAAGAGTCTTTACAAGGGGAAGAGCGAGGAAGGCGAGTCAGCATCAGGTCGGGCAGGAGAAAGACTCCCCCAGTGACCTGGCTTGGCAGCTGGAAGGGGCCAGGAGCCCAGGGGTGCCAGAAGGAGACTGGGGCAGCCCTCAGCTGTCGCACGGTGTGAAAGGCATCAACAATGGCCCTACAGCACCGCCTCCGTCCCCTCGGGCTGCCGTCACAAAATGCCATTGACTGGGGGATCCGCAACGCAGCTCTGGGAGCTGGGCCAAGATCCAGGTGCCGGCAGACTCCGTGTCTGGCGAGACCCCCTTCCTAGTTCAGAGATGGCGCCTTCTCTCTGTGTCCTCACGGGGTGGGAGGGGCGAGGGGCTCCCTGGGGTCTCTCTTGCAAGGACACTAATGCCACCAAGGAGGCTCAACCTTCATCACCCAGAGACTCCCCTCCTCACACCGCCCCCTTGGGGTTGGGTTTCAACATACACACTTTGGGGAAACATGAACACTCAGTTGCGTTTGCTAAACCGGGTGATCAATCACCTGGATGCTGGCTGCTCACCCCAAGGGTATTATCCTCGAATTTAGGACCACGTGACGGCATTGTGCTGGGGGAAAAGCTCAGGCACGAGTTAGGCATTTTTAACGCCCATTTTAGGCTTGTTAATCCTAATAATAGACTGAAAGAAGTGGCAAAATTACTTGTAATACCAGTTTCTCTGCGAATCAGGGAATCCATACAGAAGATTTTTTTTGTTCAACCTGGTGACTGGTATAAAGCAAAAAGAGAAAGAAAGCAGAGTCATTTTCTCCTTTAATCAATTTGCAGCAGAATTTTTAAAAGATGAGTTTCAGAGCCTCCGAGCGGTGGACGAGGGTGGTGGGAGTGACTGTCACCATGGAGACGAGGCTGTTCGCGTGCTCAGACCACTCCGTTGCTTTGATCACTGGGTTGTCATTGGCTTCCGCGCCTGCCTCTCCGAGGCCTCAAAGGTACGCTTATTTATCTCGCTGCCGTTTACACTTCAGAAGATCCCCTCCACCGAGCATTCTCGGCTGTGCCCATCAGCCAGCCCACGGACTGCCTGCCTCCCTCACTTTGCCACCAGGCCACGTCCCCCACCCCCAGATGCTGGGCACCCTCCCTTCCTGGTCCAGCCACGGCGACACCAGGCCAAGGGAGGCGCAGGCTGCTGTTAACTGAGGACAGCTGTGTGCCTGCTGATCCTGTCTAAGCCAGGTTTGGTCTGCAACCAAATTTTTTTAAATCTTCCTGAGTTTTCTGTGTGGTTCATCATCTTTGCACGCAGGCCGGTCGCTGGGTATCTGGGCGACACAGACAAGTGTCCACAAGGTATTGAGGACAAGGCATATTGCATGAATGATAGAGAAGAATCCAAGGTAAGATGTGATGTTCAGATGTTCAGTTTTCTTAGCATTATCTGCTTATCACAAGGAAAAAAACCCACATGTACAGCGATTAGCACCTACCACGGTTCCAATGGGATCTTGAGAAAACAGACCTTCCCCTGTGCTGTGGGTTGTACAGAAATTGACCCTGAAATGAGAATCTGCTGCAGACAGGCCCGTAGAAAAGGGGGAATATCAAGGTTCCACGCAATGCCTACACAGATCTTGCCTCAAAGTCTTCTGAACACTTTCTTTGGAGGTGACGGGCTGTATGAAAACTCCCTTGACAATAATTTTACATAGAGCTTCCCAGAGCCCAATTCCCAGAGATTTTCCAGGAAAACCGCACCCCCCGAGGTCCGAACACAGCCCACTGTAGGACGCACAGCTCTGGAGCTCATATCCGCAAAGACGGCATTCATCGAATTGGCACTCTTCCGAAAGAGGCTTTTAAATTAGTTTTATTGCCTTTATGCTCATTGCAAAAACAAATAAGGAAGTAAATGGATCTGGGAAAACTTAGAGGTTCCCCATGTTCTCACCAATGAGAGAAAAACACTCTGAACCTTCCTACCTTGCAGACATTCCTCTACAAGAATCATGATGGAGACGAAATACATTTTTTTTCATGCAGAAAAATATGGCATTGCACACCACGTACGAACAGGCCACGCACTTTCGCATAACAGCGGTGGTCTCCATGGGCCACGGAGGGGTGTCCTTCAAGGATGCAGTCTTCTTCATTGGCTCATTAAACAGATACTGAACACCTCCCACGAGCAAAGCGCACGTCTGGGAGCTGGGGATTCAGCGGCAAGTCACAGGTCCTAGCCATGTGGAGCTTACATGCTAGCAGGAGGAAAAGGAAAAATAAAGTATGAGCACAACAAACCATCAATCATGTGGTATGTTTAAAGAAAACGGACAAGCAGACCCAGGGAGCTGGAGATACCGGAGAGGAAGGATCGAGGCTCAGGCTCTGGATGAGGGGAGCAAGGGCATCGGGGGCTGCTTGTCCGAGGGACAGGCGCGGAGCAGGACGGTGGAGGAAGGAGTGGGCAGCCGACGCACAGCAGAGGACCAGACCGCCGGGGAGCTCCAGGCACTGACCGTCTGTCTTCTCCACGGACATCGTGTGAGTAGTGGTCTTGGAAAGGGTTGCAGGGAGCCCAGAACTGCCGAGAATCCAGAGGATGACAAAACTCTGTAGGGTAGATGAAATCCAACGTCTGATATCCAGAGTGGGGAGCACTAGGAAGGAGACAGGGACCGAGGTCTTTAAGTCACAAGTGAGGACCAAGAAGACCAAGGTCTTCCAGCATTGGGGAAGAATGTGGGAAAAGATCTTCTTCGATCCAGAACCAGGTGTCCACGGGGCAAAAAGAAAGCGAATCTGGGGACAGCAACACTTGGCCGCTGAAGGACGGGGTTGACCTCCCCCTTCTCTTCCATACAGTGTGAGTGGGTTCCCCCTGAACTAGGTTCTCCCAAGGCAAAACCTACAACCCAACTGTCACTGTGACATGAACAGGTGAGATTTACTAGTTTTAGTCAGGAGGATGCCGGTGGCAAAACAAAGCTAAATCCCAAAACATGCAGCCCTTCTTGAAAACTCCTTGTTTTAGCATTCCACTTAGTAACTCAGGCACAGCCCTCCAGAGCGGTCAGCGAAGGACCTCAGAGGGGCTCTGGGGAAGAAGCACCAGAGCACAATCTCCAAAGGAGTGAGCCCACGCAGACCCTTGTGCTGGGTCAGCATCATCCACTCCTGCAGGTCTGGGAGAGCCCATTGGAGGTGGTGCCGGGGCATTCGTTAGTGGGTGATCTGTGAATCATCGTTCTCCATCGTCAGCCTCCCCCCGCCCCGTTCCACAGTTCCAAGCACACGGGTGCCAAGGGGAGGAGGGGAAGCACCCCACACGCACCGGGACATCAGTATGAATCTTCACCCACCTTCCAGCCTTGCTCAGAAATGAGTTTCTATTTTCATCTCCTCCCCGAACAGAGGGACAATCACTGGAAAAGTCTAAAGCAGTGTTCCAAAATTACGATCCTGATCCCCTCGCCTCTGACACAGATTCTACTTCCTGCCTACCTGTGTACCTTTTGGACTATTTCCCAAAAATCATCTATTGGGGTCCTCTATAAATTCCATCGATTTCTGACTTCTAATAAATTCAGTTGCTGACACTATGTTTCCTTACTCAGTTCTCTTGCATTATTTGCGTCTCATAAGGAAAAAACCCTCTTAATTTACTCTTATATATTCTTGGAATTCTTATATACTCTTTTAAGTTTAATAATAAAAGTATTTCTAAATACGAGCTTTCTCTGGACCCCAACTTTTGCTGAATAACATGTGTTTGAAACATAATATTATTATACTCAGTTCCTACCCTGTATATAATTACGATTGCTATTTTCTCACTGAATCAAGAGATAGATTTTTTTTTCCCAAAAGTATCCAAACCAATTCCTTTTTCTTTTTTTGTTAATTGCTACTTTTGTTGTGGCTAAGGAATATTTTCTGAATACAACTCCCACTTTGGGGTCTTCATTTGGGTTTTCTTTGAGCCCAACTTTTGTTTATGTTCCAAAAGCGTTTAGAAGGAAAGTGTAGGCAGTTTTGAATAGAGACTAATAATTACACTACCTATTTTTTACTCATAATTTCCATGTTTTAGTCTTGAGCTGGGTCAGAAAAAGAGAACTTTCGGGGCGCCTGGGTGGCTCAGTGGGTTAAAGCCTCTGCCTTCGGCTCAGGTCATGATCCCAGAGTCCTGGGATTGAGCCCCACATCGGGCTTTCTGCTCTGCAGGGAGCCTGCTTCCTCCTCTCTCTCTGCCTGCCTCTCTGCTTAGTTGTGATTTCTCTCTGTCAAATAAATAAAATATTTTAAAAAAAAGAGAGAGAGAGAACTTTCACTACGATGATGTTTAATTTTTTTAATAGTTGTTGTTGATACCATGGTATTTATTAAACAAATATTCACAGATGTTCTATCTCCATCAGAGATGATCAGGGTTTTGCCTTGAACCCCGTTCCTCCCAGCGTCCTCTAACAATGCATTATTTTACATACCTGCGCTGAGTATATATTTTCTAATCCTTCGATTTTGAGTTCCTCTGTGTCCTGTCTTCTCAGATATCTTTGTAAATAATACATTGTGTTTCTTACTCTATAGAAGAGATTGTCTTTAAAGTCATGAAAACGAATACAGCATGTATATCATGACCATCGTCACGATTATGATCCTGGTTTTTCTGTTTAATGCCTTCTTGCTGTTAATTCTTATACTTTTCCACAGGCTAATGTTATTTGGAATTTAAGAAAACTTCCCTTTTTTTGAAGATTTTATTTGTTTATTTGACATTCAGAGATCACAAGCAGGCAGAGAGGCAGGCAGAGAGGGAGAGGGAAGCAGGCTCCCCGCGTTGAGCAGAGAGCCGGATGCGGGGCTCGATCCCAGGACCCTGAGATCATGACCTGAGAGGAAGGCAGAGGCTTTAACCCAGTGAGTCACCTAGGTGCCCCTAAGAAAACTTCCTTTTATCCTACAAATAGGTAAAGAGTGTTGAGGACCCCGTTCTTACCACATCAGGAATATCCTCTACTCTCAGAGTTACTGCTCTGGGCACAAAACTCAGTTGTCTTATTACCTACTTTGCAAACACCCTTGGAAATTCCACAGGAATAATCTGAGTCATTGGACCAGATGGGAATCATCAATCTGTCACCATGACGTCTTTCTTTCTTTTTTTAAATAATACTTACGTTTGCATTAAAATTTGATCTTCCCTGACTCCTGGCAATGAGCTCCCTAGATGTGTGTCATAAGACAGAACTGTGGCCATCAGTCTGAAAACCAGAGAGGTCACGGGAACTCAGGGCCTGAAATTCAGACCCTCTGTGACACAATCTTCCAGACTTTTCCCCTGCCTTGTGGTTGGCACCTAGTTCTCCAGATTTCTTTCTCTATCTCTCTGTAAACCCCTCAACACTCCTCAGTGGTGATGGGCCACGGGTCATGAAGGTTGCCCTGGGCTCCGCACCTACCCCTCAGCCTCGCCCACATACCTGCAGCTCTGAGTCTGGGGGTGGAAGTTTCTAGACTTCCTATGGGAAACTGTCTTCCAAACCCCTCAGTGGACCCTTTACCCACCTTCTCTCACCATCTGATCTCTTGTCTCAGATTCTCCACACATGTTGAAAGCATCTGGCTTTTTTGAGAATATCCTTCTCTACTTTCCAGTGATATTAGATATTTTTCCATACTCTTGTATTTGGGGCTCATTTTATGAGAAAACGGAAAAAAGCAGGACCCCAAGGCTGAAACTGTCACCTTGAAACCTAGACTCTCATGGGCCTGGCGTTGTTTTCCTTTCTCCGAGAGTCCCAGGCAGGTTGGGCCATGGAAACCCAGCCTTCCCGATGAAGAAAAGGGCTACGTTCACTGCATTGTTCCCAGATGCCGACGCAAAATTGGTTTTGTTTTAACCACACTGAAGGATATCGTTAAAACATACTAATGGAGGGCTCAGTCGCTTACGCATCTGCCGTGGGCTCAGGTCACGATCCCAGGATCCTGGGACCAAGCCCCGAGTCAGGCTCCCTGCTCAGCCAGGAGTCTGCTTCTCCCCCTGCCTTCTGCCTCTCCCCCTGCTCATGCTCTCTCTCTCTCTCTCTCTTTCTAATAAATAAATAAAATCTTAAGGGGAAAAAAAAACACACCAATGAGTGGCCCACAGGACATCCTATGTTTAATGAAATCCCTCTTGCTCCTGAATGCAGAAACCATTTTTGTGGTGGATTTCCATTTGTATTCTTTGTCTTTTGTATTTAGGTCTCAACCACTAAATTCCTGTCCCTGCCCAACCTGACACATTTCTTCTCTCTCTCCCGCCTCTGCCCCTCTTCTGGCCAGATTTCCACCTTCCTCTAAGCCCGGGGAACAGTGAGGTGCCCAGCTGTCCCGTGGAGGGGTCAAGTTTTGAGACAAGCTTGACAGATGCTGGGTGACGCTCTGAGCGATCGGGGACAGCTGGTGCAGACCCCGCGGGCCTGGAGGTGAGCATCTGAGTGAGAAAAGGATACGCCAACAGACGTCCTTGTGATCCCACGCCCAAAAATGCCCGGCTGAAGGAGGAACCCAGGCGCCACTGCATCGCAGAGCCTGACCTGGATGGGACATGCCCCAAAGGGACCAGAGCTCCAGACCCAAGCTGCACAGACAACGTGAGGGAGAAAGCTCTGGGATGCCGCCCCATCTGGAAAGCCCACGATCCACCTGCCCTGCCCACTGCCTCCCCCAAAGCCCCTCCCTCACAGAGACCCATCACCCAGTCCGGCGCCTCTTCCAACAGTGGCCTCTCCTCCCAGGATTCGCGCGCACCCCGCGTGTGCAGGATGGCAGGGAAGCATTGGTTTGACAACTAAATCTTTTATGTCCTATTAAATGCCCGTTCTCATTTTTTAGCAATCCCTCTTTGTAATTCAATGTATTGATCAAAAAAGTGGTTTCTGTCTGTGGAGAGAAATAGAGCTACACGTCTGGCTTTTGTTTGTTTGTGTTTCTTAATGTTTTGTACTCCTGCATTATTCAAGCACCCAGAGGCTGCACACGACGGCCCCATTTTTATAAATCCCCCAAATAAATAAGTAATAGCCTATTTAGAAAAAGTACTTTGGTTTTTCCCAGGATGTTGGCTGCTGGCGTCTGGTAAGTCACACCTAACAATGCAAGCCAAAGGACAGGCCAGGACAGTGTCTCCTGACAGGCTTCCGACCTTAGAAGTAAAAATTACGGCCACGCCGCCCAGGTGTGCCTTGGAGGGGAACACAGCCAGAGAGCTTCTCCGCTCCGGTTTCCTGCTTGCCTTCCTCAGAAACCCGGCTCGCTCCTACATTCCAGACAGCACACAGTTAACTGAATGACAAATGACTTTATGAGAGTCTTGCATTAAAAGAAAATACAGACATTTTGTTCAAAAGCATTTTTGGGGTTTGGTTTTGTTTTTTTTCCCCCTACAACTCTTTGCCCTGTGACCCACGAGGCTCATGGGTGCTCCGAGGAGATTTACAGCAAGGGTTGATTCACTTTGGCAAACGGCGATGGAAAAGGGAGATAATTTTCCTTATTATGCTTGTTCTGAGTTTCTCTGATTGAAGAAGGGAGAGGAGGAGCCTGTGCATTTTCCTCTGACGGAAGCCTCGTTCATCTCAGGACTTGGGGAGGGGCGTAAACTGCTCATGTCCCCACCCCCCGGGGCTCCCCCAGAGGCGTCCTGCCCACCTGTTCCTCCGTGTCACCTTCGAGGCAGCGGCTCCCCCAAAACACACTGAAGGCAGCGCTGAGGCTGTTGCGTTGTGTGGCCGGCAATACAACATTTAAAATAATTCACCCAACATTAAGATATTTCCCTTTTTTTGTGATCGATCTCGTGTCCTCTAATTGCAAGGGCACATCTCCATGACAACGTGCTCACGGGAGCCCAGCTGTGCAGCCAGATCTGCGTGTACCTCCCTTACTCCACACTCCCGGGAGGACCTGGGGCTGGATTTTTCCATGGCTTTCCTCCCGGATGCGTCCCCATGACGCACATTTTATGCACACTTCCCTGGCTCTCTCCTTTGTGGTGAAACGTATTAGACTTTCCCTTAGTTTCACTTTGGCTTAAGATCAATATTTCGACGAAATTCATATCTTTGATATATAGCAT
The DNA here is from genome assembly GCF_922984935.1 of Meles meles. Lineage (NCBI taxonomy): Eukaryota > Metazoa > Chordata > Mammalia > Carnivora > Mustelidae > Meles > Meles meles. The sequence goes on along the minus strand of NC_060072.1, from coordinate 147,809,273 downwards.
TTCACTAGGAGAGTATAAGAAGCCATATATTATTTTGCTCTTAAGAAAAATGGGAATCTGATCTGGAGATTACCGGCTAAGCGGTTGTGAGGATTTATTTGAATTCCTCTAAGAACCTGTTAGTGTATAATTTGTTGCACGGGATTTATGACCCTCCCAGGAGATTTCACTCACCGCCTAAGAGCGTTTCCCTGACCTGTCAGAGATGGGCTGCTGGGCCGGGATTTTTGTGTGTTTTTGTGTGTTCGCGCCGGGATGCTTCTCACGAAGATTTGGCTACGCGGCACGGACCTTGCTTGGAGGTGTTTCAACACGATGACAGTCCGGCACGTTCCTTCATAATTGAGTTCCTCACATTTTGAAATACAGCCCAAGGGGGCCTTCATTTTCTCTGCTCTCGCAAATCTCTAAAATGGGTGTCCACTGCAGCAGAACGTCTCTGGGGTTTACTGATCCTGTAAATCCTCCAGCTGATGGGACTATACCGACACAGCAGCGGCCAAAGAAAACATCTCAGCCCTGTCTCGGACTCTCCCCACACTGAAGAGCAGCTGGTCCGGGACAGGTGGGCAGGGGTGGGTGGAGAAATGTTTTGTTGCCTTTACTCTCTTTCTCAACCCGCTCTTTGGGATCCCACCGTGAACGGACAGTGAGCTAACCTGCGCTTGGGCAGCATGGCGCAGGGGACCATAGGATTTCTCACGCAAACTGTGAGTTTTGGCTTAAGAAAGGAGGGTGTTAATAATTACAGACGGCAACACTGGTCAAGACCGTCCCAAGCCACCTGGGAAGTTGGCTCTAGGACGATGTAAGCAATGCCAGAAGGGCTGCTGGATCCCCACTCTCTTAAACTATGGGGAAGGGGTTCAGGGCCCAGGAGGGAACTGGGGGTTGAACTCTGGGAATTATGGAGCTCATCACAAGCACCCAAGCCCTTGCCCCTGTGTGGGCTCCCAGCAGCCCAGCATCTGTTCATTATACCAACTCTGACTATGGTTTTAGACTGCAAGGACCAGGGGCACCTGAGTGGCTCATTCGCTAAGCATCAGACTTTAGCTCAGGTCATGATCCCAGGGTCCTGGGATCGAGTCCTGCATGGGACTCTGCACTCACAGGGGAGCCTGCTTCTCCCTCTCCCTCTGCCCTTCCCTCCACCTGTACACTTGCTCACTCTCTGTCTCTAATAAATAAATAAATAAAATCCAAAAGAAGAAGAAGAAGATGACGATGATGATGATTTCAAGGATCCTGATTGCTGCTCGCTTCACAAAAGGGTGGTAGATTTTATTAACTAATACAAAGAGAGGAATGGGCCTCATCATACCAGGAAAATGCCACCAACTTCAGGGGGTAAAGAAAAAAGTTAATTTACCATCCGCGAGTTAAGAAATCAATGGAACATGCTTGTACCTGGAAGTTGGTCAGTTTTAGGTTTGTCCGGGATATTAGGAGAGCCTCCCTGCTTTATAAATTGCCTTTGACGTGCCATTGGGAGAGGAGCCAGAGGACCGTGGAGAACAGAGGGGCCGTGCTGTGCTCAGAGGCATTTCCTCTCTGCCGCTCTATTCTGCGGTGGGGATTAGGATGCCAGAGAGAAATGGAAAATAGGAAGATTCTCGTGTGCTATATGCTAGATCTAGTGTGCGGCCCAGGAAAGACAAGACCTCGGCCGTGAGGTGCAGAGCAAACCTCAGACGTCATCTGAAAGAAAAGATGGCATGTGGGGGGGGGGGTTCTCTCACCCCGCGTGTGGTGAGCGGTCCTCTTCCTCCTGACTGAACCCAGATTCCTCGGACTCTCGGGACCACTGGCCCAGAAGGAGACACACGGCCACAGGGGCTGAAGCCAAGAACTTCCTCTGCCTTCCCTTCCTCCCTCGGGCACCAACCAGCCTCTCCAGCAACACACCATGAACCTGGATTGTGCTAGATTCGGGCTTCCGGGAACATAACCTGACAGCGGTCCCGGAGCTGGGACCGGGTCGCTTTTCCTTAAAAGAAGTGGCTCTCCAGGGAGCCGTGTGGCAATCCTGTTTCTTATTCACTCCATGACCAACTTCCGGGACCCCCGAGAACTTGGTTCCAGCGCTCCGCAGCCTGGCCGACTGAAGACCCGCTCCCCACAGACCCATCCGGCAGAGTCTGAGCGGGAAGAGTAAGGAAATCCTCGTTCCGATGTTGATTCATAAGGTTAAGAAAATTCCGTTTAAGAAGTGAACTTTGACACTTTCTCAAGACTTCTAGCTAACGAAGTTTCTCTGTACATAGGGATTTTTTTGCTGCACAGAACAAAATTATCCCAAGCCCACCTAAAAAGAAAGAAAAATCATTCCCAAAAGCCCCTCTCTCAGGGGCCAAGTGGAGGCACCTACCTGGGTCTCAGGTAGGGGCCAAGCTTTCTTAGCTTTCCATGCTCTCCCTTACTGCTTCCTAGACTCCAGGGTGGACAGTGACCTTCAGCGCATGCGCACGCGCGCGAGAGAGAGCACGCGAGAAAGAGAGGGAGGGAGAGAGCAGCTGACCAAGTCCGTCCTGCCCCACCTCATGTGCGTTCTGCACTGGCCCTTTGGTCCTGGGCCCATCCTGTCATTGCCAACTCGGCTTCTTTCATTGCTTCTTCATGCTAAAGGACAAAAGTCCGCACTAGGCTTCAGGGCAAGCTTTCCGTCCTTGCCACTGCTCTGACACCTGGGACAGGATGAGTCCCTGGGCGGTGGGCCAGTGGAGAAGCGTCCCAGGCCTCCACCCACTAGGTACTAGGGGGCCCCCTCTTGTTGAGTTGTGGGAACCAAAGTGCCCCAGACATCGCTAAACCACCCTCAGGGGATCGCGGCTTTAGAGACAAAGGCACCTGGGTTGATGTTCTAACTCCTTTCCATGTGATTGTAGATCAATTAGCTCATCTCTCTGTGTCTCAGTGTCTTCAACTGCAAAGTAAAATTAATTAAAATTTTAAAAATAATAATAATGGAAAATTTTCTGACTTTTGCAAGATAATGAAAACATTTAACCCAGTAGGATGTCATAAAATACTCAAAAATGAGGGTTATTATTTATAAATACATCCAAATAACCAGCTAACATTTTTGTTTGTTTGTTTTAGAAGAAAAACTTTAGGTATCAATTTAGTGTCCGGGAGTAGCAAACTATTCTTTAAACAATGTATTCACTCAGTCAAAAGCTACATTACAGTGTATTTGACCTAGAGGAGTCTTGTTATGCTTCACTCCTGAAAACCTCAAGCTATTACGTACATATTTACTCTCCGCCCTCTCAAAGTTCTAGTTCCAAAGAACCTTAAAAGTTATATCTGCATTCTTGAATTTGTCCTCACCCCAATATTACCTTTTTCAAAATTTTCAAAATAGAAAAGACAAAAGAGTAAAAACTGAAGGATGCAAGGGAGAAAGAGAGAGACGACTTTAAATCTGACTTTGAACTAAACATAATCATGAAGGTCTGAGGCGAGAAAGGGACACACGAGTCCCGGGAATGGACAGCGGGCGGGAGAGGGGGCGCGGACAACATTTCAAGTCCAACCCCCGAGCTTCAGCAGGGAGAAGGTGTGAGGGTGCTGCCTGCCGAGCACAGCAGCCCCCAGGCTGGGAGCCCCGATTTTGAAGAGTCTCAATCTCTTATAAAAATAGAAAGTAGTTTTCTAGAAACTCAAGGAATTCTCTTAGGATTTACCGTGGGGCTTCACATGATTTCATGAGCGTTTTCCCAGCTTGAAGCCAAGAGAGTAGCTGCCCCCTGCCAGGCTCACGAGCGCCAAGGATGCCGTTAGCCAATTGTTAGACTCGCGACCTGGAGTGTTGATTCCAGGCCCCGGAGGAAGGTGACACAACTCTACAAACCACACTGTCAAAATGCATCACCCAAGTTCTAGCAGACCGTGGGCAGCCCCGTGGGCAGTCCCCCTGTTAGAGGACACGGGGGAGTCCTGTGCACACACCTCCCAACGCACCCACAGGCCCCAAGCCATCAGTGCCCATGGAAGGAAGGACGGAGCCCCACACAGGACCCTGGGGACAGAGGGCGGGTCCGCAGCCCCAGAGCATTAAATGTCCGAAGTCAGGGGTGCGGCAGGGGGAGACCAGAGCAGACAGTTTTAGGACCATGAAACTATTCCGTAGGATACCGTGATGGTAAATACATGTCAGTACACGCTTGTCCAGACCCATAGACCAGGCATTGCAGAGCGTGACCCTGGTGTAAATTACGGCCTCTGGGGTGATGACGATGTGTCCGGTACCATCTGTTGTAACAGATGCTTGGCCCGGATGCAGGTGTTGGTGGTGGGGGAGTCTGAGGGAAGACAGGGGTACAGGGGAGAGCTGTACCTTCCCCTCATTTTGTGGTCAACCTAGGATGGCTCTAAAATACTCTACCATGACAATGGAAAAGAAGAGTCATGGCCTTAAAAAAAAAAAAATCAGAGATATGACAGTCAGGATGATAAAAGGGGAAAAAATCCATTTTTTTTTACCCCATCCCCTTGCATACATAAAGTCACAATAAACCAATCTAATTTAGTTACTTGCTTGATAAAAGCTGTATTTACAGGGGCCTTCTGAGCTCTAGGCTTAAATGCTTTACATGGGTGACTTCCTTGCATCTCAAAAGAAGAGTGAGCTCCTGTCATTTTATCTCCATATTCGCAGGAAGGGCCTGAGACAGGAGATCTGGGAAACTGCCCAGGGTCCCCCAAGGGCGACGGAGTGACCTTCAAGACTCACACCAAAGGCCACCGCAGGCTCAGTGAAGAGGTCACTGTGATGGTCCGCTTCTGGGAGCGCGCGAACCCGAGGAGGAAACTGTAACATTAGGAAGCAACAAGCTCGCAGTCATCCTGCCTTCGAGGCGGAGGCAGCAGCCATTAAGAACAAGCCCCAGAAACCCCACGGCCGGGGAACGGAGCTGGGCACGGGATCCCAAAGGTGTGTCAGGACGCCGGGGCCGGTGGACCAGGAGGGGCACCGTTCCACTGGGTTGAAAAGCAGCGGTCTTACTCAATTCCGAGAGATTTGTTCAGAAAAAAAGGCAAATCCAACTCACTTTGAGAAATACGCGCGGATACCCAGGACACGGTTTAGAAGGAGAAGCCAAGGGACCCGGAACGCGGGCGCGGAGGTGCGACCCACATGGGGATCGGGTCTTGGCGGAGGCGGAGGGGCACGAGGGGGAGAGGAGGCCCGCGCCGTCCACGCGCGAAACGGCCCAGAAGGCAGGGGGAAGGGACCCACCATTTCCTGAGTCAAAGTCCCAGGGGGCCGCCCGCAGGTCCGCGCCTCCGCACCGCGCCCCCACCCCGCCACGTTGCTGGCATGGACGAGACCTCCCGCCCCGTCCCCCAGCACGCTGCCGTTGGCTCCCGGGTCCCGTCACTGCCACTGCCCATGTCACCCGTCCTGCGCTGCGGCCTCCGTGCGGTCAGGACGCCTGTCCCCGCAGCAGGCCGGCCCGAGCTCGCCGCGCAGGTGCGCGCTGCCGGCAGCCCCTGCCTCCCCGCATCCGCCCTCGCAAACACCCCTACCCCCTGCAGCTGCTTCACCGTCTCACGGGCCCCACCGCCCCCAGCTGGCTTGCCCCTGCCCCCCCCCCCCAGTGTCTAAGAGGGGCAGATGTCGCTTCCAGCCCAGCTGTGCAGACGGATGTGGCGGGACAGCGTACTGAGGACAAAAGCCTTGTCCCTGCGACAGAGCATGTCGGCTCCCGTGTTTGAAGTTCCCGCACCCACAGGAGCTCCGCACACCGCTGATTGCGCCGACCTTGGGGTGGCTCAGGGGCTGGGAGGGGGGCACACGACTGCCGTCCCACCCCGGGGCTTGTGTTCCCTGGCCTCGAGGTTTCTCCAGGATTCTCGCACACCCGATCCTCCCACCACCCCTCTGACCCTTGGCAGAGCCCTGCCTCCAGCTGCAACACAGAACACAGCCCTGGGGCAAATATCTGTTCTCAAGTCTCCCTGCCTCTCCCCTCTACCACCCACCCCAGGCTATCCCTCATTTGGGATGGCCGTGGGTGCTCATTCTGGGTGATGAATTATGTAGGCGCTCAGCCAGTCAGGACAACCCAACTGCTGACTCAGACACTGTCTCCCACAAATGGGAGAGGGCCAGCTGGTGGCCAAGCTCCAGCCACTCACACAGAAGCAGAATCTGCTGAAGGTCTTCTTAGAAGAGTTGGCTTCCCTGACACCAAGGAACTACAGGGGAGAGCTTGCTGGGGCTTTCCGTCTCCCACTGCCCTGCCTTGACATGGATGTGATGTCCGGAGCTGCAGCAGCCAGCTTATGACCATGAGGTGGAAACATAAAGACAAAGGTCGGGGCGCCTGGGGGGCTCAGTGGGTTGAGTGACTGCCTTCAGCTCAGGTCATGATCCCAGAGTCCTGGGATCGAGTCCCACATCAGGCTCCCAGCTCCATGGGGAGTCTGCTTCTCCCTCTGACCTCCCCTCTCATGCTCTCTCACTCTGTCTCTCTCTCAAATAAATAAAAAATTAAAAAACAAACAAACAAAAAACCAAAAGTCAGCAGGGGAAGAGGGTAGCAGGCGACGTATTCACTTTGCCGACCAAGTCTTGGACCATGCCACAGGTTTAGTTACGAAGTAAGCAGTAAATATCCTCTATGCCCTGCAGCCAGAGGCATTGCTAACTAACACAACGCCTCGCCCCAGATCTCTTCCTTCCAGGATCTCTAACTGGCTTAAAGACCCAAGCAAGAAGTCTGGGCGTATTCACAAACTCATCTTACTTCTCCTCCCCTATTTACATTTTGGCCAGGTTTTCTTGAAGTCACTTGCTCTCTTCCTTTCCTGAGTACTTCTTCCCCCTACCCTCCTCATCTCTCACTTTGGTTACTCCGTAATTAAACCTATTTGAATCCTGACCTTTCAATCCCCCCGCCACGCTGTCACCATCTTTGTAAGCCAGGCAGCCAAGCACGGCCCTGTTGGAAAAGCTCAAGCTCCCGCCCAGCCTGGACCATGCATTACCCCATCAAGACATCCCCTGGAGGCCTCTCCATGGTCCCACATCTCCAGCCTTTCCGCTGTCGCCGCCTGTGCTCAGCCAGGTGCCCCGTGTTCAAAACTACAGTTTCCTTAGGAACTGCTGCCGCAGACCTTCGCGCCTGTGCTCCTTCACCACCCGGAAAGCTTTTCTTCTTTTGCTAGCTGGTGTGAGACATCTACCCTCCAAGATGCAGTGCGATGCTTTTCCTATAACACTTTTCTGTTCCCCTCCATCCCAGTGGAGATCCCACTCTCCCCTGTGTACGCCCACTTCATAAGTAGGTACATCGCGTTAAGTGCGGTATTTCACGACGTGCCTGAGACCCTATGTTCCTGTTGGTCCCGTGAGGACTGGGAACATATCGCCTCTGTGTCTACAGAGACTCATACAGATCTTGGCAAATAGCATGCACTCAGCAACCGCTGCAGGAAAGGATGAGTGTAAGCGTATTACGAGTGCAAATAGTATTTCACTTTTGGGTGTGCCAATCTCTCTCTTTGCCAGAGTGTGAGTCCCTTGAAGTCGGATTCTATGTTCCTCACCTTTGAATCCCCGAAATATAGCAAAGAGCAAACATTCATAAATGTTGCGTCGAACACACCAGGACGGAGGTCATTCTTGCATCAAGGGGACAAGCGAGCTCATGTGTTCGTCATCTTACATAGCTCAGACACCGCTTCGTACAGAAGGGGAAGGGAGACACAGGGGCCAGAGACCATGAGCTGAATTGAGATTACCTGCTCTCCAGTTCCCTTCTGTCAAATATATTCTGTGTGACCTTGGCCAAGGTGATTAACCTCTCTTAACGCAACTTCCTCAGATGTGCTATAGGTTTGAAAGTGTTTGCCTCACACAGCAGCGTAAGGATTAAACGGGGCAGCGGGTTTAAGCTGCTTGGCACAGACAGGGGACCGGCATGGTAGCCGCCCAAACGGGCACCCCAGCCTGCGGGTGAGACGACAGACATTTACCACCTCCCCGTCCTGGGGGCTGGGACCCCAAGGTGCAGGCATCGGCAGGACTGGTGTCTCTCCAGGCCTCTCTCCTGGGCATGCGGACACCGTCCCCTCCCCGTGTCCTCACGTGGGCGTCCCTCTGAGCACGTCTGTGTCCTGCAATCCTCTTCTTATAAGAACACCAGTCACATCGGATTAGGTTCAGCTAGTGACCTCATCTGACCTTAGTCACCTCTGTAAAGATCCTGTCTCCAAATACACTCACACCTTCAGGTCCTGGGGATTAGGACGTCTACACAAGGATTTGGGGGAACACAATTCAACCCATAACATGCTGGCATATGGAATGCCGTGGGTACATAACAGTACAGTTAGTAAGTACTCTTTTTGAGTAAATGGCCATTTATTCCTATATTTATCACTTCATTTATTAATGCATGAAAAAGACATGAGTCAGGTGCCTTCTGTGTGCCGGACGAGGTCAGCTCCCGTGAAGCTGGGAGGGAAAGAAAGAACAACCACAGCATCGTCAGTGAATGCACCTTGGACCCCGGAGCTATGGCTTCGGGCGGACACAGAGTGAAAGCCCAGGCTGCCGTGGTCGGGGAACCTCTACTAACATTACTGATGTTACCCAGGAAAGGCAAACCTCCATTTTCCCGAGAGAAGGGGAGCCATCCGTCTCCACCACCGGCTTGCCAGGGGCCCTTCTCACGTAGTCACCTGGCTTTCAAGGCAAGAGGGATGGGAGGGCTCTGAGGGCACAGGGAGCCCCAGGCTGCGCTCACGGAGAGGCCAGACTGAGTAGCCTGGGTGGGAAGAAGAAAGTCTCTTTCCCCACAAGAGTGAACCAGCTCCAGGCTCAAACCTGAACTTTGAGGAACTGAGTGCAAAGACGGACACTGCAACTCACATTGAAAGAGCTGATTTCGAAAGTGGAACAGAGAACAACAACAAAAACACACACGTGTGCACATGCACTCACACAGATGCGAGCACACGCACGCCCTGTATGCACACAAGCACACGCGTGCACACACCGTGCACACTCTGACATACACGTGCACACACCATGTACATTTGTGCACACACCTGTCTGTGCACACGCATACACTCCATACACGCATGCCCACACTCACGCACACGTACATGCATGCCCACACATGCACACATGGTCTGTGCCACAACCAAAGGCGCATCCAGAGCGTTGAGAGAAGCAGCAGCTGTCCTGGCGTCACGGGTGGTGAGAAGACGCTTGAAGAACACGTTACAGACTTCGTCCTGCCACGCACGTTCATCACACGGAACCGTGTTCAGCTCACTGCAGACCATCACCCGCTACATGTTTATGTGGGTTCAAATGCTTGTGCCTGACTTTTTCATTGTCTCCTTCAGAGATATTTTCAAGAGTTCTTCGGGGTATCGGGACAGCTGTCTGGACCAGGCGGACAGAACCGCCCACCTCACTGAAGAAGGGCAGAATGTGTCTCGGGAGACGTGCGACTCGGCCAAGGGGTGACTTCTGCTGAAGGCACTTAAAAGATGTCAGGTCCAAGAAGGATGCGCTGCCTTCCCCTTCTTCTCCTGGATGCGGGAAGAAAGACTCCACATGGACAATGTCCTCCTGTGATGGGGGAAAGCTACATTCTCGCCACCAGCGCCAAGCTGGAGCTGAAGAGCCAGAGACCTTGTCCCAGTGACCTGTCTTCCTTGGCATCCTTGTAAACCGACGTATTTTTCCAGAAGTTCCTCTGTGTGTTCAGCCTGGTGGAAAAGCATTTAGGATTGCCTCTCTTTGGGTCTTCAATCCCTATGAGAGTTCGCAGCACCTAAACCTTACATGAAACGGCCGTGGGCTTGTCTCCTGCTTCAGGTTAACACTCAGGCCAGGTCTGCACAGAGACCCTAGGTGCACGGGGGGGACCCTCTCCCGCCTGACGGAACCTACTAGAGCTGTGTTCTCTGTGGTCCCTGAGTAAACCGCACCTTCATGCCCTTGGCCTGGACGCAGCAGATCGAGCCCTGTATCTGCCGGACGTAAGGACCGCACGGTCCCCAGACCGCAGGGAGGGCTGTGGTCGGGGGACTGGCCTGCTAAGGGCTGGGCGCACCCGCACAGGGACAGCTGCACCAGCCAGGGCTTCCACAGGTAGAGGCCAGACCACCCCCCGGATAAAGTCCCTACCCGCTGGGGGCAGCACAGAGGGTGAGGAGATGAAGCTCGCCATCCTCCGTGGGCAGCAACGTCCGGAAACCGCGCATACGTGAGCAGCATTCAGTGTTTTAATCAGATACAATGAAGGTTGGAGTCTCTCTGACACGTTGGCTGGTACGCATGACTGTCACCGTGCCACACGCTAATTGGGCATAAATCCGACGGAGCACACACAAACGTCCATCACTGGGACGAGACCAGCATCCGGGGCCACGCTGGTGAGCGAGAGATCAGGGCAGAAACGGAGGCCCCTGCACCTGAACCCAGAAACTCCTCAGGTGAGTGCTGGTGGCCCAGCAAGCTCCCTGCCCCGTGCCCGGGCCAGGCTCCTTCCCAAAACTTCTGTCACTGCTGAAGGAGGGGTGGTTCCAGGCTTCCCCGGCAGTCGGCCACACAGGGGTCCCCGCGTCAGCCTGTCCTGGCGCCGGGGAACGGGGCCTCACTCCCTGCCTGGAACCCAGGTCCCTCGCAGTCCGCATTCCCAGGAAAGACGCGCACTGAGAGGCCTCCTGACCACCGCACCCAGGAAACTTTCGAGAGGCGCAAAGACGGCTCTGACCCGGCCTCCCAGAGACGTCTCCTTCCTCGTCTGTCCAGAGTGCCGCACACTGGTCATGAAGGCCTCCGGGGCTCGGCCCAGCAGTACCAGGCACAGAAAACCGTGTCAGCTGACCTAGGACAGAGCTCACCGCAGTCTGCCCCTTCGGCAAATGGCCCTGGGCACAGTGGCCTGGGCTGTGAGCTCAGCAAACACTGGACTTCACTTGCTCCTCGTGACAAATAGGGACATGGCGGCTTGAAGAAGCTCCTACACCTAGAAACGGAAGAAGAGCCAAAGCCAGTCCCTCCGCCGACAAAGAATGGCTCGTTTCAAGGCAAACACTGCTATTGGTTTTTAACCAAAGTAAAGCAGTTTTGTTTTCTGAACTGATTGCGGAGAAACCCACAGAGGAGCAGGGCAGTCACAGGCCACTGCTGGCGGGGCCATCCTGGGGACACCCCTGACCTGGGCTGGGGCACCAGACCAGAGGGCCGCTCAGGGGCTGACTTTTAATTTTATGGTTTTGTGACTGCATCAAATAAGATAAGATAAGAGCACAGCCTGGTGAGATCTTATCTCCTCCTCAGCACAGCGCTGGAATAGTGCGGAGAAGTCGGGAAGAGAAACCAGATACACTCACGTGTGCTTGTGCGTGTCATGTGTTCATGTGTGTGTGTTTGTCCGCATGTGATTGTGTGTGTGTGTCCGCATGTGATTGTGTGTGTGTGTCCGCACGTGATTGCACGTGTGTGGGAGCATGTGTGTTTGTCTGCACATGATTGTGTTTGTCCGCACATGACTGCATGTGTGTGTGCATGTGTGTGTTTCTCAGCACATGATTGTGTGTGTTTGTCCACACGTGATTGTGTGTGTGTGTTTGCCTACACATGATTGCACGTGTGTGTGTTTGTCCGCACGTGATTGCATGTGTGTGTGTTTGGCCACACGTGATTGTGTGTGTGTTTGTCCGCACGTGATTGTGTGTGTGTGTGTTTGTCCGCACGTGATTGCGTGTGTGTGTGTTTGGCCACACGTGATTGTGTGTGTGTTTGTCCGCACGTGATTGTGTGTGTGTGCGTGTTTGTCCGCACGTGATTGCATGTGTGTGTGCGTGTTTGTCCGCACGTGATTGCATGTGTGTGTGTTTGGCCACACGTGATTGCGTGTGTGTGTGTTTTGCCACACGTGATTGTGTGTGTGTTTGTCCGCATGTGATTGTGTGTGTGTGTGTGTTTGTCCGCACGTGATTGCGTGTGTGTGTTTGTGCCCATCTATTTGTGTGCACTGTGTGAGTGCCTTTGTGTACCTGTGTGTGCGTGTGCCCGGGTGCGTTTCCTGATAGTTCTTACCTAGGATGGAAAGAAGTGACTTTCCAAAACGGAGAAATCATCACAAGTAAGCTCTGAAGATATATTAAAAACTGGTGACCTGGGGGAGGAAATGAACGGAGGTGCTCAGGGCTGTGCTTCGGTGAAGACGGTCAGGATCCTTGTCCTCTCGTGAAAGCCTGTGGCTGGGCGGGGACGTCCACAGGAAGCCCCTGGAGCACACAGCCCCCTGCTCGGTGATGTGCCTCGGTGGGCCACCGTCCTCGGAACCCTGGGCGCAGGCGGGTTAGCCCCGGATCCGAAGAGCCTTGACTTCCTCTACAAACGGAGGTCAAGGCTGGGTCCTGGACCAACTCCCAGCAAGCGGCTCTAAGAGCCAGGATGTGAGCCCGTGTCTTCCAACTACAAAGCAAAATGAACGGCATAAATGGCCTGATTTATAACCTTGATGCCTCCTACCCACTGGAGTCTGCGTGCTCATTTCGGTGGAAGCCTCATGAAATTTGATTAACCAGTTAGCTGAAAACATGCAGATAATCACAACAAAATAGTAGAAAACAGCCAGACGTTTTGGCCATAATCTTAACACCACCCTCTTGGAGGTGTTGGTTGGTTCCCTTAAAAAAGCTCAGTTCTCAGCCAAGACACACCCTTTTCAAGGGCACGTTCTCTCCTGCCGGTTTAACCAGTGGTGGTCTGTCTGCGTCACACAGTTGGCCCCCAGAGACTGACTGACACGGTCAATTCTATGGTATCCTAAGAAGAAAATCCTGGCAAAGAGCAGGAGTGGAAGACAGAAGGAGGGTGGGAGGCTGACAAGAGACTGTACCGCGGGAACGGATATTTTTACTCTATTTTAACTAAAGGTGTCAAGTTAAAATGACATGGGTTGACCCCAATTTACCCAAATAATTATCTTGCTTTACTTCTTCATTTCCAAGATGTTTCTGGTCTAAATATATTTCCCTTCCAACTGGTTTGTAAATCACTAACTTGCTGCCTTTCTTTGGCTGGAGCTTCTCTCCAGACCCGGGGTCTCCGGACCGTCTATCCTTAGGTCACAACCGCGGGGAGAGCGCCAAGAAGTCCCACACCAGCCTCCACTGGCTTTTCTCCCTAACCTGGGAAGATAAGTTCAAACACAGCCAAGAAAGGCATGACCCGGCAAGCCCCTGCCTGCAGTATTTGCACGGGCAGGGACCTCTTCTATCCAAGGATTGTGGACGGGAGTTTGCGGAAATCTTCATTCCTTGGCAGCTCTCCACGGTGGAGGAGACACTCTGCTTGCGTCTTGTGACTCTGTCTGGGGGGAAAGTGCAAAAACAAGTGAAGCGGCTGTTCCTGCAGACGCTGGGAGGTGGTGTTGCCAATCACAGCAACAACGGGCTCCCACATCCCCCAGAGATGCTCGGGAAACAGCTCCTCCCCTACGAGCCAGGAGGAGGACCAGGAAGAGGGTGCGTGGCGGGGAGCATTAGACCTTGATTGGAGAGGTTTAAGCTGTCACAGGCCGCACGCTGCCCATGTGGTGAAACTGCCCTTATCTTGAGAAAACCTCGACTTGATCATTCTTCCACTGACTTTCCCTTAATAACCCCCGGGTGCTTGAAGAGCATTGCTGGGACCGGGCTCTAGACCCAGAGGGGAGCCGCTGATCGACACGTGAGTGGGTGACCGACGGGTGACCCTGAGTCACCCACCCAGACCACAGCCAGGCGGTGGGACAGCAGGAGCCACCCCCCTGGGCGCCCCTCTGCGACCCCCGCCCGCCAGGCAGAGACTCTGAGAGGTCAAGGTGCTTCCTGGGGAGAGAGGGCAAGGGCGGCGGCCGCGGGCAGGGCCGGCTCTGCGGACGCCGCTGAGCTCTGGTCCGCGACTGTCTGTCAGAGTGACGGATCGCGCTCCCTGGTCTCCTCTCCACCTCATTTTCAAGTGACTCCTTTTTCCCTCTAATTCATAAATCCTCACTTTCGTGGGAGACTTCGGTATGATACTTTATCAAATGCCTTTTGAAAGCCCCCGCAGAAATATAACCTGTGTCCCGGACTTCCTTCTCTCAGCTATTTCTTCGGTAATGGAATCCATTTTTCAGAAAGGGAGCGCGCAGCGGGGCAGGGACGGTTCCTGGACGTGCCGGGCTCCCCCATGGGGCTGCCAAATAGCACCGTGAGGGCTCCGGGTAATTTGCCCTCATCGGCGCTCCCTGGGAACGCCACAGATAAACTCTTGACTTTTCCTGCAGTGAAAACCTTTACTTCCTCCAAACCCCCTCGCGAAAAATAATCTTTGCTTCCAAACCGCCAGGAAGCATGCATCCGTCTCCACGTAAGGACACGCAGCGAGGCTTCCCGAAAACACCCATGGGATGGACGGAGGCCCTTCCACTGTTGTGTTCGGAACCCCCTGCAGCCCCAGCCTGGGAATAAGGGGCTTTCTCTCTCCCCCTTTCTCTCTTTTAAGATTTTGTGCTTTGGGGGGCAGTTTTAGGTTCACAGCAAAAATGAAGGGAAGGCACGGCGGTTTCCCAAGTACATCCCCCCATCCCCCACCTCCCACCCCCGCAAAGGCACAGCCTTTCCCCAGCAACGTCCCCACCAGATGGTGCCTTTATCGCCGTCCATGAGCCCTCAGGGACAGGCCACCCTCCCCCAGAGTCCACAGAACGGTCCCCCTTGGTGTCGTGCGTTCTGGGGGCTTGGACGATGTCTGTCGCTACACCTGAGACCCAGCGGTCCCTCTGGCTCCGAGGGCCGGTCCCTCCCTCCGAGCTCAGAGCCTGTGGGGAGGAGCCCAGGGAGAGGAGTCCGCTCTGCCCACCGTCCTGAGCCGCAGGAACACTGCGGTGCCTCTGCCCCCTTCTACCTGCCTCTCGAGGCTGAACCCAAGCCCCTCGGGACTCTGCGTCCACACCCCAGGGGACACGGCCGCCTGGGCCTTTCCCTGAGCTGCTCCAGCGTTGGAGTCTGTCTGTAAGGTGAGGGAACTTGGCCTATCCGCCCCAGAAAGAAAAGCCAAGTACAAGGTGATTTCATTTGTGTTATCTCACACCCTAAAAAAAGACTAAATTCACCTCCTGATAAAGAAACTTGAGAGGATTTTTTATAACATCCCTTAGAAATCGCCTCCTCTTTAGCCTTCCTGTGATAACACAGGACAATAATAGCATGGTGATTCGGGGGCGATTTTCCTTAAATACCGCTTCCGTGAGATACGGAGCCCTTCGGATGTTTGGAAGCGCCGGGACTCTGTCCTCTAGGCAAGCCACATAGATTGAGGGACTCAGACAATGGGGTTTGTCCTAACGCCTCCGTGGTCACCACTTCTCCGTGGCTCACCATTCCTGCCGATTGGGCCACGTCCCTCCTCCCCTGGCTACGTCCAGACCCCGGTCAGCACGGCCTCGGCTCCAACCCGCCTGCGCTCCGGGCTCCGGCAAGGCCCTCGCTAAACCCCGGGGCGGGAGCCTTATGATTCAGCTGCAGAGATCGGCGTGAGCAGAAGCTCAAGCTACAAGCCGAGGAGGCCTGACGGGAAGATCCCTTAACCTGAGTTCCCGGGCAGGGGGGAGATTTAGAAGACGGTGAGCTGGCAATCGGAGAAAATGATACTTCATCCCTTATCTCAGTTTTCTGCTTAATCTCAGCATCCTGGAGGAGAGGCTGGTCTCTTCCGGACTATCTTCTCTCCATGACAAATATTTTCTTTCTAAAATGCTGACGATCTCTTCAGATGAGAATTCATTATTTAGAACATGTAACAGGTGTATCTGGAAATTCATCAGCTCATGCCCGAGTCCGGGGCGCACGATGAGCTTCGTGAAATGGGCGCGAGCCGGTGGGCAGACCCCACAGCAGAGGTCCCCGAGTGCGCCCGTGGACCGCGTCCGCCGCGCCACTGACACCCCTCCGAGCCCCGTCCTGAGCTCCCAGTGCCCATCTCTGGAGCAGAATCCAACAGCAGCACAGGAGACCCCCGAGCCGCCCGACCTTGCCGGGCACAGGGGACACAAAAGAATCGGGTTTGGGGTGGTGGGGAGAACCGACGTGGGGGCGTGGGAGAAGCTGCGGGTCTGGTGTGGTCCCCGCCGAGGGCTGGGGGTGGCTGAGGCCGGGTGGCTGGCAGCAAGGGGAGCATGGGGAGCAGCTGGGAGGGGGTCGTCCCTGCTCGGGTGCTGATGACGAGCCCAATCTGCTTGCCCGCGCGGCGTCTGCAGCAGCCCCTCCGGCAGGGAGAGCCCCCCCCCCTGCCGTGCAGGACAGTCAAGGAGGAACCAGCAAGGCTGAGGCCAAGGGCACAGCACCTGGCAGGGGTGTGACTCCGACCTCACGTTTCATTTTTCCGTCATTCCGTCTCCAACCTGACGGACCTCAGCCCCACAGACTCCGCACGTTTGTCCCTGAGATCAGGACTTGCCGCCCCCAAGCTTCCACACCTCCGTTCACACGCCCTCCTTTGTGAGGCGCCCTCGTTTCCAACCCCTCGGATGCCAAGCACAGTGCCCACGGCTTCTGGACTCCTGTCGCCGCACTGTCTGCCTCCCACCAAATCTACCGAGTTCTACGGACGTCTACGTGAGTAACACGCCCCGATCCGTTCTCCCTCTCTGCACCCCACAGGAGCGTTTGTAGTCACGTCCGTCCCACGCTGGGAAGATCTAGGACTCACCTCCTGGATGCAGGGAGCCCCATCCGGCCCCTGGCCCCCCAGCTCCCTATTACTGCCATCAGCCAGGTGGCCTGCTTAGCTTTAAGACGGCCACCAAACGTCCCCCAACCACACGTGTCCCACAGGGCGGCCCCCTCCAGCGGGTCCTGGTGCCCTGGGTGTGTGCTGTGCCCTGCAGCCTGGCCTCACCTCGCCCCAGTGCTGGGGATCCGTTCTCCTTCTTCCTTCTCTGTGCCTCAGCCCGAACCCTGGGACTCCCTCCGCCCCCGGGCACGCGCTGTCTGCCCCACGCTCTCTTCCTGCGGCCCCGTCAGCCCGGACTTCCCCTCAACCTCACCAGTTGTAGGCGTTTTCTTAAAAGGGAGGAGGACGATTTCGATGACCTCAGATGACGAGCGTTTGCAAGTCTGCCCGGGGTGTGCATTTAACACAGATAAAGTCACGTCTGGACCATCGCTCCTTCCCGCACCTCCACAGTGATGGTCTAGGAGGAAGCAGGGGGTGGGCTGGCCATCGTGGGGGCTCCTGGGGGCTCAGGGTGTTGGGGGACTCAGGACCAGCCTTCCCAGGACCGCCCCTCTGCCCTGACCGTCACTGAATCAGACGTGGCCTTCCAAATCTCCCACGTCCTTGTGAGGCCGGGACCCGCTTGCTTCACTTTCTTTCCTTTGTCTGGACCCCCCCGCTCTGTTTTCCCACGTATGGAAGTGCCTCCCCACCACACACAGCAACGTGGGAGTGATCAGGGAGCAGCAGCATCACTGCCTCTGAACCCCGGCTCCCGTCCCATATCCGGTCCCTGACGACCCCTTTTCCCACCATGAGATGCGGACGGATGTTTCTCACAACACTTTCCTTCCCATGTCAGGACTGTGTGCCCCACTCTCCTGTGAGGCTACTTAATCCTCCCACTCCCCTCCAAACTCCAACACCCTTTCTCTTCCTTCCTGAGGAAGGAAGATACTGGAACAGAACCCGCCCGCTTCCCAGCCTGTCCCATTCACCTTCCTGCCCCCAGGATGACCGAGTCCCTCCTCGGGGCTGCGCAGGGACAACTCCCCCTTCTCACCCATGGACGGGGTGGGGGGCAGCAGCTGGAAATCCGGCCCCTTCTCTCCACCATCAGAGACTCGCTCCACAGATGGACCCTCCTTGGGCATAAAGGGGTTATTCCTTTTCCCGCCCTACAACATACCCCCTTCCCCTTACCTTCTGCCCCGGATCCCCCCGTCCCGTCCCTTCCCCTCCCCTGTAGTCGCAACGCTCGTCCACATTAGCCTTCATCCCGTGTCTCTTCCTTTAAACCCCTGCAGGCAGGCACGGGTGCCCTTCAAGACCCAAATGTTGTCCCACTCCCCGTGTCACTCCTCGGTGAGGCCTGTCCTAGCCACCGGCAGAGAGCACCGTTGGCAAGATCGGGGACTGGGGCAGCTGCCCTGGAAAGCAGCCTGGAGGTGCCTCCAAAAATTAAAAATAGAACGACCCGGGGCTCCCGGGTGGTTCAGTCCGTGAAGCCTCTGGCTCTTGGTTTTGGCTCCGGTCGCGATCTGAGGGTCGTGAGATCGAGCCCCGCATCAGGTGCTGTGCTCAGCTGGGGGGGGGGGGGGCGGTGGTCTGCTTGAGACTTTCTCTCTGCCTCTGCCCCTCCCTGCCCCACGCACATACACCTGAGAGCTCGCTCTCTCTCTCTCAAATAAATATATAAGTCTTTAAAAAATAAACAAATACTAAAAATAAAACCTCCCTATGACCCAGCAATCCTGCGTCTGGGCATACACACACGGGCAATGAAATGAGGGTCGGAAAGAGAGTCCATTCACCCAGGCCCATTGCTGCGTCACAACCGCCCAGACGTGGGGGCAGCCTGAGTGTCCGCGGGTAGACGAGCAGGTGAAGGACATGCGATCTGTTTACATGCATCCGGGAGCATCATTCATCCGTACAGAGGAAGGGGACGTCTGCGACAGGGAACACCAGGGGTGGACCTCTAGGATGTCATGCAAAGTGATATCGTCAGACACAGAAAGACAAACACTGTGTGACCTCCCTTGTCCGTGGAATCGAAAATGGACCCACAGGGACGGACAGTAGAACAGAGGTCGGGGTCTGGGGTGGGGAATGGGGAGATGGTGGTCCAAGGGCACAAACTGAGTTTGAGGACGGATGAGTCCTGGGCTCTCACGGGCAGCACAGCACGGCCGGCCGCCGTTACTAATCAACACTGTGAGTACTTGAGCATTACGCACAGGGTAGGTCTCCAGGGTTGTGACCACAAAAGAATAAAAAACGGGACTCATGCGAGGAGATGGGGACATTAAGTAGCTTGTTAATTAATCCCATCACAGTGCACTCATATCAAAACATGCCGTATACCCTGAATTTACAAAAATGAAGATTTAAGAAAAATTGTAAAAGGTAACATCGTCCGCGAGCGGAAAAGGAAACCGGTGTGGAAGCCCCAGCCACCCTGCTCTCCCAGCGAGAACTCCCCCCTCCCGCACACCATGCAACTGTCCTCTTTCTGGGTGCGTGGCTTTTCCATTCATTCATTCCCAACAGCGACCGTCCTGGATCCCCGCCTCCGGCCACCGCCCCACCAACTACCTGCGCCAAACCCCAGCACTGACCGCGAGCTCTCAAATTAACCGTTGATTGAATAAACCATCGTAAAAGCAACGAAACACCAGGGGCCTGACCTCCTCCTCACTTTGTTAGAAATCCGCTGTCTTTGCTTTCTCTTTCCGTCCCCACTCTTAGTTTTATCCTTGTTAGAGCAGGAAGAGACCCCTTGGGGGTGCCGTGGTGGAACTAACACTCTCGCTCCGGTTTGCAGAAGACACTTGCACTAGACAGAGAAAACAATGAAACAGTACGTCGCCCACAGGGCATCGGCTCCAGGGGCCGAGGTGAAGCTCGCAGGGGTTCCTTCCGGGAGTAACGAGCCTGCGGGGACATCAGCCTCGGCGATGCGCTCGGGGTCAGGGGTCCTATGACGACACCGCTTCCCGACTTTATCCCAGACAACTGAGAAGACAGAGACTGAACCCGCTGTCCCCAGGCCCAGCAGGAGTCCCAACGCACGGTAGGGACAGATTTAATGGGTCGTCATGACGGGTCCCAGGAGTTGATGGTGAAGCACAAGAGCCTAGAAGGAAAATTTCATGACTCTGAAATCCATAAACACGGCTCTTAGTAGGACCGTCAGAACGAGCTGGAGCCCGCCAGCTGCTTCTGTCTCCCGCCAGAGGCAGGCGGGAAGGAGACGCTCCGTGAATTTAATTTCAGGGGCTTGCATTATGAAAGCAATGCCTGCAGGAGCTTTTCCCCAGACTGGACACCGTGGCCGAGCGGACACACGCGCCCTCCTCCCCTCCCAACCGAGAACGACGGAGGAAACCGGACAAAGTACACAAGAGAGCTCTGTGGGGCCACTTGGGCCGCTTTGCCAGAGGAACCATGGTCACTCACCCGTCATGACAACCACTGTTCCCCACGTGACAGTGAAGACACACCAGTGGCCTGGGACAGCAAACACGCACAGATGACCGCGGACCTCGGGGAGTCGCCCGTGTCCGAAGAACCGAGGTAGCAGTGTCCGGGATGCAAGGTGGCAGCCAGCAGGGGCCCGACTCGCGGCTCTCCTTGACCCCCACTGCTCCCTCGCTGCAAAGCCAGGACTCCCTCGGGTACCGAGCAAATGTCCGAACCACCCCCCGCCCCCTGCTCCTGACATCCTCCCGGTGCTGCTGAGTTCAGAGGGGATTGTCCTCCCCACGACTTCAAGCCCCTCTCTTTCCCTCACTGCTCCGCAGGCACCGATCCGGGCGGGCGGATGCACCCGGCTGCACACACTCGCGGAAACGGCCCGTGTGTTTGGTTCCACTAGCACTCAACGCCCGGGCTCTCCACGGGTGACCGTGTGGGGGGAGCCTCCGTCCAGCCCCGTGGGGAGCAGCCACTCCGCTCCCAGTGGATACGGTCCTGGAGGCGCCTGGGCCCCGGATCCCCACATCTTTTCCTTTCCCGAGAAAGGCCAGAATTCTCAAACTCAAATTAAACTATCTAGAGTGGTAAATGCTGGAAACGAATGCATCAAGACGAATGATGAGTTAACTTTGTGCTCAGCAAACAAGTCCCATCTGCGGGCCAGGAATCTGGTTGCTCACCTCTGGCCTGTGGGGTTAAGCCAAAGGCCTGAGCACAACGCCCAGCTCTCCCGAGACCCTCCCCCGTCCTTCCCAGTCGGGCATCAGCTCCGGGGCAGAACCACGTCTCACCGCACACAAGCACAGGCTTTCTCCCCGACCCCGGGAAATGACGGCAGCCTCACGCTTGTCCGTGCGGTTGGAAGAAAATTCTGTGGGTGTAGCGGAGCCGGAAAAAGGGGGGATTTCAATTACTGGAAGGTACTGACCTCGTGACCCCTTTTTCCCCTCAGAAGGGAGCTCTGGGCCGTGGGGACTGGTGGGCAGCAGCACAGAATGAGATCCTGGGCTGTCTTCTCCACGCCCCGTTTCAGAGCTGGAACGTCCAATCTTGTATTCAGAACATGCCTCAGAAACTCCATCCCTAAGATCGAAAATACAGCTTTTCTGTCAATTGCAAACATACCGCATGGGCTTTTTCCTCCTCCTTAACATGTGGGGATTTCCCCTTCATCAACTGCAGCTCTGCCTCCTGTGGCCACACACAGGGGAAGGGACGGGGGCCTCTCTGGGGTCTCCTGGAGGAGCACTGAGCCCGTCACGGGGGTCCACGTCATGTCTGAGCGCCCTCCCGAGGCCCCTTCCTAACACCGTCCTGTGGGGATGTTGAGTTCAGTTTGCACACGTGGGTGCGGGGCACCCAACGCATGGTCCGGAGCGGGAGGGACGCGGGTACAGCAGGCAGCAGGGACCGTAAAGGGGGAAAGGATACAGTGCGTGTGACAAGATGCCAGGAACAACTGATATGGAGATGTGAGTCCATGATTCTGCCTGATACAAAACCGGTGACTCACCCGGCAGCCGGGACCGAAGTTCTCCCAGTCAGAGAACTTTCTCTACTTGCTCTTCCCTCCCCCCAAAAATACCGATTCAGCAGTACCAAGATGGGAAGCCTGTGCATCTCTGCAGGCGTGAGCTGCGCGGTCTGGAAGGGGCCCTGCGGAAACCCAGCGGGTCTTCACCATGGGGGGGAACGGGGCTCACCCGGCCCAACGGCTGGGGCAGGAGCGGACGGCCTGGGGAGGCCAGGGACCTGGGGGCCGCACAGTGTCTCTGAAGACACGAACTCAGACAGGTTTCCTCCTGGGCCTATCTTTATCCGTGTCCCTGGTTGGTCCCCGGCTGCAGCCTGAGTCACGCCACCCACTCCTGGGGACCCCCGGGCCCCAGACGGCAGCGTCCCCGCGGACAGGCTCCAGATGGGAGCACGTGCATTATGGTCTCGGTTCCTGCCTGGCACGTTCGCCTCCCACGATGCTCGGTGGGTTTCTCCCCGTAGAGAACCTGGGGGGTGATAACGATCTTCCGAGAGACGGTTTATCTGTCCCGCACAGACGGACGAAAGCTTTGTCAGTTTCCCCAGGATGGTTCAATCAGATGTCTTTGAAGACGGGAGAGAATGAGGTCCGCTTAATAAACATGTCTTGCTTTAAGGAAAAAAAAAAAAACTCTTTATAACAGCTCAAGATTTGTTTCCCTTTCTTCCCTCGACTTTTTAAATGCCTTTGAAAGCTGCCATTTGAAGCCAGGATGTCTGAACTTTCCTGGCTCTGCGTGCATGCACAGAGGAGAAGAAAGCCCGCCATTGTTACCCCCTCTTCTTTTTGGCGTGAGAGATAAGGCCTCGCGGAGTGCTGCTGTGCAACCCTGAAATTTAAGAAGATAGGCAATGCGGAAGAGCCCGGTGCTGCGCTTTTAGGAACACTCTTATATTATTTATATGAAGAAGCAAAGATACAAAAGAAAAAAATATTCTCGAAGGGAAGAAAATACGAAACACCAACACCGCACACAAAGTAATCAGCCGCCACGAGAGCCATGAAAACAGAGGAGACGTGGGGTTTCTCTCAGGGATGAAGCTTTCTAGGCACTGGATATTTTGAGACCCAGAAAATAATAATTTCTATGGTTTGCTTTTGTGCTCCTTCAAAACCTGTAACTCCACGTCCTTCACAAAGGCTCCCGCCTCAGAGAATTGCAGGCGGCTCAGCGCGACCCCGCCCACATAGCCGTGCACACGTCCTGCGAGACGCGCAGCTGCTGTGCGATTCACACACACGTGCAAGGAGACGCGTGCTTCGGGGAGCCCATGGCATGGGCCCTCACGCGCGGCCGGTGTCTCTGGAGGTCACTCCACGAGTATTTCTTGCGCAGGAAGTGCCGTCGTGGCGAAGGTGGGCGGGCACTCCGCTGGCTGGGAGGCGTCCGAGGTCGGCACCTGCGACGCCGCCTGTTGACGTGATCCCCTGCACTCGGGCCCGTCTGTAAACTGAGGAATCTTCCCACGTGCACCCAGTGCCGGAGAGGCGGGAGTGACATCCTGGTGTGACCTCCAGGGGAGGGCCTGGCTCTCACAGGACCTCATTGCCAACACACACCCCACGATGGGTTATGTTTTTGCCCTTTCCATCCTTCCTTAGGCCACATGGATCCCCCTTTCTCTAATATACAGCCTGAAATTATTTCTAAATAAACTGGCTCAAACGATCTGAATAATTTCCTTTGCTGCCGTCAGTTCTTCCTGATTGACGACGCCTTCTGACACATCTTTGCATCAATTCACAAATCACCTTCTAAAACAACATTCCCTGGGAAATGTGAAATTTATGAGACACGATCGTCGGCCGGAGGAACTCACGCCAACAACTGGAAATTAATCGACCCCCATCCGTCTTTACAATGCACACCTTTGCTCACTTGTGAATCTTTGTAACCCCAGGGCTGGCAATCACCCCAGATGTGGAATGAGTGGTGACACGATGCTCCCTTAATCTGTACTCAGTAATTTTAGAAGTCATGTGCTTTTGCATCAAACAGCCTGGACTTGAAGGCTAGCGACAATACCCTCGTGACCTCCATGTCCAACCTCGGTCCTCCCTGGCTGGCTGGTCCACCGAGAGCTGCCACCACGCCCCAGCCTCCCTCAGGGTGCAACGGGACCCATGAGCTCCTATGGGACACAGTCAGGTCACACCACGCATGTGCGATGGCTCGTCTCGGCCGTCGACTTGGCTGCGGGATGCCCAGAAAGCTGGTTCTTCTGGGGTGTCTGTGAGGCCCTCTCAGGAGAGATGAGATTTCACATCAGTGGACTGAGTAAAGCATTCGCCCTCTGTGGTGGCGGGCGTCCAACACTCCCGAGGGGGCCTGGATGGAAGAACAAGGTGGAGGGAGGGAGGGTCAGGCTCTACATGAGCTGGGACGTCCTCTGCCCTCGAACATCAGGCCGTTGGAGTCGCTGGAACGACACCCTGGACTTGTAGTGGCTGTCACAGCACAAGCCAGTTTGCAAAAAATCTCCGCTGGCGTGTCATCCATCCAGCCGTCTGTCTCCTGTTTGTCTGTTCTCTGGGGAACACTGACTAATACTAGGATTCTAGATTATTCTTTTACGGGAAATGTCCCTTTGGGGCACTATCCCTCCCCGTTGTGTCTTGGGCCTGGATGGGCAGCCTGGAGTGGGTCAGCGTCAGGCAGCCGAGAAGCACCAAGTTTGGAGACGAGGTCAGGGCCTGCCCTACGCCACCCGGCCGCTCTCCACACTTGCTGTTCTGCCGGCCCAGTGAAGACCTCACGGGTCCTAGTCACCTGCACCCACGT